>NC_051848.1:9164479-9543666 GCF_002237135.1 Teleopsis dalmanni
ATATAAGTACTATATCATTAATAATATATATAATATAATATATCATAAATAATATATATAATATAATATATCATAAATAATATATATAATATAATATATTATAAATAATATATATAATATATCATAAATAATATATATAATTTAGTATATCATAAATAATATATATAATATAATATATCATAAATAATATATAAAATATAGTATATCATAAATAATATATATAATATAATATATCATAAATAATATATATATAATATAATATATCATAAATAATATATATAATATAATATATCATAAATAATATATATAATATAATATAAATATATATTATAATATAATATAGAATATAATATAATATACAATATAATATAATATAATATAATATATAATATAATATAATATAGAATATAATATAATATACAATATAATATAATTTACAATATAATATACAATATAATATATAATATAATATAATATAATAAAATCTTATAATATAATATAAAATAATATATATTATATGGTATGGTATATTATATTATACCATATAAAAAAAGTAGTATAATATAAAAAGTGTTATAATATAATAATAATACGATGTCATACATAAAACAATATTTATAAAGTAATATAATATATAAAATAATATATATAAAGTAATAAAATATATATCATAATATAATGTAATATTAATATAATATAATATAATAAATAAATATATAATATAATATAATAAATAAATATAATATAATATAATATAGTATAATATAATATAATATAATATAATATAATATAATATAATATAATATAATATAATATAATATGATACAATGTAATATAAATTCTTTCTTCCTTTTTAAGCCCCAGATTTTTTTGTAAGTTATGTATAATTAAAATATTATAGGTCATATTTATATAATTTCTTTTTGTATGTATGTTTACAAAGCAATAGTGAAATATATCCATAAAATTTTATTTTCTATAAATTGAATTTATGGATGACTATACAGTTGTTTCGAGTACTGCCAAATAAATATAATTTGCTGTAATTTCAAATAATTTTTTTATATATTTATTCTGAAATAATTTATTAATCTACAAGTACTAAGTAGTGTACTTATATCCTGTAAAATATTTGACTCAGAGTCTCGTTTGATAAGCAAGTAACCCAGAACAGTACTTGACTGGTTTTGTTCTAATTCGTATATATCTCCTAATTTGGGTGCTTATTACTATAGTAAAATTCTGCTAAGTTATTCACTATGGTTCCCTGGCTTTCCCTGGTTCCCACCTCAATTGGTGGTGAGTCTTTTTGTAGACTCACAATAAGCCATTTGAAGTGGCCGTCAGGAAACGGGTAAACAAAAAGTCAACAGATGATGGGTTAATAGTATAGGCCAAAGTCAAGCGAAACAAATTCTTAACTAAGCGAAGGGTATACCTTCTCTCAGCAGGCTACTTGTGGAAAAACACGTTTAGTCGTCGCTTCTAATTTGATAAGCACGACTTCTAAGTCTGGCACTTGCAGTCCAATAAATTATATACGGACTATAAACTAATTGAATAAATATTCGAATATTTCCTAAAATAACTGATGATGAGTACTTTTACAGTACTCGAAACAGCGTTGTATAATCAGTCAAAATTCAATAGAAAGGTCATGAACTCTTCTATAAAGTCATGTTGGACTTTCTTGTACTAAGCTTTTTATTTAAAGGATCTTCCTAATAATATGAAATATCCTCGAACTATATCAAATACTGAATAATCTCACACCACTCTCTCAGAAGTAGATGTTAACATTCTGTATGTAATCAGAGGTCAAAGTTAGGTAATTATTATCTTACTTAGATGTTTCAAGACTATAGATACTTTTGCAAGTATTTAACATAAGTTTTCGGTCAACAAGAATTGAGTTAAACTAAATAACGATAAAAATACTTGGCTTTACTTTTTCCCGCACAAGTGTGGGTGCCTGTTTAACAAGACTTCTATTAGGAGAATCAGACTATTATTAGTATAATATACAGTAAAAGCATCGTCACCCAACTTTTGTTCATTCCATAGAGGTTTTCGATCAAAAAGGATTGAATTGAACTAAATAACGATGAAATTACTTCGCTTTAATTTTTCCCTCTCAAGTTTGGGTGTCTGTTCAACGAGACGTCTGTTAGTAGAATCCTCATTATGTGTAATACGAACTAATACTATTACTATAATAATAACAGTACAGAATGTGTATAATTTGGGCCAGGCATATTTTAATTTAAACCTCAAACTTAATTGTTTTTTAGCTGTAAATTCATTTTATGAAATCTCATAGATACACATAGGTAAATATATATGGTATGTACATCGTGAATATAGTATATTACATGTATATTACAGCTATGAAAAGAAAAATGCGAATATAATGAAAACCAATTTATGCACAGATACTTCTTTCAAAGGCTTTGTCTGCGATATGTCAACACTTACCAAATCCATAAGTGCGTGCAGTGATTACAATGTGCCAAGGGACATGAGTTTAGTACTAAAAACTGAAAAATTGGGAATTGAACTGATGGTATTTTTCGAAAGGGCAAATGACTAAGATGCATATGCAGTATTAATGACTGAAGATGTGAATGTATTTTGTATGCTATGAGGATAAATGTCACTTTTAATAGTATTTCAAAGTTAAAAATAACGACCACAGAGTAAAAAATATGAAAGAGAGCAGAATTGGTCTAAGCGATACATCATTTTTGTCATCAACAGCAGGATCAGGTCTCTCCAAGCATTCGGTATACCATTCACTGATTTAAATTAAGTCAATGTGATCTTATCTGTCATAATCGTAAGGATAGATCGATTCAGGTTGTTTTAACTGCAAATTTTATAAAAATTGAACAGTAAATGCTTAAGATATCTTAGGATTAACAGCGGGTGACCGAACCGTTTGCTCAAGTCTTGAGCTGCTATATAAATTGCTTGTCAGAGAACGAACTCATGGAAAACAAATTTGTTTATACTGATGACTTGACTGAATACGATGTGTTATATAACAAACATGTTTATGAAATACAAATGTATAATCAATTTTAATATTTTAAATTCAAAAACACATTTTTATTTTAAATTTTTAACAATTACCTTTTCAATAAATTAAATTCTTTTCCATATATGTGTACATTAATACGATACATACTACGATACATTAGTGTGATACATAATACGATTATTACAATTATAAATTGGAATATTTCATTTAACATGTTTTTGTAAAGGCCACATAAAACAATAAGGTATATGATATTTCATATCTAATAAATCATAAAATCCCTCAATTGACATTAGAATGAATGTATGTTGTTATGAGTCCTGATATATGTACCCTTTGTTCGGAGCTTGAGACATGTAAATAATTTTCTTTAGTAGAAGGAAAAGAAATTTACAGTTTTTTGCATAAAAATATAGAAATATATATATATATAAATTTATTAATAATAGTAAAAATGTAAACTATATAAATACCAAAATCTATGCAAAAGTATAAATTGCTTTCCAAAATAAAAATACTTTTTCGTTAATAAGAACTCGATAAAACTTTTTTAATATATTTTTGAACGGATCATTTAATCATTTGATTGTTTAAATCAGGGCTGTCCAGAACAGACGATTTGCCCACTCCTCCTCTGTAATGCCGTTGTATAATTATGGTTACACTGACCATCTACATAGAGTTTACTCTTAAATTAACCATTTAATCTACTTGTTCTCAATTCATTTACAATTTCCATCTTCTAAATCCATACACAATTTTTTTGTATGGCTTAGTTATATTTACTTTATGTTAATGTTAAACCTTTTGATCATCTACTTTATTTCTTTCCCTGTATGAGATTCCCAGTCTCGGACCTCCACGGTCCCGTTTATTTTTTGATAAAAGTAACATAGCGCCAAATGAGATTAGTACGGAGAGCTGTTGACTTTATGAAGGTATGTAATTATTAATAGAAGACATCTATACAAATTACTACTTTCGCATAGTCCCGTTTCCATGCAAACCCAAAGTGACCCCTATTTAACATATTCCATGGAGAATATTTGATTGTTGTGGTACATCACACTTAATGGTAGGATTCAGACAATATTTTAAAATATAAATTTGTTTGAAAGCTTGACGGGAAGTGTTCTATTAATCTTGTTTTCTTTCAGGATCACAATTTTTTTATAATTTATTTTAATTTTAATTTTTAATTACAATTTTTATTAAAGTTATATTTAATTATTTAAAATATTAACTTAAATTTAATATTTAATTTTTGTTTGAATTTCAATTTCTAGTTTAATTAATTCTTGTTTTAATTTTTTTTTATGTAAATTTTAATTTCAATTTTTATTTTTAGGCTAGTTTTAATTTTAATTTTTATTTTCATCTTTGTTTTAATTTTAATTTATATTATAATTTTTAGTTTCATTTTTATTTAAATTCTATTTTAATTCTAATCTTCATACTAATTTTTATTTTCTTTCAATTTATATTTTAGTTTGTATTTTAATTTTTACTTTAGTATCAATTTGAATTTAAATTTTGATTTTTATCTAAATTTTTATTTTAATTTCATTTTTTATTTTAATTTTAGTTTTGATTTTAATTTTTATTTGAGCTTTAATTTTCAATAAATTTGTATTTATTTATTAAAGTAAATACAAATTTTTTTATCAATTTTTGTCAGTTGGTTAAGGTGCACTGGCTCTGAGCTTCAAATTTGGCAAGACACAAGTTCGATTCCTGGTACTTGCAGTCTCAAAAAATTATTTAAAAATAATTAAATACAATAATTATTTTCAAGACCACTGATGATGGGTATTTGGCAATACTCGAAACAGCTGTATGGTCATCCAAAAATTCAATATTTTAAAATAATAGAAAAAGAATTTTTGTTGTTGTAGTTCACTACTCTTTGAAAACCTCTTTTTAAATTTTTATTTAATTTTCTGTTTTAGTTTAGTTTTTATACAAATTTTTTTGTTATATTGTATTTTCATTTTTATTTTAGTTTCTATTTTAATTTCTATTTTAATTTTTATTTTAATTTTAATCTTAATTTTTATGTTTATTTTAATTTTAGTTTTTGTTTTAATTTTTATTTTTATTTTTATTTTGAATTATTTTTTAAATATTTTATTATAATTTTAGCTTTGATTTTAATTTTTATTTGAACTTTAATTTTAATTTATATAAAATTTTATTTTAATTTTCTGTTTTAATTTTTGGTTTAATTTTTATTTCAGTTCAGTCATATTCCAATTTTTATTTTAATTTTTAAATAAATTTCTTTTAATTTTACTTTAGAAACTTAACTTAATTACTATTTTAATTTTAATTTCTAATTTAATTTTAATTTTTATATTAATTTCCATTTTAATTTTCATTTAAATTTTAGCTTAATGTTAATAATAATTTGAAGTTAAATTTCTAATTATAATTGAAAAAGCATTAAAGTAAACAATCGAATTTTTTTTTGTAATAAAGATTTTGGGCCAAGAAATGAGATTTGACATTTAAATGAGTGTAAATGAGTAATTACATTTTAATACAAAAACAAAACATTAAATTGAAGCGCTTCCCTTTGATCACCTAACAATGTATGCCAACATAAAACAACCTCCAAAATATCTGAATATCTGAATATCCCAATCCCCCTCCCGATGTAACGAACTGCAGCCGAAGTAATGATACACAAAATGTTTAGAATTGAATGTTTGAGTCACGACTTGTAAACAACGACGGCGCAACCACATCATCCCATGGTGAATTCCATTTAGTCATTTTACCAAGTGGATTGAGCTGCCGTTAAGTGTTTCAACAATACCAATAACATTTACACTAATAAAAATAATAACATATAAACACCAACAGCAACAACACAGCAACAACAACAACAACACAAACACGTGAATACACTTTGCGGCTCTATAGATCTCATTTTGCTTATAAACAGTTAATATTGAAACTTTATTGAATTATAAAGGTGATTATACACACAAGAACACCCATACTTATTGACCTGTGTGTACACTCGTCTACATACTACATACAAGCTGCATTTATGCATACGCGATTCATATATATATATATATATATGTGAGTTTGTGTGTGTGTTTGTGTATAGTGATTGTGCGTGCGCGGACTATATAAAAGCATAAAGAATATTTTTTGCTTCTATAGAATAGCGCGTGTCAAAAGACTTTGATCCATTAATCAATAAGTTCGGAATTCAAATTTATCTACACAAAAAATGTTGTATTTATGTTTGAAGTCATGTACATACATACGTAATGTTTAGCTGTATACGTAATTTTAGGTAGTGCTCATAGTGTCAGGTTGTGACTTTTACTTCTTAAACAAATTGACGGAATATCTTTCTCTCGCACCTGTGCAGAACAGAATTATTCGAAACATCTCTACAGTGAGACGTACACTGACATACACTGACATACACTGCGCGGAAGGAGACCATTGGCAAGGAAAAAAAGGATAATAAAAATATTATAGGCACATTAATTTAAATATAAGAAATAGTATAATATATACATATATATATATATATATGTTTTTAATAACATATCTTTGATGATATTATATTTCTTCTCTTCTTGCTGTCACCCTTTTCTATTGAAGCTGCCTATATAAGAACTGTTAAATCCTTTTATTTAAATAATTATTAGATAATAGCACCCTCTTCTTGTCAGAATGACTGACTAAGCAACTAAATTGGGTCTTGAATTAACTGCATTCAATATATATATGCTCTCATTAAATATATTTGTAAATTAAATCATCTAATATTTCTTGCCTTTCGGGTAATGTGAGTCCAGGAATAATTTGCTCTTCTTAGCACTTTATTAATCACTTTCCTACAAGTTATAACTACCATATCCGCGCAGCTGCTATATACATTTTCTATACCATATTCTATTACATCGGGGAAAAAATACACTGAAAGATCTAATCGATATAATCGTTATTTAAAATTTTCCGCTATCTCTGCTTTATATATATTAATTTTGTATTTCAGTTATTTTTTAAAAAATATATATATGAATATATTGGAAATGGTGAAAATGTGAGCTTTCGTGCAAGCCAGACTAGAAAGTTTCGAATCAAGAAAGAAGTCAAGGTAGACAAAGAGAACTACTACGATAAACTAAGCATGAAAGCGCAAGTAGCATGATAAAGCACCACGTAATGACTGGTACCAATTGAATTTTTTAAGGCTGACCCCAACGCTGTGTCAAAACTTTTGCACCCCTTGCTTAAGAAAATCTGGGAACAAGAATCATTTCCTCCTAGACATGGTTCTCGAAGCAGTGAAAGAAAACCCAATCGGCATTGGCTGGAAGCTGAACCAAAAGCTTGCTCATGTTGGTCGCTAACGAGAGCGTCGGCTCAGAAGATACAAACCTTCGTTAATAGGAATTTGTAACGTATTTTGAACATATAGTGGCCTACAAGAGTCTCCAACGAAGTGGTATGGCGACGCACCAATAGAGTCAATAAAGAAGGAAATTCAGAAACAAAAATATGACTAGCTCGGACACACACTGAGAAAGCCGACAGACGCAATTACCCATGCAGTTATGAAATGGAACCCGAAAGGAGTAAGGAAGTCATCCCAGAACCACTTAGTGGAGAATAGTGGCAACCGAAACGAACAAATCCTTTAACTAGCTACGTTTTACTGCTAGAAACAGAGAATGGAATGGAAAAATTATCTAATAACTATCTTTGAATAGACTAAGTTCTAAATCTAATTTTTTTTAAATGAAGGATATGTCGTAATAATAATAACTCCTTCCATTTCGCAATAAGTATCCTCATTCCTTTGATGTAAATATTTTAGCAGCAAAAAACTTCAGCAAGTGATTTTCAGCGTCTATTTGGTCGCTCAGTGTTTTGCCATTAACAGAGTTTTACGGAGACTGAAACAAAAAGTAGTCAGATGGTGCAAGATCCGGACTATATTATGGATGCATCAAAACGTGCCAACCAAATTCTGTCAATTTATTTAGATTCATCAAAGATGTGTACGGCCTGTTATAGTCATAATAGAACAGAACTCCTCTTCTGTTAACTAGTTCTGTTCACTTTTCCTTTGTTGTTTCATTCAAACGGTTCAGTTGCAATAATAGATAATCCCCTTCCAATCCCACCAAACACCAATAGAAACTTGTTTGCCTTTAATCCAGGTTTTGAAGCCATATAATTTAATTGATTTCTTGCGTTAGGTATTATTGTATTTAATCGTTGGGAGTTTTTCATCACCCGTAGCGATGCAGTGTTCCAGTGATGAAAATTCAGTCAATCAAATTTCTTTGCGTTGATTCATGTGACATCCATCGATCTTTTTTGCCCAAACTGCTCTTTTTAAATGATTCCATCCATCTCCAGATCGCCATCTCCTGACAGCTTGCGTGGCGATCTTGCTCCACTATGTTCGAAATACGAGCCGTAAAGAGGTATTTTGCAGTCCTTCTGAAAAACTACTACAGAAATGGGATCCATAAATTAGGAGATCGTTAGTTTGAATATATTGAAATTGAGAGAAATTTTACTAAATAATGAAGTAATTTTTTCAACTAAAACTGCAGTTTTTCATTTGCTTTTCCCAATTTTATTGAATATTAAAGTAAAAAATTTTTTTTCACTTCTTAGGATATCGTGATTTGACAAAATTGGTTTAGTGATTTTCGTCAAACTTTATGGTTTGCTGTTTTATAACATGGATCTTGCAGTACGCAGAATCTACGCCGATATATTTTCGAATCGGATAATATGGAATTTGAATAATGATTTTTAGTGTCGAATTATTTTTTGTGATAATATAATTTGGTAGATATGTCAATCCACAAAAAGACACTGTGCAGTGTGGCATTAGGTATGAAGGTGTAATGGGATCACACTTTTTTTAAATGACGAAGACGTGACACGAACCATCAGTTCTGATTATCTTTATTCGCTTAAAGGTCGCAGATAACATATGTGGTTTCAACACAATGGTGCCCCAAGTTACACAATATGTCATAAACTAGCTTTGCTCTTCGACAAATTTCCCAAATTTGTAATTTTACGTTTTAGTGATGTGAGCTGACTACCAAAACCAATTTCTCTTTACTAACAAGTCATTGAAAATTTCTTCAAGAGGATCTAGTATTTATTTTTCATGATAAAAAATTGGATGAAGTTCCATTTTATAACTTAAGCAAAGTGATAGTGGTTATGTAGATAATCATTAAATCCTCGACGCTTTTAAAACGAAGATCTGTCAAATTATGGTCGAGCTGTTGCCATTACGTTTCGACAAGTCATCGAAAATTACTTCGAAAGATTCTGGTATTTATTGTTCGTGAAAGCAAATTGGATGAAGTTGTATTTTACAGCTAATGGCAAGGTCCGAACAATACATTGATATAAAAATTTGTTATAAAACTCAATCACAAGAGATTTACTTTTGGAATCACGAAATGGATAAGCCTCCACGTAACCCTATAGAAAGAACTAGACTAAGATGAATCATATTGGTAAAATATTGTGTTAGATTATCAAATGATATGAAAAAAATCAATGTGATTCTATTAGAAGATCAATATTTTTATAGAGTGCTTTTCCGAAAAAAATCCTTTCAAACATGTGCGCTAAAAATATATCTACGGACACAAGCATACACACATTAGTAGTCTTCTATTTAAATTTTTAATATACCCCTCGGTCTAAGTATGCAATGATGAGAGAATGCAAGTGGCACACGGAGCATTGGGCGTGGGGATGAGTTATGAGCGACAAAAATTACTATCCATCATTTAATAATTTGTTTCTTCACGAAACGTTTGAAGCGTAATATTATTAAATTACATACAAGCAAATAGTAAACACCAGAGTCTATAATTTAAATTATTTAACAACTACAGACATGAAGAAGCACACAAACACAACACCAATTTATTATTTGGAACAGTCGAAACATCAGTTCTGAAGTGGATGTACATACATCCTTCACACTAACATTTTGTTGATTATTCGTAGCGTATGTTGAGACAGTGGAATCCTTTGAATAGCTTTCGGATAACGACTGTCACAACAACAGGATAAGATTAATAATGCATTTACAAGCCGTACTGAATTTGATTGAAAAACCTAAGAAATCTGCGAATATATAGTGACAAACTAACATAATCGTCACCATGTATAGGGTGTATTAAAGGACACATGTGTGCGGTCTCACAATACTTCCCTTTCACAGGTTTGGCACCAGTTGGGAGGTATTTTCAAACGCTTTTAAATAGCTTTAAATTGCCCTCATTAAAAACAAATGATTCCATAAGTGGGCAAATTTTCACGCTTACTTGCCTGCGTACATTATAGACACAATATATACCCGTGCTTTCACTCCTCTCCTCTCCAACTACATTTTATTTTGTGTTTATTTTTGTTTTTTTTTGTTCCTCTTCTTAGAACCTCAAATTGTAGTTTGAATTGCTCTAGCAATTTGTACCTAATTACGCAAACGCATACAATAAATACCACGTCTTTTTTAGAAGCACTTATTAAGACATCAGGACAAAAGCAAGGTCCTTTTGTTATCAGTTTTTGTCTACTTGCGGGACTGTTCGCAATATTGTTTGAGGGTTTCTTTACACTTAGCACAATTTTTGATATGAGATTATTTAGTTTATCATAATATTAATTTTGCAATATAGTAAAGTAAATATTGGAAAATCTTGATAATAAATTTATTATTAGTCAAGTGTAGGTTTAGATAATCCAATATCTTCTCATCATAAATCGTCCTTATGTAGGTTAGCTAAAGTTTTGTAAGCTAAAATGTAATATGGACTTTTGTTTAAATTACTCTGTCTCCTAGACATCCTTTCCAGTTTTACTGCCGTAGCAACCCATAGGGAACATATGATACAGACAACCATGATTACGTCGTATACAAAGTTGTCGTTGTTTTCAATATAAGTAACAAAATTAAGGATGAGAGAGAGAGACAGAAAATTCAATTAAAATTTGGCTATGGTGACAAAACTTTTCGTGTCTTATCACGTTGGTCAAAATTTGCTCAGTAAAAAATGACACGAACAAAGAGATATTCGTCAAATAACTATATGCACAATATGGTCCTAAGAAATTACTTGATTGGGCGAAGTGGTCTATTGCCACTTCGAGACTGCGAAATGATCGCAGTCTCTTTATGCAGTCCAGCAAACTTCCAAGTCTATCATTAAAATAACTGTGAATAGTTTTCTAATTTCTACGAGCTGCCACAAATTGTGGATAATGTGCAATCAAATATTCGGTGTCTTCAAATTCGGTATATATCTGCTACAAAAGGAGTTGAAATCTAATTAAAATATATCCATATCCAGTTAAAGTTTGACTTACAAACTAAAGTACGCTTGTAGTTTATTCTAATCGTATATCAATGTCATCCCGCTAAAAGTATAATGTGTAATACAGTCTGATATTGCGATGTCTATATTTTTACAGATTGTCATGCATTTGTATACTTAGAATCGATGACTACACTACTATACCGCTCGTTATCTCATTAATTCCTTATTTAAGGTAGGGCTAAAAATAATCACAAGATGAAGTACCAACCTATACAGTTTTGGAGTATAACTTGTAGCAAGTCAGTTTCACTTACATGATATGTAGTACTATGGGATCCAAGTGCTCAAAGAATAGAAAGTACTTAGATGCATCTTATTTCTTAAAAACTGATATCAACGGATTTTATTTCAATGGGACGCATTAGTCGGCGCATTATCTTAAGACGTGTGTTTAAACATCGTAATGGTCTCTCATGTCTCTCAATAATACATGTTACTGAATAATCTTCTCTAACGATGTAACCTGAAGATAACACTGACATTATGAAAACTCTAATTATTGGCTAATAAGCCAGCCAGACAAGTCAATGCTCGATAATGGAGGAGATATACATTCAAGCATAATAATTCAAGAGTTTTATCAGTTTGATATAATTGCTAACACAAGGAAAGTATAAATACCTGCTACGTATTCTACCAACACTATTCGAAAATATACTACAATAGAATAGAAAATTGATTAAGTTGAATAATGGATAACCAAAATTTGCGCACAATCATCAAGAATGAAATATAGCCACGTAATTAAGTGTGAAGTTCCAATAAGAACTTCTATAAAAAGGAATTAGCTAGAACTTAGCTAGAAATCTTCGTGACCTAATGAGAGTATATGACTTAAATGACCATTAAAAATTAGTTTTTGCGATGTCTTTGCTTCTTTTAACAATCATTATGATCAATCCCTGTTTCCATTTAGCTGGGTCTAGGTCTTAAAAATATATAAGAATGCAATTTTCTGACATTTTGGGATATGTTACTATTTTGTAATGCTTTGTCATTGTTTAATTGAAATGTGACTTTCAATATTTTTGTATAAAAAAATTGTTGAGAGATATCTTAATCTATAATGGGAAGATATGGTTAAAATATTATATCCAGATTGCTTTTTATAACATCGTTAAATACGGGGATGTTGAGATTGCGGTGTATACATTCATTTGTCATAAATCTACGAGCATTTGAGATTATTTTTAGGATTTTTGATTGGAAACGTTGGATAATCTTTGTATTTGAAGATGCAGCAGTTTCCAATAAGTGCAGATTGGTTAAAATATAGCTTTATCGAGAGCTCCCGCAGTCTGATACCAAGTACTTTTCTTTTTGTAAAAATATAATGCTTCCAAGTTAGTTTTGTGTCAAAATGTATCAATCTCCTCTCTCATTTCTTTCGACTAGTCCATAATGGCTCAAAACCCCTTGAACTTCTCTTCCAACCTTTGCATTAAAATCTCCTTGAATATTCTTTATTACATGTGGTTTGGTCAGTCGCATAAGTTCATTTAGTTTAGCATGAAAAGACTATATTTCGTCGTCACTTTGGTCCACAGCTAGTGCATGTACTTGAATAATATTTATTTACACATATATCAAAATCTTCTCTGTTATATATTTTTTTTAGACGTCCCTAAAATTGTTTTCTTAGGAAAGAGAAACATTTTACAAACTTTGTTTAAACCCGCGAGATGGAGCTATGGAAGAAGACAAAAAAGTGAACATACATATAATACGAGATTTTAAATTAATAATTAAGATTATCTAAAATAAAAATGATATAACAGGACTAACTATTAGTAACAAAAAACTAAAATCCTTTCCTTTAATTTCATACATAAATATGCATACTCCGCGCATAGCTACTATTAGCGAAGAATTATTACGACGAAGATAACAACGTTGCTCCAAAAAAAAACAGTGCTGTTATTTAATAAAAATTTTATGAAATCATTGTTTTATTGACCAAAATTTTTATTAATAGTTTTGTTTTTGAAACGAGCTAAATAGTTAATTGTTGAAATATACATTTCTTTTAATAAAATAATTTTTTTAAATACTTTTTGTTTTTATTAATATTTCGACTATATTCTATAATTATCCTCAAAATATTATTATAATGCATTTGTAATGTAGCAATAACTGAATATAATTTGAAAAAAAATAACTAATACAATACATTAACATTAAGATAAAATACATATATGAAGTTTATCGTAAGGCCTATTGACCAATTAGACCGTTTTAAAAACAAAATTATTATTAAAAGTTTTATAACATTATGTGCGATGTGGGTTTTCAGTGTGATTTATTAGACAATTTATATTTGTATTCTTACTATTTATGTATTCTCTAAAAATGTTTGTAACAGAAAAATTTTATTTAATCTTCTGTGGTGTGTGATACTTTTGTATTATCAATTTATTATCAATTAAAACACTTTCAAATATATGTTGTGAATATTTATTATTTTGAGAGCATTTATTGTTTTATACGTAATTATATATTTTTTCTCTTATTTCTAAAAAGAAGCGCTATATACTAATGGATGCTTGACCATTAGTTAATTGCTACTTGTACTTTGATTCTTACATCACGCCAAATGGCAATAAAAAATTTAATGTTATATAAAATATATGTTTTTTAGCGTTTTATTAAATACCAATCCTGTTTTATGTGGATTTGTTAGCATAAAAAACTAGATATCAAAGAATGTGTTATTACGTACATCTACATTATTCATATAAATGAATCATAAATTTTTATTTATTTCTTATGTATTGACATCATTTAAGTATTAACATACATGGACTGATAAATGTTATAGGTACTCATCTGTTTTTTAAAAAAAAACATCATAGCCTTGTTGTTTTGGGACGGGGAACACTGTGTTAAAAATGTCCCAACTTTTTAATGTTAACATCTTAGTGCGTTTACATTATCGCAATCAACTGATTCGATAATTTTGTAATAATTAGTCGCGTTTTCCACACTTATTTGAAATAATTATGTCAAATTAGCAAAATTGTTTCATAATTGCTCATATATAAAAGTAACATTTATATTTGGTGAAAAAAGTGTTAAATCCTGAAAAAAAAAGATATGGGAAATGTTGTGGCAAATCATATTAGACGTCTAATAGTAAATAAAAACAATGTATAAATAAAGCACTTTCTGGAGTTAAGTTAAATTTTGTATTAAATAGTCTTTAATTTTTAAAAATTTATATTTTAATCCTATATTTTTACTTTGTGTTAGTGTTCGTTTCTAGCATGTACCTACCCACTGTCTTCGTTAAAAAAATTTATTTGATTTAGGTCACTAATGAAATTTGATTAACAATACAAAGAGCTTTCGTGATTTTAACTTAGTTAATATCATGTTTCCACTGCTTACTTAATGAGTATAACTTTCGAATTAAGTTTCATTAACCATACAAATAGCATCCGTACTTCGCATAATTTACTTGAAAATAAATCAAAAGAAAAATTGGACCAAAAATAATGAATGCAACCGTTAGCAATTAATTTCCCACAAGGGAAATTACAAAATTTTAAAATATTTGTCACTGTTTTAAATGTCAAATGTAAACAAACGCTATTTCACATGTATGAATTAACTTATGCTCTTGGAAACAACCAAATTTTAATTTTATTTATATAAATAGTTTTAGCGGCAGTAGAAACATAATATAAGACAATTAATGTTACTTTAGCGATCGGACTAAAACCGATGTATTTTACGTGTTATAGGCATTGGAAACGTAATGTTGAAATATTTAATATTTTTCAATACTTACCTAGCTGTTAAAACAAATATGAGAAGTTGAAAGAAGATAAAATATGTTTTGGTCTTAGAACCACATTCTACAATAATTTACTTTAATAAAATAAAATCAAAAAAAAAATATCAAAATTTTTTGTACAAATTTTTGTTTCCAATTTTTGTTCAGTATTTTTATCACATATTTCATCCAATAATTACGTACGTATGTAAAGATATATTTTTTTTAAGAGCGCAAGCGCAATATGTGATATTTATTGTTATTATTTTTTGCATTGGTGGATGGTACGTCCAATTTGCTTGTCATTTTTGACATTTGCCGGCAACAAGGCGTCAAACAAAATCGTTTTGATTCTAACGTCAAACGAATGTTTTGTATTTATGTTAACTTTAAAGGAATGTCATTTCCTTAAAAATTTTATTTAATCAAAATTATATATAAAATCCAATGTCAGTCGAAAATAAATTGTAATTTTAACAAAATTATCAGTGTTCCTCCATGTGTGTGGTGAGTTAAAAACAAAAAAACTTGGATATGATGAAAGTTTTCAAAAAGTGCTCAAACCAGTAACTAAATCCGGCGCGCTCACAAAGTTTGTTTTAATTTTTTATTTTTAGACAATGAACTTATGCTGTAGTAATGTTGAGTACAATGTAGATGCAGTCTAGAAATTTAAATTTATTTTGATATACGCACACCTAGGTACTGCGACATGACCTTTTACTTGTTAATTAAATCGAATTTAATTGGCAGCCGCTAATGAATTATTTAGTCAATGCAATATTTTTGGTGCTGTGCCATTTTAAAAATAGCTTTAAATATATTTGTGTCTTTCCTTAATTGCAAGATAGCTGTACATATCTAATAAATTCTCATTAAGTAATTAGATTTTTAAATCTTACATTTTTTTTATTATCAATGAAAATAATTTTTGAAAATTTTTTTTATTAATTTCATTTTTTTTGTGTGTGTAGAAACCAAAATTCTTAGTAAAACATGGCACCAATAATTGATAAAAGGCCACAGAACCAAATACAACCAAACGAAATAGATCAGGCACAAAGCCACGTTCACGATAGGGAAAACAGCAACATACCATCAAACAAGGGACTAGAAATTCTGGATTTTCATGAGTCGTGGTTAGAAGAAATGGAAATTTATAAAGAAAAACTACATCAAAGGAAGCAATTAAACCCAGATCGACCCTTAAGACCACACATTCAACCTCATTTGGCCCAAAATGGACTATTACTGCCAAATAGCATCAATGCCAATAATGCGACTAGACATATGAACAATAATATCAAAGGTTATAATAATAGTTCTAATCAAGGGAATGAATCTAATGCGGGAACCATTAATAAGAATATTTATGGAAGCATAGAGATGCCCGTTAGCTTCCTAAAGCGAAAAGGAACGGAAAACATGGCGCCAAAAGCAACAGTGACAGAAGCTAAGAATGAAAATACTCAGGTAATAAATATTTAGCAGAAATTATGCTTCAATTCTCTCAACATTTATATCCTAAACTGTTTGAATAAATCGTATTTCTCTAACATTTCTAACAACATTATTAACTAATGTATACTAATATATTTACTTGATCTAATCATAACTTGTTAAATGCTTGTATGTTTCGAAAAATGTCAAAACTCAAAAACTATAATAAAAATTCAAATCAAAAGTCAAAAAATCGCACACGTGAAGAAAAAACGCATAGTAGTCATTCAAAGCGGCATGGAAATTCACGTCTTAATTCAAACATACATCCAACTCATAATCAAAATACCGCGAAAAGCGGTATCCCTAATATAAGTTCCTACAGTAATGGTAACAGCACAAATAAAGCAGCTTCAAAAATTATTGTAAACCAGTTCCACGCTAGCAGCTTTCTAAGCACTCATCAGCATGATGAAAAGACAAAAATTCTTGCCCAAAACGGTCTAACCAAATCCGCCGCTTCCGCTTATGAAACTAGTTTATATGCTTCCAATTATCTGCCACGATTAAGTCGCACTAAACATGGTGGCATAAGTTGCATCCGTCGTTTGCCTAACGTTGAAAATATTAACTATGTTGGTGTATCTCTAGCAAAAATAATTGAAAAGCATCAGAAAAAGGAGAGCTCGCCATCCGATGATGAACCCTACGGAGGTAATGGTAATGACTTTATTTATTATTATAGATCTGTAAATCATTATGAACATTTTTTCAAGATTTAGATGAGTTAAATGAGTCAACAGAAACAGACTCCGATGATGAATACAGCGGACAACCATTTTTCCTATGTGATGATGGAAATGAAACTCATCAGAGCCGAAATATTCGGGATCACACACCAACTGACATTTCATCTTGTACAAATGAAGAGGAACGAAGTGAATATTACAGACCATCCGCTATTCTTACACCCAGTATTTTTCCAAACGTCCCTCCCTACCTTAATTTCTCTTCTCATGTTGAAAAAGGACCTCCTATACCAGATACTCTTCATAAAATTTTAAAATGGAAATTCAGTCCTGTAATGCCAAAAATTGTAAAACGTATTGTTATTAATTCAGGTTTTCGAATAATTAAAAGTAAGTTAATATAGTAAATCTATATTTTTAAAATTCGACTGAGATTATAATTTATTTAGACACCACTGATTGGATGGCAGTTTGGGAAAAACATATGAAGAGTCCTGGTTTTAGGACTATTCGTTCACACCAAAAATACAATCATATGCCTGGCTCTTTTCGTATAGGTCGAAAGGACAGTATGTGGCGTAATCTTTTGAACAATATGAAAAAATTTGGTACGAAAGAATTTGGCTTCATGCAAAGGTAAAAAACACTTACTGTTGTAATAATAGTATTGTTATTATTCTGATGAATTTTGATAAAAACTTTTAAATCTTAACAGAACTTATATTATGCCTGGGGATCTAGAAAGTTTAAGACAAGTTTGGCCAAAAACTGCCTCAAAATTAACAAAGTGGATCGTTAAACCACCTGCAAGTGCTCGAGGAACTGGAATTCGTATTGTAAATAAATGGAGTCAATTTCCTAAGGACAGACCTTTAGTGGTTCAAAAGTAAATTTTTCATATATTTATTATTCGAGCTAATCGAAGCTTTGAGTATTTTGATGTCTGAGTAAGTTGTCACACGTATGAGATGTTCGAAAATGTTCGAAAACGAGATGTGATCTAACATTTGCTGTTATATGTTTATATATAAAACAAAATAAAAATAAAATTAAACATCCAGCAAATGTGAGACAAAAGTAACTCGAACATTCTCCAGCAGCGCGGATATTCAAGTTTGAGAATACTCAAACTGCTCGAATATCGTAATGTTCTAAAATAATAATACTCGGAACATTGTTATGCTCGATTTAAATAATCTTATTTTATATAATATAATAATAAATTATATTTTATTATACTTAATTAAATAATTACAAATAATTCCACTTTAGGTATATTGAACGACCCTTGCTTATAAATGATAACAAGTTCGATATGCGTATTTATGTAGTAGTTACATCCATAAATCCTCTACGAATATATATACACAAGGATGGTTTAGCACGATTCGCTTCAGGTTAGTCATTTAAAATTAACATAATTATGTTATTGTTGTTGCTATGAACCGTATCGTTTCATCATTTTATATTCTATAATGGTGAAGCTATAAGGCAAGTCGTGACTACAATAGCAAACTACAATCTAACCGCCTTTGCAAGCAGTAAGATAATCCTCAAAGATTTAATAATACATCCGATTCATAAATTATTTGAAAGTTATTATACTATATAAATAAGCACAGCTGTGTTGGTTCCAAAAGCAACCAGATTTACATACCGAAGTTACTCATCTATCAAAGACTTCCCCTCTTCCCTTAACAGAGACAAAATCAATAAATCTCTCCGGGTTCCAACAACGTTAAACACTGTTTTCTACTAAAACTAATTTCTTATTTTTTTTTAGTGAAATATAGACCTGAACTAGAATGTCTGGATGACAGATGCATGCATCTTACAAATTATAGTATAAATAAATTTTCTCAAAATTATTCGAAAAACGAAGACTTCAACGCGTGTCAGGGACATAAGTGGACCCTTCAATCTTTGTGGTCTTACCTTGAGGCTAAAGGAATAAACACAAAGCGTTTGTGGGCTACTTTGCGAAATTTAGTTATAAAATCCATAATAAGTGGCGAATCCGGTCTTAATAGAATGTATCGCCAAAATGTCAATTTTCGTTATAATTGTTTTGAGCTTTTTGGTTTTGATATATTATTGGATGAAAATCTCATTCCATGGCTACTTGAAATTAATATATCACCATCTCTACATTCTGAGCTACCTTTGGATCTACACGTTAAGGGACCACTAATACAAGCTCTGCTTAATACTGCACTATATCAAGTAAGTTTTAAATATAACATATATAATTAATTAACGTTCTAATTAATTTTTTGTTGCTTTTTAGGTTCCTCCTAAACTAGGTGAAAAGCAACAGAATGAAATTCTGGAAACGTTAAACCTAGAAGGACCACTTTGTTACGACAAGCGTATATTTACTACATGCTTAACAGCCGAAGAAGTCCGAAAGCATAATCAATTTACTAATCGATCTATTGAGTATCGTGAGGATTATATTGATAGCATACTTGAAAATCTACTACCTGATGATGTTCGCTGTCTGCTTATTGCAGAAGATGAATATGCACGTAGCAAGCCACTAGAGCGTATATTTCCAACTCAAAACACTTATACGTATCTTAAGTTTATCGATAATCCCCGCTATTATAATCGTCTTCTTGACGCATGGGAACATAGATATGCAGATTGTCGTCAAGATGGCATCGCTTTACTTAGTCGATTATGTGAACAGGATTACCACTTACAAGTTTCAGATGCAGCTCTAGAGAAGGTTAGTCTTATTGTCATTTTTAACTATTAGCACCGTTTAGTGAACATTTTCTGTTTTCCTATTAGGAGCCAAATGTCACGTTGACTGATATTGATATGTTACATGCACGAAAGAGTGAAACATTGAACACTATGTTGGCGGTTTCCAATAAAATTGATGATACACTACTTTGCTCAAAAGTACTTCTTCCATCCGATTACAAAATTGAAAAATTAGTCTCACCAAAAGTAACCATAACCAAATCCCAGGATAAAGACTTTATCTTCAAGCATCACAAGGAGACATCTAGACCTAAACATCCACTACATGCTACTCCAACTTTAATTAAAAGTTAAAGAGTGTAATTAATATTTAGTGCAGACAATTGTCAAACATTAAGCTCCAGATCTAAACAGCTAGCCACTAGTTTTACTTTTGTTATTGCAATTAATTGTAAAAGCCTCAGAAGTTTAAAAATTGACAAGTGTAAGCATGGTAATTTGAAAGTTATAGGTATCTCCGTGTGCAAGTATATTTATATATTTAAACATGGTTTGGGAGATAAAAATATATTTTTACGTTTACTTTACAACCAATCTGTAGATTTTTATTTTTGAATTCATTAAGTATTACTTTTAAAAAAATGTGTAGATACACGTTCAGTACAAAATTGTTGGCTTCAGTGGGGTTACCAAGTAAACAGTTTCAAAATGAGAGCCGTCACTAAATAAGAATCATTTGGAGCAGTCAATTATTTCGTCACCATATTGACATTATTCCATCTTTCTTCACTAAATATTAAAACATACACATACAAATCAGAGGTGCATAGTTGGTTTCATGTTTAGGGTGGATGAACTAGCTAGGTCGATCGATGGTGCAAAAATTTACTAAGTTAAGTGATGAAAAGTTAATAAAATTTCGATTGGATTTGTGATGAATATTACTGAGACGTTAAGTCATACTCTACTAGAAGACATATTAAATAGATTTCTGCAGAAATTGAGGAATAACCTAAATTACAACAATTATATTTTAATAAATAATTTTAACAAACATATATTTCTTAATTTAATTAAACAGAAACAAAAAGTACGTTTATATTATAAAGATGATCATAGCGATGTTTTTAACTTTGTGCCAAAAATATAAATAATATGAGTTAAATGATAAACTAAATAATCAACTATTGATATTTAATTGGTTGTAAAAAGCAGATTGCCTGCAAAGGCTATTGCTCAAAGAACAATTCTTAATAATATTTTTAGCCGTCCTGCGTAAAACTTGATACTACGATAAGAGTATGTTTCTATTGGTCTAACGAAGCCAGTGGAAACGTACTATAATACTTTAATATAAGCAAAGTCACCTATTTTTATTGTTTTTCCAACGATATTCCCTTTGCAGAGACATTTGTTATGCATATTTTTACTTACTATATGTAAAGTCTTTATACGTTTATACGTTCGAAAAAATGTCTAGTGTACATAAAGCAAAAAAGAACTTCTTTTGAATACAGAAATATCTATATTATAAATATTTTTAAAAAGAATTAATATATAATTAAAAATATTTAACACAAATTAATAAGTGTAAGTTTATTTTTATCATTTTTATGTGTTAAATTTTCAACCTAAGCTTGGTAAAAATCAAAAAATTTAAATAATTTAAAACAAAATATAAACTGTGTTTTCTTTTTGATTTAAATAATCGAATAGTCACTTTCCTTAAGGTTAAAAATGCAAACACTTCCAGCAGTTAATGTGCAATGATAGTTCGCCTAATATTCAAATTTCGGTTGAGTGCCTTGAAACAAATATCCAATCCGTCGAAATAATGCAAGCAGCTGCCATAGAAGTTAGCCATAGCAAACAATGTGCACTTAAAATAAATAAAATAATGAGTAATTTATTTTAAATAATTTATTAAATTTATTTAATTTAAACAAAATTGTACATCACCAATTGGTGTGTATTACACGCAGCGCGTTATCACATTTACACTGAATGACCGGTGATTTTGGAAGTATTATTTATTATTTAAAACAATTGCCTTGTACATATTTGTTTGCAGCTTCGCTTTTAAGACTTTTGTTAACATTTTATTGTCTTCTTTCGATTGCATCATGTCAATTTCAATTTGTCTTAAATTTTGACCACGCTCGAGCCAAGCGTACTGAAGTTGCTCTTCCGAAGTTTGTTTTATAAATCAATATCTGCATTATTTTGCATATTTATTATTTAAGGCAATTGTGATGTTTTTATTTTCAGCTCCATTTTTAAAATTTTCATTTGCATTTCATGGAGTTCTTTTGATTGCATAATTTGAATCTCGGTTTGCCTCATTTTTTGTTCATGCTCGAGACGTGCGTGCTGAAGTTGCTCTTCCAAAATTTGTTTTTTTAAGAATTCTGTATCAGCGTCAGAATGTTGTTCATCTACCATTGCATTGTCATCAATTCTAACGGAGGAAATGCAATAATTTATATTTGTTTTCAGTTCAAACCAAACAATATATAAATAAACATTAAATCACCTAGCTGACAACTCATCCACACTCGTATCTATTCCATTATTTCGAGTTAGAAATACAGGACTCACTTCTTCTGTGCTTTCTGCTGGAGGTAGCTTGTCTTCGTTTAAAAATATATTTTTATAGACTTCGACTCTTCGTCGTCGAACCAATCGCTTGATGTTGGTATACTTCTCCTTCAGAATTTTTGCTGTTCGATTCTGAAAAAAACAATAACAGTTTTTTTGTAGGGGATAGTAAATTAATTGAGCTTACCGGGTTCTCCGATGATGCGTTAAATTTATATGCTACCTTCTCCCAAGTTGCAGCCTTCTTTTTGGCGGTAATTGCATCAGTCTTTTTATTTTCGAGTATATTCTTTTCGGTCAAAACCAATCTTATTAACAAATCTTCTTCGCTTTTTGTAAAATTCGTCGCACGCTTCGAAGACATAATAAACTTAATTTATAATAATTATAAAAAATATGGCAAAGTATCAATCTATTAATCACAACTATCACCAACTATCCTGGTTTTAGAGCAAAACAAAATGAATTTAACTAACCAGGCATTTTGACAGAAAAACTGCAATAACTGCTATAATTTCTGTTCATCATCGGTTAACCAAACGGAATGAAAAATAACCGGATATTTAAAACCATTGGTTAAGAAAAATTATAGTGAACGACTTAATAATTTAATATGAGATTAAACAAGCATATTCTTGTTAAAATTTGTAAGAAGAATTATTTTTAAAAAGATTGATCGATTAAAGCAAAACTGTTAAACAATAAATTTATTTTAATTGCTTCAATAAAAATGAATACAAAGAAAGAGTTTCTTAATTTTATAAAAAAATTAATTATAAAACTATTAAAAGTATTATTATATCAATCTATATTTATTAAGTTTCACAAAAATGGCCATAAACAAAAATTACTTTAAAAATGTATTAAAGAGTTTTATGTATCTAAAATTCTAACTAGACATATATAATAGAAAGTTTGCATTTAAAATATACCGAATGATAAATTCGTTTAATCATTTTGTTATCTTTCATTAATGATCAAATTTATAATAAAAAAAATTTGTTATTAGAGAAACTCAAAAAAAGATAAGACTTGTATTTGTTTTTAGATCATTGAAAGACAATATTAAAACAAATCAAATAATCGAGTGTAAAACTTATTTTAATCTGCGTTTCACTATTGCGAAAATTCGATTATGCGGAATGAAATATAATTTATGTTCATTTTTTATAAAACATAAAACCACTTTTGTTATTATTTGTTCAGTTCAACATAAAATTATTTATTATTACATTTTGCTATAATTTATTACTATAGCTTTGTCCCATGAGGTACTCGTAGTAAAACTCAAGTAAAATACAAGCCCAAACTGAGAGCGTAACACAAATAAAGTGCCAAATTATACTCTTTACGCAGATTTTCATAGAACAGTTTTGTGTGAAATCTGCTGAGAACAGCAGTGCCGCACAAATAAACAATACAAAATTTAAATTCAAATTAAAACAACTGATTCATACATCAACAGAAATTTTATTTGAAATAATATGTACGAGTAAACAGACTTAATAAATACTTACTTCATCTAGTTGCACACATTTTACATTTTTGACATTAACATGGGTTAGATGGCGGTTTTATGTTTTGCTGGTATTTGTTAAAATTGTTTTAGCTGGGATTTAGAATTTTTTAAACTTAAAATTTATTTAGAATTAACTGAAAACACACTTCTATTTATTTTTCGTTTAATCTTTATTTTGCTATACAGTTTGACTTCATTTTAAACTTGTTATTAGAAAACTTATGATAAATTTGTGCACTTAACGCAGGTTCTCTCGAAATTCAAACTTAAGTGGCATATGGTGTAATAATAAAAATTTTTCAGAATATTGAAATTCACTAAAATAATGTTGGAGTAACCTAAAAGTAGAAATCATTAAATTTTATCTCAGTAATTTTATATTAGTATTTTTATTTTAACAAATAAAAAAACGTTTTTAATCGAACACAAGCCAACCCTGTTTTTTTATAACAACGTTGCTATTCTGCCTCTTGTATGACCAGTTCGTATTGTGGTTTTGGCGCATTACTTTAACATATTTTTGTTATTTAATAAACATTTAAAAATTAATATGTAATTAAACATGATTGGTGCAAATAAAACATCGTCAAAGACAAAATGCCAGAAACGCTCTGGAAAGTTGGTTGTTTTAAATGAAGAAGAGTTAATACGGCAAGTAGCTATGCGTCCAATATTGTATGACAAAAAAATGAAAGCATATAGAAAGTCTGGACTGCGTCACCAGCATTGGGAGGAAGTTGGCAATGCAATGGGTGCGTCTATTATAGAGTGCCGCAGACGTTGGCGTTCATTACGAGATGCATTTTCTAAGCATTATAAGTTTATGTCAAAGACAACGAGCGGAGCATCTAAGCGAAAGAAGTGGATATTTTATGATCAAATGAGCTTTATTGCGCCGTTTCTAGACAAATCTAGGTAATATATGCACACATTTATAACAAAGTTCCAATATTAGGTTTTTTTTAAGTTGTAGTGTTGACGATTTCATTGATGATTACGGTGATAATTCAGATGACAATGCAATAATGCCTGCTTCAACTTCAGACATGGACAAAGAGTTTGCACTTCAGTGCTCAGATGAATTGTTAAATGAATCTAAAGAAATAACTGATTTGAACAAGAGAGGTTTCACACAGCTACCGAGTTCCGCTTCAGTTACTGAAGACAATGATGTAAAGACTACACAAAGTACTAGTTTATCAAAACTGTCAGCAATGTCGGACGAATATAAACCTAGCACAAATGAGCATCGAATAGAAGAAAATCCTAATACTGACACTGATAGTGATGAAAAGTTTTTATTGAGCTGCGTTCCAATAATGCAACGATTATCAAGCCGAAAAAATAGTTACGCTCGTCTTAAAATAATGCAAATTCTATATAATATTGAGTTTGAAGAAACGGATTTCTATTGCTATACAAATTCTTGTTGACATATTTGACTGATAATGCATTAAGGCATTTCCAATACCTTCGATTTGATAAAGCCCAAAACACTTCTTCAAATTAATCTTATCTTTTCTTTGTTTCTATTGTGCATAATTAAAATTTTAGTTCAGGTGTCTGTATATAAAGTCCGAAATATCTAAGTAAAATAATTTATTTAAACAAAAAAACTCAAAAATGTTTGTGCAATATATTTTAATATTGTTATTGAGCCATTTTTTAATATCAGGTATGTGTGACTCCGTCTCACCTTAGTTAAAAGTAATAAATACGAAGTTTTCTTAGTGACGCCTCTTGAGTGCTATACGTGCGACTCAGCTGAGGATACCGAATGTGCTACTAGTCCGGGGCAACAAATTAGTGTAGAAGAATGTTCATCTGATTTAGATGAGTGCGTGACAGTAATCGGTAAGTTATTAAATTAAAAAATAGTTCTGCAATCATTAATTTGTTTTAAATAACACAAACACACAGTTGCTGGAATTACACGTCGTGGATGTTTGTTGAAGTTATTTCCAAACAAATATTGTCCTGAGCCATGTGACCGATGTAATTATAGTCTATGTAATCGTAATATTTTTCCCTTGGAGCGATTACAATGTTATCAATGCGTTGGAGCTGAGTGCATTAATGTCAGCGGAAAGAAAAATCTGATGTATCCTTGTCCATTATATGACAGCACTAATCGGTGTTATACTAATATAATAGGTCTTAGTAATGTTCAACGTGGCTGTGCTCAAGCTGATGCTTCAATCTCGTGCTCTAGTGTTTGTGCAAAATGTAACTATAATGGTTGCAATAACGAATCAGTTATTTCTGAAGAAACTTGCTTTGAGTGTAGTCATACACTTAATAATCCTAATCCAAATTGTCTACGACAGTTTGAATATATATCAGGAAGCACCCAATGTTCCATCCAGAATGTAACTCGTTGTAAAAATAAACTAATGAGCGGACATATTGGGCAGTGCTATTTATATCAAAATGAACAGACTGGCGTAGTTCAAAGAGGGTGCTCTTCAAATAAGCCACTATTTACCAATGGTAACCTAATTGAATGTACTGGCAAAGACTGCAATAAAGAGTGCATAACAATAAGTTGTAATAATTGCACTACAAATGAGAATAATAATTGCCGAACCAGTAAATTTCTGACTAAACAGAAATGTGCTCCATCAACTTTTTCTTGCTTCTCTTGTGAAAAAGGTATACATATTACATTTAATATTTTGCGTGATATATTTTAAAAATGAAATCTTTTAGATTTAAGTTTAAGAAGAGGTTGCTCGGAGGAGGATGAAAACAGTGACACTGCAGAGGTTTGCTATAAATGCAGTCAAACAGATGGTTGTAATAATGAATCAGTACGTACTTGTTATCATTGTTCATCTCAATTACAACCGGAATGTGCTAACGAGCCAACACTACCTGCTATAGATAAGAGAAAGTGTGCTTTTAATGACGAACTGTGTGTTAGTGTAGTAATGAGTAAGATGAATTATCTTTATGTAGTTAGAGACTGTGCTTCACAAGTTCCAGAATGTACGGAAAATAATCCGTTCTGTGTAAGTTGTAATGGAACTCTATGTAATAATAAACCTATTCTAATCTCTTAGAATTTTTAATGTTTATACTAACAAGAAAACAATTGTATTTTAATTTCCTATAGTGTTTGGTTCTATGTATTGATATTATTAGAGTTGAAGTTATCTGCTTTTTTATCGCATATAAATATTGCGTTGGAACTCGAAACAAACAGAAAATGACTTCGATAGGCAATAACAAAGTTAGTCATGATTTTACCAAACTATCAATGAGGTTATATTATAAATCACCTATTTATGTATTTTATTGAAATATTTAATAGTTCTCTATTAGAGACAATAGTTCACTAGTCACATTGACTTCATCATTTACTTCTAAATTTTTCTCCGAATTTAGCATAATAGATCTCCTTATTCGTGGAATTTGTTTTTTGATATAATATAAATTATATTAATATGTATATATTAATATAAGCTCGTTTTTGGTATAACGTATAAGCTCGTTATGTGTTCGCAATTAGCAATAAATATTTTAACGATTTGTTGACATGATTTGTTTGTCTTTAGATTTTCATTTGATTAGCATAAATTATGGATTTGCACTAACTAGACATGAGTTAACAATTTTGGGAATAGACAGACAGATGGACGGACAGACAAACAAATGGGCACCATTAAGTATAGTGTCTATAGATCTATATAGTACATAACATAAAAGAAATTGCAAATACGAATATTTGGGTTAAGATTTGGTTGGGTGAAGAAAGTTTAATTAAGTTCAGTGTCGCTTCTGTTGCTTCCTTAATCATATTAACACCCTTGAGACGAACTTAATGCACTCTTCATTCACTATTTGTGAAGAAAATAATTATAAATAGACTTTAGGTATAAAATGAATAAATTACCTAAATATAAATGCAAAAATACACTGAAAATGTGTTTAGAAACGCATTTGGTATTACAAACAATCTTCCCTTGGTCTTTGGTTTTGCGACTAAATTTATTTCTATCATGTATCAGCATTTAAAGGAATATACGTTAATGAATTAACGAAAATAATGGTCTTGATTAATCTTCATAGCAGTTGTGAAAAGAATGCTACTGAATTGTGAAGTAAGACAGAGTTCAGATTGCTAGATAACATCAAACGTATAAAACAAAAATTCTAAGTCAATTAAGGGTAACAGGTAGATGCACATTACAGGAGACTTCATAACGATGTTAACGAAAAAGTCAGAAGTCTCCAGATTGACTCATGTTTCTCTTAATGCTTCAGCCGTAAGAAACTACATAGTCTCTTTTTTGTTAAATAAATATCTACTTTATATATAAACTAGTTAAGGATACTGTTAAAGATAGTGTTCCAAATATTAAAATTTTATAATGTATGTCAAATGCATGCCATTGAGAATATTCGCAAAACAATTAAGGATTAAGTTTATTTGACAGTGCTAGTTGTAGTTTGCAAGTTGTAGTGACAGAAAACAACAAATATGATATTTAAATACGAAACGTGCACTAACAGCCCTCCACACATATGCAATATCCTCTTTAAGACAACGGTTGGACTGCATCAAAATTCTCACTTGGCCCTTGCCTAATATCTCTCAGGAATAACGACGTATTACCTGTGCAACAATAACTGTGCAGCCTAATGTAGATCAGTATATAGCTGAGTTTCAAAAAGCTACTTGTCACACCTAAATGCATCAATTCCCAGTGTGTGCCCTAACCGTAGCTCTTCCCCCATGATGTCGCCGGTTTGTTTTTTCTCACTGTACATACAAACTAAGAGTTCAATGTTTGAAGTAAACTATAGAAGTGTCTAAGTTTCTCCGTCTTGGTCCTGGTTGACTGCAATTAAAAACTCATCCATCCCCAATCCATTCTTATTCCTAAATAATCCCCTTCTCTTTTGCACTGCCATGGACTACAACAACAATAACTAACAATATGTTTAAATCAACTAGTTCTAAATTCAATCGAGTCATTGAATGGAGAGAGATTATGATCTTTTATTTTTAGCAAAGTTATAACGTGATTGTAAATTACATGGAGAGAGCATTGTATAGATGGTTTACGAAGCAAAGGCAACAGTATGTTCTGATTTCTATTGATATATTAGTAAAGTCACGTCAATTAAATGCAAAAATTAAATAAAAGCCGGTCAGCTTTAACGCCAGCAATGGATGGTACTAAAATTTTAAAAAATGGTGTAAAATTTGATTACTAAAAGTGTGTGGTGAAAAACTATCAAATAAATCGGAAGAAATCGCGCCCATTTTGGATGCACTAAATGCCAACTATATCAAACTTAGGCAGCAATTTCAAATGCTCCAGGACCGGTATTCTGATTTGGAAAAACAATTGAAGCTAAAAAACCCAGTAGCTACTGGTAATCAATTAAATAATAATAAAAGGAAGAAAGTTTCACCGCCTTCTCCAGTTAGCTCCCCCCATGACTCCGCTGGCTCTAATGAGGAAGAAATGGAGATAGAAATTTCTGTTGCGGAGCCTGACCCTTTTAAGATTGAAGATACTGAAATTAATTTCCCGAAATATAATCCAAAAGTCAAATCGACCAAACAGGTGAAATCAGTTGTAAAGAAAAGACTTCCTAAAACAGCACCAAATTCAACAGCAGTCAAGTCAATTTCAACAGGAAATTCTCAATCCCCAACTCCTGAGCGGATCTCTACGCCTGAAAACATACATACTAATGGTATTGTTTCTGACAATATAACGAATCGAAATCTTTTACAACCTGTAACCTCAAATAAGAAAGTAGGCAAAGTTGTACCTATTGTACTCCGTCGAACCAACACGTGGAACTCTTTAGTCAAGCAATTTTTAACAAGAAACATTAATTTTAGCGAGGCAAAGAAGGTCCGTTTGGGCATACAAATAACTCCTGCCACCATAGATGACCATCGCAAGATAACAAGATATCTAAATGAGATTAGTGAGCCATTTCACACCCACTTTCTTCCTGACGAAAAACACCTCAATATAATAATTAGAGGTTTAGAGGGTCAGAGTATAGATGATATTAAAGAAGATCTTGCAGGCCAAGGATTTAGTATCTTTGAATGCCATTTTTTGAAAACTAGACAAGCTGCCAGCAATTTAGTTAAAATCAGACTGCCAGCTGACCAGAAGAACATATATAATGTTTCCAGTATTTGTCATTTAAAGGTGATTATTGAAGCCCAGCGCCCTCTAAAAGGTCCCCCACAATGTCATAACTGTCAGCAGTTCGGGCATGTCGCTACTAACTGTAGAGCCACACCAAAGTGTGTTAAGTGTGAGGGCTCACACCATCACCAACAATGTACAAAACCACGCGATGTTGCCCCGATTTGTTCGAACTGTGGTGGTGGCCACCCAGCCAACTATAGAGGATGCCCTTGCGCTCCGCAAATGCTGAAGAAAAAGAATGTCTCCACACCAATTTCTACGGCCAGTTCTAAAGTGCAGCCTTCAATTTCTTATGCCGATGCTTTGAAGAAGGGAAGTACAGCTGAGCAAGTTTCGTCCAATTCCCACTTGCTAACCTCCTACATGGAGAAGCTTTTAAATAATATGCAGATACAACTTAGTACAATGATGAAAACTATGATGGAGTCCTTGTTACAAAGTTTAGTGCCAACCCTAGCTTCTTAATGAGTTTGTCATCATATCGACTTAAAATTGTGACGTGGAATGCCAATTCCATTATTAACAAGAAACATGAGGTCATCCAATTCCTGCATGATTTTGAAATTGACATTATGTTGATCCAAGAAACATTTCTGAAACCTGCTATTCATTTTAAAATTCCCAATTATGTTGTTTACAGATCAGACAGAAACTCAAGAAGAGGTGGTGGCACAGCCATCGTGATTAAATATGGCATTAAACATCATGCTACAATTTGCAACCAACAATCGCTCGAAACAACATCTGTACTGGTTGAAAGCCAACTTGGTAATATAAATTTTGTGTCAGCATACAGGCCACCAAGTTTGCAAATTCTCCCTAATGAACTTGAGGTTATCCTCAACAACGAGACACCTACTTTCTTAGCGGGCGATTTAAATGCATATCATAGCAGCTGGGGTGACAGAACTTCAAACAGAGCTGGCAGGGATATTGATGGGCTCGCCACTGAACACTTATGGCAGATTCATGCGCCAGGTGAACCGACACATTATGGCAGAATCACAGGTCACGTCATTGACTTCGGAATTTCAAATAACTTAGAGTCGAATGTGCACGTAGAGGTCCTTGATGAACTGGACTCGGATCACAAACCAGTTCTTTTTATTCTTGAAAATTGTCCAGCAATCAACATGAATCTCACGTACATAACCACTAACTGGGACTCATTTAAGAATCAGGTTGATATTTCAAATATAAATAATTGGCCAGTAACTTCTGAGGATCTTGATGACTGTATCCAAAAACTCACTCTCAAGATTAAGGAGGCATTGGATAATAGCTCCACCACCAGGACCAGAAAACCAAGTAGCTACTTTTATCTGCCGCATTACATCAAACAAATCATTAGACAAAGGAATGCGATTCGAAAATTTGCTCAAATAACTGGAGATCCTATGAGAAGAAGAGAAGCCAATCGTCTCTCTAATGTAATCAGGAAAAAAATTGGCAAATATAATAATGATAAATGGTGCGAATTTCTTTCAGGAATTGATACAGGTAATAAAACCTTCTGGGCTTTGAACAAGTATTTTAGGCTTAAACGTAAACCGGTAGTGCCGCCTATTTATGTAGCTACCGGCATGGCTTTCTCAGACATAGCCAAAGCTGAGGCCTTTGCAGATTCTTTGGAGCTGCAATTTCAGCCCAATACTGATAGTGACTATAATTCTCTGGTAGAAGAAAATATTGCCGAAGAGGCTGCTAATCTTAGGAACCTGGTGTCAGATGAAAGCATCTCACAGTGTTCCAGAGATGAGATTAAATGTATTATTTCGAGTCTAAAGACCAGATCAGCACCCGGATATGATAATATCAGTAACAAATGCCTACGTAATCTTCCAGAAGATGCAATCCAATGCATTGTTAACATCATCAATTGCATGCTTAGGCTTGGCGAATTTCCAAAGGCCTGGAAGTTGGCCTCAGTCGTAGTGTTTCCTAAACCGGACAAGAATCCTTCATTTCCGCAGAACTGGCGTCCTATCAGTCTGCTCCCAACTATGGGGAAATTGGCAGAACGAGTAATTCTGACTAGGCTTAAAACAGCGGTAAATGCCCTAAATATACTTCCTGACGAACAATTCGGGTTTAGGGATAATCTCTCCACGGAACTACAACTAGCCAGAACTGCGCAGCTGATACAAACCGCTCTAAGTAAACGGGAGTCAACCGGGATGATTATATTTGACATAGCCAAAGCTTTTGACAAGGTCTGGCATGATGGTCTTATAGTCAAATTAGCCCGTTTTGGGATCCCTAGTGGTTTGACTAAAATCATTGGTAGCTTCCTGCAAGAAAGGTCCTTCCGTACTAAAATTAATAGCACTCTTTCGTCCGCCCGATCAATTGTAGCAGGTGTACCTCAAGGGTCGCCTTTGTCTCCCACATTGTTTAATGTATACACGGCAGACATCCCCACCTTAAGTCCCACATCAATGGCGCTTTACGCAGACGACACATGCTTGATCTACTCGGATCGGGATGCCATAAATGTAAGCAACACGTTACAGGGAAATATAGACCTTATGGTGGAATACTTCCAAAAATGGAAGATTAAAATTAATAATGACAAAACCAAGGCTATATTTATAACTCGAAAAAGAAGACAGCATCCTCCAAGAGTGAGCGTTTGCGACACGGAGATACGGTGGGAGGATAACATAAAATATCTGGGGGTCACTTTTGACAAACGGTTCAATTGGCTTAAACATTTGAAATACAAACGGAATAGCTGCTCTAAGATTCTACATTTATTAAAGCCGCTATTTAATAATTATCACTTCAACTTTAAAAACAGAAAGTTACTTTATACGCAAGTAATTAGACCTGCACTTCTGTACGGATGTGTTACATATAGCAAAGCCTCAAATACCACCTTAAAGCAATTACAGATAGCTCAAAACCTGGCCTTAAGAAAACTGTTTAAGATTCCATGGTACATTAGATCAACGGACATACATAGAGATCTTAGGATTGACTCAGTGAAAAAATATATCAGAGACAGAGCTTTAAAATTATTCACTAAAGTTGATACGCTACTTAACCCTGCCATGACAATCCTCAAGTCCACTTCTGGACTCTCAGGAAGATATGCTGATTTAAGGTCCGTCATCAATTAAAAGACAAATAAATGATATGATTTTTTAGCCTAGTTAAAGCCTAGTGTGGGGTAGTGATAAACCCCCCCGCCATTATAGAGTAAAAGTGCGTAATAGCACTAACTCAAGAAGAAGAAGAAGAAGAAGAAATGAAAAAATAAAAGAACTGGATTTGGAAATATAATAAATATACAATGCCGATTAATCTAGTTTATTTTATAGAGTTCTACCAGCGAATATATTGGTCAGTGCAAAGAAGTTTTCTTTTATGTGCAAACGTTTCAGGAGACGATAAAATAAACTTTTTTGTAATTGGAAAAGTCACAAATCCAAAGTGTTTTAAGAATTTTAATAATAAACCACTTTTATATAAAGGGAATAAAAATGGATGGATAACATTTAACTTATTCGAATAATAGTTCGAATAATTTGTTCCTGAGGTTTGTACTTGAAACCTATGAAATAACAAAATACAGCTAATATTTTATTGTTTTTTATAGGTTCAGCAGTTTCTTGAGTTTTAAAGATTACAAAAGAAAGCTATCTTCTATGAGGAGGCAAGAAATAACATCAAAATGGTTTAAAATAAAAATGATTTTAAAAGAACATAATAACTGAACCAGAATAACCAGAAAATTTACAAAAGTGTAGTGTATGTCCCTCAACTTTCGGAACAAATTGCAGCATCCAATACATATGACCAACAAAAATTTGAAATAATATATAGGACACAAGACACAATGAACACTATATTCAAATACCAAATCGAAAATTGACACTTTATATATAACACAATATAGTTTATCAAATCAAATGTAAAGATTATGGATGCAACATATGCAACCAAGTACTTGTTGGTAGAATAAAAAATAAATTGAAAACGATTGTAGCTGGATATAAACACAGCGTGAAGTATGCAAATAATATTGAGTCCAACACAGCCCTGGCTTCACATTGTATTACATTAAAGCACGACCCGGATTTAGAAAATGTAAAGGTGTTACACCAAGAAAATAGCTAACAATGCTTTTTCTTGGAAATACTATATATATTTTATTTTCTACAAACTCATAGTGACGCCAGGCTCAATTATAAAACTGATATACAGCACTGTGCGCACACCTTCATTAAATTCTGAAGAGGATAAATATATCATTCCTCTATATATGTATTTTATATTTTATAGTCAATGCAGTATAGTATTTTAGTATTATTAGATTTATTTTTACTTCATTTTAAATTTGTTATATTACATAAAAATGAATAACAATTGTATTATATATATAAAGCTTACAGCTATGGCATTTTAGCCGTCTGCCGATGTCAGTGTTTTGTATAATTATTTCCCCTATATTGTAATTAATGTTTTAATGTTAATATATTGTATTATTTCTTTGTGATTTGTACTAAATTATTGTTACATTATCAGAACATTTTCGTATTGTGAAGATGACTATAGAATATAGTCGAAAAATTGCTTTAAATACAAACTTTTAAAAAACATACAATTTGTATTGTACAAACAATGTATATTATTTACTAGCCTGTTTAAAAAATAAAATTATTATTAAAAGGAAGTTATCATATTTTTGGACAATGCTCCCTGTCATCCATCAGAGTAGAAAAATGAGGATTGACTAATTCATGCGCTACGTTTGCCGGCCAATTATACAGCCACTTTGCAGCCCATGGACCAAAATATTACCTAATGGATAAAATTATTCTGTTGTAGCATATTATCGCAGATGATAGCTAATGCATAGAAGAAAGTTCCACCATATGTTATTCCAAAAGCTTTTCAAACGTTAAAATTAAATAACGGTCACTGGACTGATGACGACAACATACCTGTTGCATCAAATAAGAGCTAATATTATCGAAGAGCGACATCATTAAAAAAATTTACTTTATGTAATTATTCCAGATAATATTATTTCTCAACAAGAAATGTACGCGTGGGTCAACGATTTTTCAATGGAAAATGTGTCTTTTGCTGAACAACTTGAAATCCATTTAGACTCGGAAGCTGAGGCCAGTGTAATTACACCTAAATCAAAAATGACGTGGCAATAAATGCACTTAAGACATGTATACAATAAGCTAAGGAAAGTCCCATATCTCTTATTAAAATTTTAATACTTAAAGACCTAAAAACTAAAACACTTAAAATAAATCTGAATTGCAATAAAAAGCAAACTGAAATAACAAGTTATTCTCATAAGATATGATTGCAATTATGTTATACTCGTAAATAAAAATAAGTATTCATAATTTTTTCTAATAAACTTTGTGTTAATTTCTTTTTTTAGATATACTAAATAAACTGAACTTGATTATTGCAATAACCTCAATTATTGCAACATCCTCCAATTTTATTATTTGCAATCTTCATGGTCGTACGTGAAAAGGACCTACAAAGGAAAGTACTTTAATTATCATCTTTACACTTGAAAAATAATTTATTGTGATTTCCAACAATAATATACCTTTATGTAATTAAAATTTCTTTATACATTAGTTTTTTCCCTTTCCCTTTTCCCTTTAAAATATCATAAAGTTTTATACCTTATCACATTTGAAAGAGAATGTCAACATATTAGAAATTGAAAAAAACGTAGGAGTTTTATTATTGAAATAATAAAATTCAACCAGTAATATTCAGGGGCCGAAAATAACAGTTATTAAAAAAAATTTTAAGAATAAAATTAGCAACAAAAAGTTGCATGAACTTATATTTAAGTATATAATTATAATTTCATTTTAACAACTTTCATTCTTAATATTATGCATGCTTAATATGTATGAGCGTTTAAAAATAAAAGTCAAAAAATATTTTTCAAAAATAATTATTATCAAATGCCTCACGCACAAATAACTCTTACTCTCTGCCTTTTATTTTAAAAATCACAAATAACTCTTACTCTCTGCTTTTTATTTTAAAACACACAAATAACCCTTACTCTCTGCTTTTTATTTTAAAACACATAAATAACCCTTACTCTCCGCTTTTTATTTTAAACAGCACAAATAACCTTTACTCTCTGCTTTTTATTTTAAAAAGTACAAATAACTGTGCGTGCTTGATATTTTTGAAAACGGAAGTATTGGGATTGGTACAGGTAAAGATTTAGTTCACCAAAAGTAACTCTTTTGTACATCAAACCTTAAATACATTTTGTATGAAATTGCAAAAACAACTATCTTATATGAAAAATGCATTTTATATTTTTGTTTTTAAAAACATCAGGCAGGTCAGTGTGGGTTATATTTTGTTTTCAAAAACAAGAATTATTCTTGATTTTTATACTTATAATGCAAAAATAACTATAATTTGTGCGTTTTAAAATAAAAAGCAGTGTGTAAGAGTTATTTCTGCGTGAAAAAAATAAATAAACACTGATGAATTATATTTGGTTTTCAAAAATAAGAGTTATTCTTAATTTTTATATTTATAAGGCAAAAATAACAGTTATTTTTAAAATAAAAAGCAGACTAAGAGTAAGCAGAGTAAGAGTTATTTCTGTGTGAAAAAATAAATGGCATATGATAATGTGATATATAAAATATAAAAAGCAAATTTAATTATTATTTTTTGAGTTTTATTTTAAAATTGGAATGATAGCAGTTGTAGGGTAATTTTTATTTTTTTAATGATAACTGCACTGTCTTTGTAAGAGAACGATTCTAAGAATAAGTTCAAAGAATTTATAAGAATCTATTATATATTTTCATTTCAGTCCTTTAATAACATCAAAATTTATTAAGTCCAGGTTTTTTCAACAGTTTGATGGCTAGTAGATTGGGTTATCGAAAAAACTACAGCTGGTAATCTTTGGGCGGTATAAGCCTAGTACCTTGAGAAGTGTGTTTAGCATCACTTAAAATCACCGTCAACTAGAAATGTAGAATTGACATCTATAAAAGCTTTGCAGAATTGTTTAATATCAACATAATAACACCGAGATGGGAAAGCTACTACCCACCCAAATGTTGTGAGGGATTAGAAAGTGGTGTTTAATGATTCTATAAACACTCGTTTTACTATGAAATATTATTTCGCACACGATTTCTCCATGCCCTCTTCGACTATGCCCATATGACTAGATCCAGTCATAGCTACTTTAAGTACTACTTTCAGTTGCATCCATTTAGGTTTATCTTTCGTTAAGTGTTGCTAAACTTCATTAGAACACACTACCATTTCTAACATTTCTCATCGGCCTTAAAAGGGACTTTGTTCCCCTTATTCGTCACTTATTCCAATAAATTTATGTATAAAATGTGTGCCCAACATAACCAAACAATGTGATATTGGGCAGTTTCATCATTGAACAAACATATTCTTCGCTTTTATGTGCTCTTCATTACCTTAAAGTCAATAAATCGGGTGTCACTGATTTAACAGTCACAGTTTTATAGTTTCTATGCTGTATGTATGTGTGTGCAGTGTGTAGTGTAAATTATGTCGGAAAAGTGGTGTATCTTCAGTAATTCTGTATGTAGCACATCTACATTCGTATTGACATTGAACCAACATTGATATCTAATTAAATCTTTTATGACTGCCGTTCGACGTTCGGCGTTGGACGTTGGACGTTCGACATTCGATGTTCGTAACTTTATTGTTTGTTTTGCTTCACTTGTAGGAGTAGTGCTTCAAGGCAGGAAGGTCATGCGAACAGGCTGATTTTCTGGATTATTTAATATTGGATTGAAGTGTAGGGGGTTTGGTAATCCGATACATAGCGCAAACAATAAGTTAATTTATGCTGTTGAGCCATTTGGATTCTGACTGACTAAACAATTATGTTGAGGAAGTGAATTAATTAAACTAATCAACAGTCGCCAATTTAATAGTTTTTTGTTGACTTTTATTACAAAAAAAAAAAATAAATAATTGTGATTGGTTTACATGTCATTAAATTGATTTTATATGTTATGTTAGGAAAAAATCTGCTCTAAGCCTAATAACACAGTACTTTTATGATGGAAATACCAATTAATACTGAAAGTCAAAGTTATGTAGTTATTTGCATAGATATTATTTATTCATTTTGATGTTTCAATAAGGATATATCCTTGAACTGTGCGACTTTGGTATTGAAAATGTGCAATATATTAGTTTTACTCAAGGGCGTGTTTTTCTCGACATCAGATATTTTGTCTTTTTAATCATTTTCCCACCTGCAATATTCTTAATAGTCTTATTAATGATCCTAGAAAGTCCTTCATATTTTGTTGTACTACTGTGAAAAGACAGTTAGATATATGTGTGTATAAGGTATAGTATTCATTTGTGTATTTTATGGAGGCAACAAAATAATTGTTATTAAAGTGACTGCAAAAGTACAGGAATATAAATTGTCACCATTTAAGTGCCTGAACCCCTGAACCTTCGCACCTTTTTCTTTTCATAATTGTCCTTCCACGCGTCCAAGGCACAATGCATTGTAATTGAAACATTTCCTTTTCAAGGATTTCGATGCACATTAAAGTAATGATGGTATACAGGAGCACCACTTATTATCTTGCGGACGGCAATGTCATAGTTATTATTGCCTTTGTATGAAATGTGCCGTGCAGGAGCTACTAATAATTCCAATGATTTTCTCAGGGACCAAACAATACAATACGCCGGGCAATTGTCTGTAAATCGTTTTCTATTCTCTCCAGTTTTCGTGTTTCGTGTCTTTAATGTCATCCTGCATTCAGGATTCGAAATTCAGGAATTCGAAAATACGTTTTGTCAAATTAAGTCAATATGTAACAGTTTTAGTTAATCACCAACTTTTAACGGAAATTATTACTGCTGAACAATTGAAATCCTTACAGTGGCTCAAAACAGAACTCGAACATGCAAGGAGAGAAAAATTGCTTATTAAAAAATGATTGAATTAGAATTTAAAGGTACTTGGGTTCTAGGCTCCCATTAGTAAACTACAGTAAATTCTTTGTACATTTTTCTGTTCAAATAAAGGTTAGAATATCAATCGTTAAGAACGTTCCAATGTCAGTGCATGATAGAAATTATTGACACTGTATTTAATTCCCTGACTCCGTTTAAAGACGAACAGTCAGAAAGAATATGATTAGAAATATTAACTCCACGCATCCACAACCTTTCCAAAGAAAGTCAAAATATTTTTTTTGCTGATAAGTTTCTAATATTAAAGGGCGATAGTTGTTCTGGATCCAGCCTCCTGCTCCAAATCAATGCCGCACAAATATAAAAAATATTAAAGCAATTCTTATCTACTTTCAGGCATAGCCTTTCAAATGAAACTCAGAATGTCTCTCGTCATTGAGTTCCTAATATTAAAAAGTGTTAGTAGTACACGGCCTACTGCTTTATCTCCTAACGTAGAACAAAGCTAGACATTCAAAAAGGATGTGATTAGAAGTTTTTCTCATTAAAAATTCAAAATGCCTTCGTCGGCCCAATGGTTTGTTTTTTAAACCAAAATAAATTCTATGTGACTTGAAGTTTTATGCACTTCCGGCAGATCCTTTCTAATAAAGATCAGCATATCTATCGTTCAGGAGGATCTTACAGGTTCTCAGCCCAGTTTTCTATCTCTCAGTCCAGATCAATAAATGTAATGTAGATTAACTTACGCAGAGGAAGGATTAAAGGTGATAGCTCTTACCAACTCCATTTAATCAGAATTTACTATTGTGTTTTCTAACTCAGATCGAAGACGGTCACAAAGAATGTCAGTAAAAATTTCATTTCCATACAGCTAAATACAGTGAGGTAATAATTTAGAAACAGGCTTTTGCCATCACAAACAAACGGTCTCAATAGCCCTATTGGCTTGTAGCATAGTCTTCTCTTGCGCTTTCTTCGAGGTTTTTTACTTATCTTAATCTATTGTTTCATTTTTATTTCGTCTTCGGTGTATTATGGTGGAAATGAATTTCATCGACGGTTGTGAGAGTTTGAAAAAAGTCCAAATTGCTTTACTTGAATCATTCTAACAAAGACTTTCATATGTTTTAGTGATTGCGCCTTTCTGTCAGGATCACGAAACATGACATGCACTCCAGATGCATATTTGTATTAATATTAAAAATGTCCGAGCGACGGACAGATTATTACGCTATCCAGCTGACTTTCGTCTCAGTTATTTTGGTAATAAAAAAATGGTCAAAGTAAAAATGGAATTTTGAAGATTCAAAGATGATTCATAACCTTTGGACGAATACTAGAAACTTCACTGTGTATGGACTAGTGGCATGATTGGATCATATGTCTTTAAAAATAAAGAAAATCTAAAGTCAACAACAAGAGCAGAAATGGGGTAGCTTTGAAGAGATTCATATTTCATGTGAAGGTGAAGATGACTTCTGTTAGTTTCAATAAGACTATACTTTATATTATATTCTTAGAGAAATTAAGGGGTTATTAAAGAAAGTCTTTGATGATTACGTTGCCTTTAGAAATAAAGCTGTGTCATGACTTCCTAGATCGTTTAATTTACCGTCGGTCGAGTATTTTTAATGTTTGAAGACTTTGGTCTGTAAGGACAACTCACCAACGTTTTCTTCAATTTTGCAATAAAACGTTAAGTACCCTATTTTTGAGATACAATCTTAAACAATAAAAAACAAATTATATCATAAAAATATCATATATCATTAAAGCTATAATGAAGGAATTAGAATTAGAAGTTGCTTAGCTTCTAGGTTCCTATAGTATATATTTTTTGGTAGCAACTGATTCTAATAAAAAAGAAGACATTTTTCCTTTCAAATGAAGATTGATAGAATATAAATCGTATAAAAAATAACTACCTCTCTTTTATAAATTGTGTTTTAATTCTTTTAATTTATAGTCCCACACTTTTTAAAAAAACCACCTATATTAAAAATTCCCTCAAATGGTAAATTAATTACAAAAGTAATTATGTATGGGCTTCGGGTTATATATAATAAATTATTATAAATAAAAATAATTATGCTCTCCAAACAATCTGAAGGACCTAAAAGGATCCTTCATCTATCCGAGTGGGGATATTGTGGTGCTATTAGTTCTGATTTTAATGTGTCTCAAATTCATCATAAATTTTTATATAATATATTTTTATACAAACAGGATTATAGATCATCAAAAGGTGTTATTTTAATATTTATATTATCGTTAAATGGTGAGAAGTAATGTCCGAAGAAAGCTGTTCTTTTAAAGGTTTGGTGAGCTATGTAGCTTTATAAAAAATTATGAAATTCTAAAGAAAAGGTAGAACACTCTAAAATTCATCACTACTCTCTAATTTCGAAACAAAAGTTCTTCTAAGCCAAGAAAAGAATATCATTTATGAAACTGAATTTATAAAAAGGAACCTATTAAATCTTGAACAACTTGTAGGGTTCAAGAGTAGCGTTCAAGACTGTTTCCTGATTTGAGCACCTATTTTAAATAATTATTATGTTACTAGTATAATTTGCTTATCATCTCTGGAGCTTATAATATATATAAGCTGATTATATTTGAATAGTCTACGTACCATCTAAAACTCTAAATAAAATGTATATATGTCCAGAAGAAAATGATTATAAGGAGTCTCATTATTGTTATAGAAGTGGAGTATAATTAATCACTGGTCAAGGACTCAGTTGGCCTATTTTATCTTAGTTTGATATTATTTTTATTTACTATTATTGCCTTCTTAAGTTTTGTTATAATTATTAATAAAATTTTAACTATAAACCTTATTATTTTTTTTAATTATAAACAAACTAAAATTTTGAATCATCTGCTATGCGATATAAAATTAAAAAAAATTAACTATTTTTTTCTACCAGCGTTTTACAATACATAGCTTAACAAACAACAAAAAATTTACCTTTCCCAAACATAGAACTCCAACAGTGGCCCAACCCACATTTTTCCTTTTATTTGACATGAAATACCTCTGTTTCAAGCCTCTTGAAGTCAAAACGAACCTCATTATTGACTATTGAAGTATAAATTTTGAAAAAAGAATAAAAAACTCTCAACATGATATACCAAAGTAATTAAGTCAGATATTGAAAATATTTCCCTAAATTTTTTTTTTAAGTTTAATATTTTAATTGTTAAAATTAAATTAAAATTTATTAACAAATTTCTTCCTCAACTAATTTTAATATTTACTTCTATGCGTGTTTATGCGATAATACTTTTAATAACAATAGGTCACACATTTGTAATGGCAGCTATTCGTTGTTAGCTATTAGAAAGCATTATAAGAAAATTTATTTTAGACTGGTTGGTAACCATATAGGAATACTATTATCACCTTATTTTTTGAAACACTCGCTTTACCAATTGATGTTAAGGACACATGTGTAGATAACACGATTAGATCTAGAAACTTTTGAAGGTAATTAATATTAGTTTCTGGCAGCTTCCCAAAATAATTGAAGAGCCAAATATCTAAGTTAGCTGTTCTTTGTCTTCAAAAATCGGGGTATATAAAGAAAAAATAAAAAAATTGGTGTCTTTAACTCTGTCTCGTAATAGCTGTAGAAACAAATGTGAGCAATTTCCACTCTGACTGTTTGTTTTCCAATAGATCATAAGCTAGTAATTTCTGCGGTTAGTTGAAAGTGATCCTTTCAATTTTCAACTATCAGCGATAAATTTTTACTTAAGCTTTTCACTAGCCCATAGCGTTCTACTTTTATTATATGTTTCAACATTTTTTTATCTACAATACGCTTTATGATGGTATTTGGTATCTTTCAATTAGATTTACTGGTCTGATTCTATAAGAACTTCTTTGATTGCTAATGAATTTTTCGGTGGTTTATTGTTCTTTTTGTTGATCCTTATATTCCGTTGAGTCAGAGTCTAGATAAAAGGAAGGTTATATCGTTCGTTTAAGTTGGTTAGACCCATTTTACTTGGTTTCACTAAGTAAGAGGTTGTAGAATCTGGTTCAAATTTTGAATTACAGTTTGATTTTTCGATAATACAGCAGATTTTTGATTGTATAGCCTGCGATTAGCATTCTGGATATCATATCGATTACTCAGAAAACGTTAGATGAGTTAGAGAATTTAAGAGACTTTCTAATGTTCACACTTTACCAGACCATGTCTCTTTTATGGAAGAAACTCTTATAGAATATAAAATTCCAAGCAATAAAAATATAATCATTAACTAAAATGGGTGTTATTATAAATAATATCCTGTCAATATTTGATGGTTAACAGTTAATATTGACCCAATATAAAAACTGGGATTAAGAAAAAATAAAAAAAAACAGTTTTTGAAATTTATAAATATAAATGTCAAATAAATTAAAACTCCAATGCTTCTCCACAATGTTGATCTCAAAATTAGTTATAAGAAATATTTAACTTTGTGTCAGTGATAGATTATAGGGATTTGCTAGTCTATTAGCAAACGTGACCTCTATTTTATAAGTGAATGCATTCTAGTTGTGCTATCTTTCAATTAGTAATATAATGGCACTTAAAAGACTTTTAACAGGCCGGTGCATCTCTATCTATCTATTAATCTTTCTATCTACCTATCTATCTACCTATCTATCTATCGATCTATCTATCTTAATTTGTTTAAAAACAATTTAGTGTAAACTATGAGATGCATAAGAATTCTGGTATGCCATTGTTTCTTATTTTCGGAACAGAACTAGATTTAAATTCAGTACAGAAACAGGAATTAGAATGACATCTTCAATAAAATTCTATGTATCAGCCGTTGGACTATTATAACAAAAATCTCATCTTAAAAATCGTAAATATTAAAATAAAAGTATTAAATTATATCGAAAATATGATGGACACCCATTCAACTTAATGAACTAAACATTTTAGCCTGATATCTAAGATGTCCAATTAACTAAGATGGTTAGGAACAATGCAGTATTGTATAGCAAAGTCAATATTTTCATTAATGGCCGACTAGAAGATAAAAAATGTGGAGACAAGAAAAATATAAGTATAGTTGTGCCGCTCATCTCTCATTTCTCAATGAGCTTATTAACGTTTATCTAATCTAGGTTCCAAGTTACTTTGATATCCTTGGAAACTTTACGACCGATTGGCCGTAAGTAAAAAATTAAAATTGGATCAAAATCTCATTTAATTATTATTAAATAAAAAATTACTACGAATGCAGAGTATGTCGGGCAGTTAGAAGAAACCTGTCACAAAATAAAGAAACTATGTTCGAAAAAATCCTGTCTAAGAATAAATTTTTTCCTAGGCTTAATAAGAAGTACCTATTATTTGATAGATATATATGCATATAGGGTGCATGATTTCAGGATGAGAGTATGGCAAAAAAACTGTTAAGTATGTATTTATTATATCGATGTTCCAGCGAAGAAAGTATTTGCAGCGGTATTTGGAGAAAGAGATTTACCGTGTATCCAGTGGAGTGATCAAGTTGAGCAGTAACCACACTTCGGCCACGAATATCGAATTAGATGGAACGATGAGTTGTACGAGCTATACCACGTCATTCACATAGTTTATCGCATAATAATTTAGTGGTTTGGTTGCCTCGGTTATGTCATCCGAATGGAGGAAAGTGCTACAACTAGAAAGGTGATTGAAAGGCGATGCGCATTGGTGAAAAACTCAATAAAAGACATTTGATTTTGGGTGGAAGGACTATGTGACTAACGATATAAAGGCTCTCGGTACTAACAACTGACGACAACAAGCCCCTGAATGGGTAGGCTACTAGACACAGCCAAGGACGTCTAACCTCTGTAATAGCCAATTAAGTAAGTAAGTGATATTGGCTTTGTTGATATAAACGAAAGCTCTGTGGCTATTAGATGTACTGGAAGAAAAAGAGGATGGGAGAAGTATGTACAAAATATTTATAAAATTCAAAATTTTGATATCTAGGAAATTAGGGTTAGAAAGAGAAGTATAAAAAAAATTATAAATACATTTTTCATTTCGTTTACGTCAAAAAGAATTATGTGTATTGTTTAAATTATATAAAAAAAAAATAAAATTAAAAAATTATTTTAATACATTTAAAAAAGTATTTCAATAAAATTGCTAAATTATTCTAATAAAATTAAAAAAGTATTTCAATAAAATTGCAAAATTATTTTAATAAAATTAAAAAAGTATTTCAATAAAATTACAAAATTATTTCTTAAAACTAAAAAATTATTTTAATAATAATAAAAAGTTTTTTTAATAAAATTACATCGCTTCTAATTTGACAGGCACGAGTTCTAAGCCTGGCACTTGCAGTCCAAACAAATTATATACGGACTATAAACTAATTAAATAAAAATTCGATTATTCCAAACACCACTGATGAAGTGGTGTACTTGGCAATACTCGAAACAGCGTTGTATGGTCAGCCAAACTTCAATAAAATTAAAATAAATTTTTGTGTTTGTCTTTTATTTCTTTCTTTGCTATTCAAAACCCCTCTAAATTTTAATAAAGCTTCTTTGTCACCATACAAAGAAAGTCTAGCTTTACAGCAACACGAATACTTTATTCAATAAAATTTTTTTTAAAAAAATTGAAAAACTAAAAATTAAAATAAAATTATAAATTATAAAATTAAAAAATTATTTTAATAAAAATAAAAAAGTTTTTTTAATAAAATTAAAAAACTATTTTAATAAAATTAAAAAATCATTGTAATAAAACTAAAAATAATTAAATATTTTTAAAACTAAAAAATTTATAAAAACAAAATAATTATAAATTATTTTTCTTCTATGGGAAGAAATCAAGAAATGTAGAGAAAAGGAGATAATACTGAGGATATTTTTAATTCACTTCAATCAAGTGAATTCTTGGACCGACATGAAACTTAAAGAAAGCTCTGAGACCATATACTCCATTTGGGAAAGAAGTTAACAGAAAAGAAGAAAGTAGAAAGAGGTAGAATATTTTAAAGAGAGCAAGTCTTAAATGTTTATGCAGAATATCAGAAAGCTAGAAGGAGAAAGAATTAGTATTGGTGGGTCTCTGTCGGAGATATTATAAATAATTTTTTTTATTATAGTATGTGAAACAAAATATTTCTGGTTAATAAAAAATTAATAAAGATAATTTTTCGATTATTTATTTTAAGAAATATTTTTAATTAATGAAAAATTAATTATTAAAATCCCATCATTTTGTAAGGTTTTTATTTTTACAATTTAGCAAATGTCATAATATTTTGTATATGATACGATGGGACTCCTTAGTTCAGTACATTGTAGATAATTGCTACTAACCTTTAGAAGAAGGACAACGCATGGGGGCCAGGACAAACTGCCCTTCAGCACTGCTTTGTTATTTACATGTAATTGCTAACCTTTTTTTTTGAAAAAAAAAAGTAAAAGTAAATTTACAAAATTGAATAAATTGACTTTTAAACTAGAAACCTTGTCGATTTACATACTTTGAAATGTAGAAAGAGTAACAAAATTACTGGGTGTTTTTTTTTTCTTTTTTGTTTTGTTTCTGTAAAATTGCGTTATCTAGCGCTTTGATTATCGTCTAATCTAGGGACGAGTAGTATTCATGGGGTTGAAAAAATGTTAACTGCTTTTATAAGCATTCACATATATATATATGGTAAAATACGCGAATGAATTTATTCGTATTATACTTGTTTGTATGTATGTAGGTATGTATGTATGTATATATGTGAGATGGCAAAAAAATAAACTTAAGTTGAACCAATAAAGTCAGCTTACCACTTCCCAACTACCAAAAAATAAAAAATCATCAGCTAAGTGGCTACGGCGGAAGCCGTCAACCGTCAGCTTAACAGTTTCCGTTTGCTTACTGACATACAACCGCTGTCACACAAAACATATACATATTTGCCGACAAGACAACCAATCCAAAACAGTGCAGACATTGGAAGGCGTGTACGCTTCTACCATTTATAAATAATTCACGGGAGTTGCTTGTAAAATAAAAACATTTGGTTCGTCTACATAACTTGATTTCTTGTTTGAAATGTTGTTCAACAAATCGACAACAATCAACACTACACATAGCACTATATTTATCTATATATATATATATATGTGTGTGTGTGTATGTGTATATGTATATATGTGTGCGCAATCAAAAAAAATTTAACCACTACGCGAGTACTAAGCACTAGTAGAGCTGTAATGAACGCGATACTAACAACTCAACACAATATCACAGCACGCCACACCACACACCACACAGCACCAAGCACACTACTCTTTTCCGTATAGAGTCAAATGAAGAACATGAAGAACATGAAGAACACATGAATGCGGCAGAACAGAGGCATTTGCAGTAGTAGTAAAAAGTCCGGCAATTAACTCAGCTTCACCAAAAGGCAGATAGCGAACAGCAAAAAGCAAAAAGCAAAAAGCAAAGTTTCTCTCTCTCTCACGGTATGAGTGTAGTATTTTTTGAGATTGAGTCAGTGACTGGTATAGAGCATATTCCCTGGATTCAGTGCGTGAAAAGACTTCGTGCGGAACGTGTCAATTGAAAACGCGAGGGAGTCTATTGGATGTGTTCATATAAATATATATAAAAGAAATTTATATGTATATATATATATATATATAGAGAGATATTCATAATTTATAACAGATTATATAAACTGCATAACGTTTGTTATTTTAAATATTAACTCTTTTTTAAAAACTATGTCATCTGTATTAACGCCGTCGATGAATAGTAGTATTACTGTGAATAACGAACTTACATTGAAACATCAAGGTTAGCGACGGTCTTTTCTCAATTTTAACAAAACATATAAAATTTAAAAAATAATAGAAATTATTTCAAACTAATGACATATGTTATATTTAATTATTTAATTTAATAAATAAAATTAATAGATAATTATATAGTAAATAAATAAATTTTTTTTTGTTTTTTTTTTTTTTTATTAATGCGTATTACAGACATTTGTGAAGAACTTGCGCTTATAAAGGAAGAGCGTGACGGTGATTTATCGCCTATGCTTACGCCGCCTCATACACCGACGGAAGATCGCATACGTTGCCTCAAAGATAATTGTATACCATATGAGACGAATTTTATAAATTTTGAAACACAGGAATTGCATATTCCAAATCATCGTACTTTTCCTATAATGGAGCTACATGATGTGCAGCCTTCATATCAGCAGCATTCTGAACAGCATTCTCAAACACAACAACAACAACACCAACAACAACAGCAACAGCAACAGCAGCAGCAGCAGCAACAAAACCAACAACATCAACAACATCGATTTTATTTACAAATGCAACAAAACCATCAAACCGCATACTGTTTATCCTATGGACATGGCAGTGGCACAACAACAACATTTCTTCCAGGTACTTCAATGCCAACAGATCCAGTCACCGTACACCAACAAGCATTCCTTATGAATCAATGGTTTCGTAATGCCTCATTCTATCATAGTACACCACCCGCTTTTCAAATGCGTCACTATACGACAATCCAAAATATGCATTCACCCAGTCGTCTTAATAATTGTCCCATCAATTCAATGAAATTGGCCAATTCTTCAACTGGCAACAGACCAAAAAAACAATTCATCTGTAAATATTGTAATAGACATTTTACGAAATCCTACAATCTGCTAATACACGAGCGGACCCATACCAACGAACGCCCCTACTCCTGTGAGATATGTGGCAAGGCGTTTCGTCGTCAGGATCACCTACGCGATCATCGTTATATACATTCCAAAGATAAACCATTCAAATGCAGTGATTGTGGCAAAGGATTTTGCCAATCCCGTACACTGGCTGTACATAAAGTGACACACTTAGAAGAGGCTCCACATAAATGTCCCATATGCAAACGTTGTTTCAATCAAAAAAACAATCTAAAAACCCATCTACAAAGTCATGATATGGAAGGCGCTGGACATGAGTCCTCCGTTAATCATATGGAAAGTGATGTGCTACACCAGCAAAACACCTTAAATACATCTATCAGTGATATTGACGAATTCTCCACGATGCCAGCTTTAGATCTTTCTTCGTCAAGCCTCAATATAAAACTTCAGAAACCGAAGCGTACTTTAGGCTTCACGATAGACGAGATAATGAGTAGATAAAAAGCTTTAAAAAGGTTTTCAAAAGTAACTAGCTTAGTTGTAATCTATTTCGTACAATTGTCACAAAATAGATTTACGTACACACACACACACCCACACACACACAAATACACACACATACATACATACAATCGGGTAATCTGCATATAGTTGCAATTTGCAAATCTAATCGCACATTGAAGGCTGAGCACTTAATTATATATTATTATTATTATTATTATTTATATAGAGTTTTTGTAATAAACGTCTAAAAAGTGAGTTCTGTAATTAATTCCTAGAGAAAAAAAATTGTATATGCAAATATATATCTTCAAAACATACACATTAATATACATTATATAAACAGGCCAAAGTATATGTATTCTTAAATACATAGAGCCGTTTTGAATCGTCAATAGATATTTAAAGTTGTCTTGTATCTGTAAATAGTAACCTATCATCCTGTGTATCCTACAATATTTAATAATATTTTTATTTAGTATATTTAAATAATATAATTTTATTATGTTGTATATTTAATTAATGAATTAATTTTAATGTTATTGTTTTTTAATTTAAAGTACATTGTAATTTTAATTGGTGTACCTAATAGAGTTAAGTCGTCTAAAAATAAATGTAAAATTTTTGATTTTAAAGACTGTCGTACATGTTATAAACCCTCAGAACTACCATAATACCGGTTATTCTAGTATTTCGGTACTTACAAAACTAATTCGTGTTTATTTGATCTCATAGTTAATATTATGAAATAAAACTAAGAATGTATCTGATATCAAATTTTTTTATTTTTCATATCTATATATTAGGGTGGTCCGCAGCTGTATGCAAACTGAGAGCCTTTTTTCTGATCCGATTGATTATATCACTCTCTAGCATCTTAGTGGAAAAGGAAAAAATGCGAAAAAAAATTTGAAAATAAATTGATTTTAAAGCGTTCCGTACCGCCGTTAGGAATAGAAATATTGATTCCAGCTTACAAAAGCAAACACCACAATTTTTTATTTATTTTTTAATATAGAAACTAAAAATAGAAACTGAAATTTCTTAATAGTTTTGAGAAGCTTGAAATTTCTTAATTTATCTTGGGAGGTTGCAAAGATATAGGCTGTTAAAAGTTACCACTTTTGATGTATTTCGGACGTTTTTTAAAAAATTATGATAAATCTATGGGGTCATAGCGAGCCCTGGTTGTAGAGCGAGATGTTTGGCGGGCGAGCAATCGTGCCTTCAAGATAGTGGGTAAGATGATGAGGAGTCAAAAGAAGAATTAGTATTTTGCAGACACTCTCGCAGAAATACACAACCATTAAATGGTACAAAAAATTCTAGAGTCAAATAACGAGATATTTTCTGGAGAAGATTGTATATTATATCATTATCATCATTCGAATAAGTATATATATGTAAGAGATATTATGTCGCCATAATACCTTTGCATCGAGTTACTTTTTTATGTGTGAGAATTCCAAAATTGATAAGGGGGATTTATTGTTTTACGTAAATTAACACAAAATTACATAATCATTAAATAATGATATAAATGTTATAGATATTAAAAAGATATTAAAAAGATATCGTAAAAAAATATTGACTTTAGAAGAGTATATATCAGTAATCTTGGGTCTGCAACTGTTCGGCTTTACACGTGTTGCAAAGTGACGAAATGCGTGGTAGTCTGTTTAACCAGGATGGCAGATGAAAAAAAAAGGAATTATAGAAGCGGTATTAAGTGATTTTTAAGCAAATGCCCAGGTCTGAATAAAGCAACACATTCAACTATAAAAATCTATGAACTACTAATCCTAGCATTTTGAATATAAGTCTCACGAAAATATTCCCATATTTAAAACTAATCAACCGAACAGATTGGTTTCAAATAAAAATATCTATATTCAGAATTACATTTTTGAGTATGTGGTAATAAAGTGGTCCGTACGCGTTACTTTGACAAGAGAGAGAGCTCTACCTATTTGAACCAATTAAATAAGGTTTATAAAATATATAAATCCAGTTTCTTATGTCCATAGTCTTAAAGTTTAACCTTAACGTTTTGGTTTATGTAAACCCTCGTCGTTCAATTTTTTTGATCTGGCTAAATTTGTGAGGGACCAGTGGAGATATTTAGTCAACACAAAAATATGTAAACAGTAAAAGTTTATCAGAATAACTGAATATGTTACATAGAATATCGGTAGAAGTTTATATTTTATAAATATGATCTTAAAAGTGATGTATGTGCAGGATATGTAAAAACCAAAAATCGATCAGAAGAAAAAAGTTTTAAATAGAGATCTACAAAAATATGTTAAAAACCAAAAAACTTTAAGATATATGAGCATTCTACGTAGATCGTTATAAAAGTGAGTCTATTTTTTAAAATGATTGATCATTACGAGGATATGAAGTAAACTAAAAATCGTTGTAAGGGTTTTACATAGACTGAAACTCGACAGCGAGTTTCTCGACATCAGGGAATCTCTTAACACCTACCATATTTAGTCAAAATTTATCAAAACCCACAAATCTTTGGGATATGAAAATGTTTTACATAAATCATCAAAAAAGTTAGGGAATCTTCTGAACATGTTTGGTCATTAAGACGATAGAAGAACGACAAAATTGTTGTAAGTGTTTTACATAGATAGTAATTAAAGTCACCAAATATCTTAAAACTATTAGAGATCAGCAGAAAGATATGAAGTATGTTGCTTTTATTGTTATTGAATTCAGGAAATCTTTTGATGATATTTTGTCATCCGGAGGATATATAGGAATCAAAAATCACTACAAGAAATAAGTGTGCATCACAATCGAACGCTAATAAGTGACTGTGGTTTAGTGACAATATTTTCGGTATGGGTTGTGAAAATTTGACCGTCTAAATGATAACTCTGAGTCATTTTTTTATACGTAAAACAATAAAAATCCATGGGGAGTAAATGTTTTGCATATATTATCACAAATATACATAATAATCAAAAGGCAGCAAGGAGGCTATATGTCGCTGAGCTACTACTATATGAAAATTGTTGTATATATTTAGTTTAATATGATCTATAAGCAAATTTCTCAAATTCCTAACTGTGATACTTATGGAAAACTTTGGATATCTTATATAGGTTACTTTATGTTTTTGAAATTTTTGCCTCTCCAAAAAATTGTTTATAAAGATTTTTATAAAATGCATTTTAAAAACGAATTATTAAGAAATTTCAATGATCTGTGTAAAATTTCGAAATTATTAACATCTTCGACTCTTTTAGTAGAATTTCTATTCTACCAAAAACTTGAGCAGGAGTCAGCAGCCTTAGTCGTTCATTCTTAAACGGAATCAAATACACTTTCGGCAGTAAATCGTATTGCGTTGCATTAATGACAGCATGACTTTAACTGACCGAAGTGTTTTGTGAAATTCGCAGCAGGACGTAAGACCAGATTAATTTAGATCAGTTTAAATCGAATGAATTCGAACTGATCTCTTAGTCACTGAAGATACTGCGTATACATGCACATGTATAGCTATCAACGAGGGTGGCAATTGCAATAAGCAATACACAAAGGAACACAATATAAAAATAGTAAATATTTACACAAAAAACAAGGACTAAATACAAAAAAAAATATAAGTAACAGCAGGAAACATGTTACTTGTATAACCAGAGAAGCAGAGAAGTATAGATTTACAAACAATTTCGGAGCTCACTGGGTAATTTCTGCCTAAATGGTTTCCAAGGAATAGAAAAATGTTAGGAATCGTCTTGTGACAAAAATGTTGTTTTTGGAAAACAATTTAAATGTGTGAAGCGTATTTTGACTTAATTGAATTACTAGATTATATCTTGACATGAAATATCTAGATACGTTCCCAATTTGTATCTTCAATTTTCGTCTATTTGGACAGTTCAATGAGCACATAAAGAAACTGAAGAAAAACGTAAAGTACTTGTGAGATGGGTGAGTTACATGTATTTTTATTATCATTTTAGGGAAACAGTAAAAGTTAATTACAAGATACAAATGACTCACGTAGGCTCTACTTTAAATACAAATTAAGTGAAATTTACTCAAGAAACATAATTAAAAAAAATATAAATTTTATATATATTAAATATCTTATGTGAATACTACTATACATCCATTAGTATTTCATTTGGAAATAGATAACATATCATTATGGTATATATAATGATTTTTTTTTCCGCAGACTTTGAGACTTTTCACAGCCTTAGTTTTAAATCACCAAAGTAATATGGATATAAAGAACTTATAAGTATCTTTCATATTACCACAGTTAACCACAAGCTATGTACTGATAGCTAACATATTATAGAGTATTTATAAACAATAGAAGAATGTATAGAAGTATGTTCATAATCAAGTAAAACACTCTACGAACTTAATTAACCTCTGGTTAAAACATAGAATACATCGAAAAACGAGTTTTTGTTTAGCTTAACCTTAGTTTTAAATCAGCTAATTTGGTAAACGGTTTCCTTCTCGGAGGTTGACTCTTCGTTTTCATTAGAAAGGTGTTTTTAGATTGTGGGTTCCAAATCCTACGCAAAACCTCATATATTCATGAAGACGTACGATTTCGCTGTATACATTAGTTTACATGCACTTAGGACTGCAGCTTTCCAGAGGGAGTCACGTGGAGGCTGTGTTTCCACTTGGAGAGTACAGTGATAAGGATCACGCTAGCATTTACTTAGTGAAATGCAATCAGACAATTTACCTTGTGTGTTTACTTCCGAATATATGTATTGCTGCGTATATTTAAATAAACCATTATATATTCCATTATCAAAATAACCTACTAGGTATATAGAATACATCGATAGTGTCCGCTTGTCAGTCAGTTTATTAATGTGGATAAAAAACAAATTATAAGTATCGCCTACGCTTCTAGAGTTAACCTTAAGCTTCTAGAGCTAACCTTAAGTTTTGATAGCCAACACATAATAGAATAATTATAAAAAATGTTCTCATACTGAGACTATACAACAGTGCTCAAAATGGGATGGGGATAAGGACGTTTGTGCTTTTATTAAAAACTAAATCCGGGATTAATGGTAGTCCACTAAATAAAAGATTAGATTAGATGCAATACAGTGAATACATTGTGATAGATTACATGTAAAGTACTTGGAATTAAAATTAAATCTAATTATAAATCAAGTAATATAAACTTAATATTTTATTTTGATTTGAATTAAAACATTACAAGAATACTATCAGTATACTATCAAAAATTAGTGATGCGATTTTTTGTTGATAGACTGTTGACGCTTTTTACTCCTCTAATAGACCATACCAAATATAACCCGATCAAATAAGATTTAATTAATAAATATCATCTGAATTTTTAAACTCAAAGGCAACTATGCTGTGAATGCGTAATTACTGGATAAAACAAAGTCATTGGAATCTTTATTTACGCATATTTACAATAAACTTTATAAATTGGATGACCTGATTATAGCAGAAAAGTTATAGAAAGGAAAACTCTATACAACCGCTTTTAATGAAATTAAGTTATATGAATTGTATTGTATTGGTCTCACATTAGAAAAACTAAGTGATAAAATAGAAAGTCATTATGATGGAACCCATACAAAAACTTAGCTATATGCTACAGCGATAACTTGATTGAGGACAATGAAAACAAAGGTACTTAACCATACTTGTAACTTAATGTGATGAAAAAATGCATTTTAATAATATTGTTGAGGTCCACTAAAAGTTGAGGATAAAGAGAAGTAAGTATATTAAGTCAAGAAAATATAAATCTTTAACACCAATTACGATGTTATTGTCAAATTTCTTGGTATAACAATATGGCTATAAATATGACTATACTCGAGTAAAATCTAGAATACCTGGTTTGATTGGTCCGACTTTAACATAACCGTTCTACTTGTCTTTTAGTTTCCTTGATTACTCGTTTTCATGCCTCTCCATCGAGTGCCCACATCATTCTGTTCTGTTGTTAAAAAACTTGAGATCTGTTATATTATAGAACTTTCAGACTTTCGATTGTCTTTCAGATTAAAACTTAGTTAATTGTTGTTTTTCGTGGACGAAATGCGACCAGGAAATTATGCAGTTGTGATGTTTGAAACAACATCAACAAGCTAATATAACTCATGTCGGCCTTTTCACCGGATTGCAATTCGATTATAGTTCATTTCTATTTTCTGTGGTTGGTTAGCGTCTTTAAAGGTGTAGTCCTAGTATGATATCGATGAGTACGAAATATATCTTATTGTTGTTAAGTTCTAGTATTCTTATATCTGAAATATTAATATACAGCTAACAGAACCTTGTTCATTCTCTTGTCTGGATTGTCTTAAGGTTGTAGTTTTTTATTCATATGAGTTTTTTTCTGGGTATAGATAACATAGCGTTCAGTTAGATTGCTTGATTCATCTGGCAAAGCTGTTTGACTTTTATGAGTGTAACAAAATCCTATTTTTCATAAAAGTCCTAGGGTTCATTGTTTCATTGCAAACGATAGCTTCTGTAAAATATTTTTCAATCAGGTATGCTGCTTCTTCTGGCAGCATTGTTATCAAGAATTTATGGTTAAGGATTCCTGTCCTACTATTTGTCTGTATGTATTATTTGCAGCTATGGTAAAGAAAACTACGACAGTTTAAGGCATCATTTTTGTAGAGTCAAAAACAATTACTGGGTATCCACTGATTTTTATTGCCTTACAAAAATCTCGGTGAACTTAATATATAATTTTATGAAAAAATAACAAAACAGTTGAGGTGTTACTGTTTTTTATGCGGTTTGTAATATGTTGGTATGATTAAATATAGCATAAATAATTGGTTAACCAAAACAAAATGATTACTGTCTTTTATGTGTCATTTTACACATCACACATCACACAGAATAACGTACATCCATATAGACTTACTTTATCTTTTAAGGCCTGTGCCACAATAATGAAACACAATGACCATGCTTGATTCTTTTTTTTTTTGTCTATACCTGGAGAATTTTTTGGTAAATATCAGTACTTTAGATGCCGTGTTCATTTTTATGCTATAGACTGTCTTTGAAGTTTACCCTAATTGTGCAATTTAAGGGTATGTAGATTTTTTAGTGATTAAGAAGAGTAGGTACATATGTGTTGCTCGTAAAAATGCTTTTATTTCAATATAGGTAGTATTTTTAATCTACCTAGTTAGGTTCTGGTATATTAAAAGTTAATTAAATGTGTTAACCTCAAAGTTTGTCACAATGACAACAACATTGAATTGAATTTATTTGGTCAAGCTTCCATATTTAATTTTGAATGACGTTACTAACACATCCAACAATTTTTACTTTTGAGATTTAATATTATGATTATTATTAATTGTTCATAAAAAATATTCTTTTTCTTAATATACATTCATCCTCATTGACTCGTGTTAACTTACATTAAATATGCCTTTCTTGTTTGGTAAGAAAGTACTCAGACCACAATAATATAGATTTCATAATAATTATAAGTCCATTGTTGTAGTATTTATTAATTGAATTAATCTATGAGCAGATAAAATTAAGAGACAAGTTCCGGAACATATTAGGTATAAAGTGTAAGAGTTAGTATATGGTTATTATAGATAAGGTTGAAATAATAGACAGCAATTTTTAAATAATAATATTTGACGATATATTTTTTTGACTTTTATTGAATCAACAAAGATTTGGAAACATTAAACTAAATTGTGAGAGTGCCTTTAACTATAATCTTCGTTAGGTAAGGAAAGCTTTGTCAGTAATAACACAAAAGAACCTATAAGTGACAGTTTCAACTATCTCTACGATTTTTGAGTTGCGATGTATTACTGTCTTTTTATATAATATTACGTTCATTTGAATCTTAACGCACCGGAATGGTCTGGAATATTCAAGAAGAATAAAAGTTAGGAAAGCTTTTTCAGTAATAAGACAATAGATCCCATACGTGACAGTATGAACTATTTTTATTATTATAATATTGATTTCGGTACCGGTAAAATTTATAGGGATTTCAATGAAGCGAAAAGAACTGGAATATTGAACTGAAGAATTTAGGTTAGAAGAGTTTTCTCGGTAATAAAATAATAGATCCCAAAGGTCGTAGTTTAAACTATCAATATTATCTTTAAGTTGCTTTGTATTACTGTCTTTTTAAATAATAATATTCATTCCGGTATCGGTAAAATGCATCAAAATTTTAACGCGTCGGAAAAGGTCGGGATTTTTGAACTGAAGTATATACGTTAGAAGAATTTTTTTAGTAATAAGACAATAGATATTATAGGTTTATTCGGTACATTGATCTGAATTTTAACGCACCAAAAAAGGATGGAAGTGTTGAACTGAAGAATATAGGTTAGAAAAGTTTTTCCGGTAATAATTTGCACTATATTTAAATTGCATTGTATTACTGTCTTTTTAAATAATAATATTTATTCCGGTTCCGTTGAAATTTATCTGAATTTTAACGCATCAAAAAAGGGTGAAAATGTTGAACTGAAGAATATTGCATACTTTATTTTTAGCTTAGATTATATTGGAAGTATTTTCTAGGGAAGACGAAATTTATCGTGTATCAATCTCTTTTCAAACAATAATAATAACAGTAATCATAGTAAGAAACTATTATGATAAAAAAAATCTAATCAATTAAACAGTATCTACACAGTATCGTATATTATCAAACTCACTCCTTAACAACTTCAACTAACAAGTGCTTTTGTAACATTTGGAAATCAGACTGTTCTCACTAATGCTAGCTGATTTGTTATCATATCAACTGTTTTTTAAGTGTACACTCATAACGTTAATTGTTGTTCATTAAAAAAGTGCGCGGTTGGTGCGCTTTCGTGTTGTAATGTTTGTGTTGCCATCAAATTGCGGGTTGTAGCTTCACTAAAGGCATGCTCTTCACTAAGTAAAACAGTAGTTATTCAATAAATATGTCACCTTAATTGAGGTACGAGGTTAACACAAGTGCTTTTTCAACAATAGGCAACTTGTTTTACATCGAGAGTATTTATTTTCGATGTTAACATGCGGTGTGCACTTGGGGCGGGCCGATACGGTTCCCCCTCGGCTGTGTGTGATAGTTTTGTAAGACATACGCAAGCAAGTGACATTTAATAGAAACACTTGCCTTTGCCTCTTTGCCTGCATAGATTTTAAAGTACATACGAAGTGGAATCTGCTGATTACTGAGTACATTTGTACGCATTTGTGCGTAAGTATGTCCGATACTCTGTGTGTGTCTGATAAATTATTATCAATTCGGCTGAAAGAAGGAATGTTCATCTGCATGCATGTAGGCACAACACCAGTGCAGGGCGGTGTCGAGTAATGTCTTAATGCTTTTGTTGATCGAAGTTATCGAAAGCATTATGGAAATTATAATGAACAGCAACAAATTACTGCACATCAGCTACACTTGAGAATTTCGACTGAAAAAAATTAGTTAATAATGTACAGTGTATTTATTGTGTATGTATGCATGCATTCGCGTAAGTATGTAAGTGCCTACGTAATACGACATATTCAATAATTTTTCCCACGAAAGCGAGTGGACTCATCATAATGATTATTACGAGTAATGTGTTAGATCCGCTATTCTTGAAATATTTTATTAAATTACTTTTGTATTTTGATATAAAAAATATTTTTCAACATTTTTAAATATTTTTCAATTTATTCGAAATTTATCTATAAATATAATTGAAGGTGTGCATATAAAAGACCCTTATAACATGAAAGAGATGGGAAGGTAGCGATTTTAATCGGAAGTCTTACGCAGTGTCATGATGAAAATCTTCTCATCTCGTTCCTAAGAGGTGGTCTCAGTAGACTCAAGTATTACACTGTGGCTTTCGATGCTTTGTCCCTAACATACATAGCGTTATTGATGTGTTTATGCACCATAAACGTAACCCTTAAAATAATAATTAATTATTTAGTTAATTATTAATAATAAGTTATTGCCGAAGTATAATCAACTGTATTAGATTTAAAGTGGAATATTTTAATAAATATGTGATTTTTTATATGTCACACCAAAAACTTTTATACCAACATGGCAGATTACTGTTATTATTATTATTATTTTTATGGCTTTATTGAACGATATTGCTGGTATAATGATTACAGTTTTAGAACCTTAGTCTGACATAAAGTAATCTAATATTTGCAATCACAAAATAGGTTAACTAAGTTAAATATTCACAAGCTATATGCGTCGTATCTAAAATTATAGATTTCTACACCTACGAAACAAATTTCTTCTTAATGTTTATTTCTACTAGGTGCTATTTTAAATTTTTCCTTAGCAAGCCAGTCGCATTTGTTATTAGAAGTATCCATTTCCAATGTGAAGTCTGCATACTTTAGTTGTTATTTTCATAAGTCTATCTAACGCTCTAATTATTCAACAAGTCTTCTCACATTTATATACCATCTTAACTTTATTGTTACTACTTATATTAGTTTCTATAAATAACTGTTGCATGTATAGTCCGGTAAATTGTGCTCTATTGTCTTCTGAGTCGCATTCGATATTTTTCTTTTTCGATCTTTTATTATTTTACGATTTCCTAATAGCAACAATTTATGGTTGTAAGACAATACAGAACTAAACTTTTTCTATGATGAATATTTCTTTACGAGAAATTAAGGGGATTTAGAATGATACTGAGACCTCTATCATTAACCTTCCAAAGAAGCAAGATGGAGTAATAAAAGCGCCATTTACTTATGCATAAGATTAACTGACTTTAATATTTGGTGATGGATACTAGTCGTAGAATGTATCATAAAAGACATAACTCAGAATCTGTAGGATTTGTTGTGAAATCAAGGTTTTAAGGTATGATAGCTAATTTTACTATGGTAAAGGTATCTCTATTTTGGGTCGTCAAATCAATATACAATACTTTTAATGTATTTTGTTGCTGATTTTAAATAGACAAGGAAAGACGTCTATTAAGAGTCAAGTAAAAACAAAATAAATAATTTAAAACCATCTGTGGTTTTTAGAGGTTTTCTTCATTGTCAAATTTTAGTGCTATTAACTAGACTTTTGATAGATTTGATTATCTCTGTTGCAGTTAGCTAATAGTTTTTCTTAATTTTACCGATATTGATGCTTCTAGCTAATGTGTGGTTATAAGAATATATAGATTAACTATAATTAACTATAATAATTTTTTCGGAAATACAACAGAAAACACTATGTATGATATTCTCTTCGATAGAAACTTAGAGGTAATTTAACTCTAAGTTGTATACAATCCTGAAATAATTTTATGTTCAATGTTACTATAACGTTTTTGTTTGTCATCTTCTTTCCGAATAGGTGAAAGAAAATTATCGGCTCTTAAACGCCATATCGTATCGGACCTATAAAAATTGAAGCCACCCCTTTTTTGGGACAAAAAGCAATCTTTTGATAAAACAATATCCTTACTATAATAATATGCTGGCAAGCAGCTATCATTATTGTTCGTTTTTGCCATTTTTGGTGCTGGTAGCTAGCACTTTTTTATATTGTTATTTTAGTGCTAGAATTTTAATAGATTTGGTTATTTTTGTTGCAATTAAGTACCACTTTTGCTTTTATTTACCGATATTGATGCTTATAGCTAATATTTGATTATTATAATATTTAGATTAATTGTAATTTTTTTCTTGATAGACAACGAAAAATACAATGCATGATGTTTTCATTTTTTCTTATATTGCCATTTTTGGTGCTTTTAGCTAGCATTCTTATGTACATATATTCGTTATGATAGTACTGATTTGAACTAAATTTAATAGCGCAATTAATTTAGTGTACTGTGAGATAATGTGGCATATTTAATGTAAATATAATTTAAAATTGTTGTAAATAATGCTAAGGGTTTTTTCCAGCTAATTCTGTAATTTTGTATCTTTTATAAACAAAAGAACTGAATTCTTTACTTTCAGTTTCATTAATGCTAAACAGTTTTCAAATCGTAAATAATGTTGAGGTTCTTTTTCCAATTATTTCTGAATATTTTTATCTCTTTTTTCAGTTAAAGGATGGTTTTTTTATAGATAAATGGGTAAGTATTTAAGAAATTTAGATACGAAATAGTTAAATAAACATGTTCTACGTATAATTGAGCTCGCTTTGTAAGTGCATGCAAGCATTAATTATTTCAACCACAAGCGTAAATATGTGCTTACATATATATACCATAGATATATATCTGTCCATTTTTAAATTTATTTATTTATTTATTAACCATTTAATTTTCCAAAATTGAAAAAAAAAACAAAAAAAAAATACAACTCAAATTAAATACTCGGAAACCTTTTGTAGTAATGTAAAAGGCGACAAGCAGTTTTCTTTATGTGCGTCTATGAAATGATCACCCAACCGCAAGCGTCAGCATCACTCCTAACACTCGCCTTATCAGGCGAGTTAGGCAGCAGATGCAGATGAAAATTGTTACGACTTAGACTGCGACTGCGACTTCGACTTCGACTTATACTCCGATAGTGACAGTGACAGCGACACCGACATCGACATCGACATCGTCATCGACTGTGACAAAAGTGAGAAATCTTCACCGAATCTGAGACATTAACTTGTAGCGCATTTTATTGCTTCTTTTACGAATGCGTTTGATTTTTTGTCGAATGCCTAGTTGCACTAAACAGTGCTACGCTTATCTCTTATTATAAATAAAATTTATTACTAAGGTGTTTGCACTGATGGTGGTCATTCTGATAACGAATAACCAACTAATTTTTTGGGTGCACATACGTATCTACATATCTATCAATCTGTCGGTATGTATATATGTATATGCCATACAGTAAAAGTGGTGATGTTGGTATTTAAACAAAACAGATATCGGCAGCATGTGAAAACATACGAAACTCGAAGCTGTGAATAAACATGAGTCCAGTAGGGTGATGTAATTGATATTCCATAAAAGTGAATAAAAAAAAATAGTCGTGTTAACCATTTAACGAATGAAATATTGGAATTAGTGTTTTAAGCAAACCATAAACAAAGCCAAGATTCCCCGTTGATGGTTAAGCTTTGTGTAAACTTTATGATTTCAAAAGATTTTTTATTTGATTAATGGTTAAGGTACGAGGAATTTCAACAAAACTTTGCATACCTACAATTCGTTATTACACATTTAATGTTCCCAGTCAGGGGTTAATCAACAATGGTTTTAGTAACTGAATAGGCATCGGTAACAGCATCATAATCAACAACAATGACGACAGCGAAAGGAATAATAAAGAAACATAGTCATTGGAAACCGAAAAGAAACCTTTACCAACATAAAATCAATTGAAAATAATTTGTTAACTCAAAAGTAAGTAAAAAGATCACACAAAAAATGTGAAAAAATCAATATGTCAAAAATTTAACCGTAAAGTAATAGTAGAAGACGAGAGCGCTTCACCGCACATGTTGATTAGACTACATTCAATGGCTGTATAAAATATTGTCTATAGATGAGCCCAAAGAATTTCGGGATCCGCTCTCGTTCCACACAACTTGGCATGTTGCATGAATGATCCGCATAAATATGTGGGTGTGCATTGAATGAATAAATGATTTATCTAAGTTACTGCGCTGATCTCTCCCGCATCGGTACGTATGGTACGTACCCCGTCCACGTACGTACCGATGCATATGTTGCGAGTAATAAACTAATATTCTACTGATATATTGTCGTTAGTTACTGCATCGTTAAAGTTAATTCATCATTTCAATCAATTTGTATTGTTTTATTATAATAACAGTTTTCACATACGAAAAAAAAAATTCAATTCGTTGAAATAACACATTACATGGATGCAGTATTTAAAAAAAAAGAGGCTAGTTGAATCGAACATTTCAAAATATGAAATACATTACAAAAAAATGTTATGTATATTTGGTCCAAAAATTTAGTATATAATATATTTTGTCCAAAATACATTTTATCCCAAATATTAAGTACATTTCGTCCATAATGTTAAGAGCATTTTGTTCAAAATATTAAGTACATTTTTTCTAAAATATTAAATACATTTTTTCCAAAATATTGAATACATTTTATCTAAAATATTGAGTAAATTTGTCCAAAATATTAAATGCATACATTTTATCCAAAATGTTAAGTACATTTCGTCAAAAAATTAAGTGCATTTCATTCAAAATATTAAATACACAAATTTTGCCCAAAATATTAAGTATATTTTGTCCAAAATATTAAATGCTTACATTTTATCCAAAATATTTAATGTAAATCCAAAATGTACCAAAAATTAATAATAATAAAATAATAATAATAATGATAATAAAAATTGTTATATCTTTAATTTTCATCGATTCCGTGACATTAATTTTGTAATGTAAGAAGAATTATTGAATTAAATGTTTAATCTCATAAATAATTAAAAGATATTTTATTTCAATTATATTAAATTTGGAAGAAATAACCAAAATTTTTACTAGGAAGAGGACAAAAAAAATTAGAACATATATTTTAATTTATTTATAAGGAAATAAGTTAATAATTTGTTTAATTTCAATAACAATAAAAATATGTTTTATTTTAATTATACTAAAATTAATTTTGTGATGGTACATATTTGATGCACTTATGATAATAATTTAAACATAATAGTTTTTAGAAAGCAGTAATAAAATTTAATTAATATTCTAAATAATAAATAATTAATATTTTTTATTATATTAAAATTGATAAAAAATGAATATAATTATATATAATTTATTTATACATAATAATATAATTCTATTTTACAAATTTTTTCTCTGATTTTTGAGGACTAGATTTTTTCAATCCACCTCCTTGAAAAAGATTTCCACCATGAATCTAGGGTGTAGTGAGGAAAACTTTACTTTATTTTAGAAAGAATAGGCATTTATATACGGATTAATAAAACCAATAAATATTTCCAAATAGCACTGATAGTGAATATTTGACAATACTTGAAAGCTGAAAACTTAAGCTGAAAACTTAAGTTAATTGAAAAAAATTTATATTGGTTTATATTGGTTATTGATATTTATCATATAAAAATTTAGAACAGATGTCTAAAATTTTCTATAAAGAAAAATATTGATTAGTTTTCTAAAATTTAAAACAAACATCAAAAATTTTCTCTGAGAACAAGAAATTAATAAATATCTTAAATATTCTATTAAATATAGAATACTTAATAGAAAGGATTAAATTAATTAAATTTTTTTTTTAAATAATAAAAAGTTGTTTTATTTTACTCATATACATTAAAATACTCTATACAAAAAAATAATGAATAATTGACTAATCTTATAAACAATAAATACATATTATTATTACTATAATTGTAATTATAATATAATTATAATGTAATTATAAGATATATCAGATATATTTAAATTTAGAACAGATACCCAAAATCGTTTATTACAAAGAGGAATGAATAAGTTAAGTAATATAAGAAATTTATAAGAAATATCTATTATCTGTTATAACAAAAACGAATAAATTTGTGAATTACCTTTATAAACAATTATTATAGAAGTACATTATGTTTAATAATTTGTATTTATTTTATAATTAAGTTAGATATTGATTATGTCTTTATCTTTATTTGTTTTATTTTTATAATTTTAATAGAATATATTATTATTTATATACATATATACATATATTTATACTACAATTATATATTATTTATAAGATAATTACATATTAAAATTATATAATTTAAATTTATAATTTTAACATAAGCTATGCCTAATATCAGTCGCGAAGCTATGTTTATATGGGAATAGGAACTACACCAATTTGCACTATATTATGGATATGTAAGAAGGTTGAAATCAAAATAAAATGTTACAAGTTATACAGAGGAGCACCTAGACGATCTAGTCAGATATGTGCATATGAGAAATTCGACACGTATTCCGATAATAGCATATAAAATTGGTATATAATATATTATAATATAAAAAAAAAGATAGTTGATATTTAGATTCATCTCCATAAAACTGTAAACTAATTATTGTTAGAGCCTTTAAGTTAATAGATGTAGGATACTTCCTAAAATCTCTTATACTTGGTTTCATGTGAACAGAACTATTTGAAACAAATAGTTGTTAAAAACAACGATTCGCTATGAGATGGTGAAAGTTTTTAATTTTGGTTTTATTATCTTTTAAAAAGAATATAGATTATAATTGACATATTTACAGCTTCGAAGTTTACGAACAAAAAATTGCAAGGCATGTAAAAATAATTTTTAATTAACTTTATTACAGTTTTACAAACATATGTTTCATGGACTTTAATTAATTCATTTTCTTTTTAAAAAAATGTTCTATACTTTAGAAAAAAGAAACCGATGAAAACATAACCCTAACTACACCACTGAATATCGCTTTACAGATATACGTTGATATAATCTATCAATTCCGGCAAGTGTTTTATTTCAAAAATTAAATAATTACATTAATAACTATGACCAAGATCCTTAATACAACAAAAAATCGATATTTTAATACAATATTACGATATTATAAATATATACAATACCATAATATTAATTTTGATCAGTGCGATAGAATGTTTAAACTATTTAAGTATAATAGAACTACAGAGACAGTGACTACTTTTTCTAGTCTTAGTCTTTACTATAGAGAGTACTTTCTTTAGTCTTTCCGTTATACTCAAACTATTTATAAGTACTATTATATATATATATAATTATTATATAAGTACCATATAATAAACATACAGAGGTGGAGACATCTGTCTCTATTTTCCATAGAGGCTACTGTATGTCTCTATGGAAAGTGTTTTATAATTAAGGACACGCCTGATAAGATCACAACCTGTTTGAAGGACTACACAACAATTTTAAATGTTATGTCAAAAACGCTAAACAACTTTTTGAACTATTTATTATTTAGTCGGGCGTATGAAAAGACTGTATAATATTGTATGTGTTAGAACTAGTTAGGAATAAGACTTCAGCCACTGTCGGTAATACTGCCAGCCACCGAAATAGTATCCTAAACTATTCAACACTCAATAGACATACTTGAACTCTCCAAACGCCATGCATAAACACGCCTTGCTGCATAAATGTACAATGGTGAACAAAACCAACAACGGTCTGCAGAAGAAGCAGTAAAATATAATATATGTAGCATATGGACTACACCTCAATACTTTATTAGAACATAAATTCCCTGATGCCTGCCATTCAGAATTATGTAAATCCCAGCATTAACACCTGCTGATATATACAATTCTACTTATAATAATTATTATTCAACAGGTTTTATTGTGGAGTCCAGAAGCTTCTCGGCGCCTTGTTGCATTAGTCATGAGTCGAAGGGAAAAAACATAATATGGATTGAAGAATGTAGAGAATTCGTGGAACAATATCGTTAACTGCTCACATAACAAAGTTAGATTAAAACTGATAACAAAGGCTATATGTTCTAATTAGTAGAGCAGAAATAGATCATCTTTGTCATCATCATCAACATTATTCCTCGTATTGCTCGTACCACTCGTTATGATTTATTTACTTTAATAGTAAAGAAATTATTATATCATTATGTAAACACTGTTTTATGCCCACAGAAAAAAGATGATTATCAATATAATTGTATCTTTCTTCCATTTCCAAACAGTTCAGGAGTGTACGTATGTATATATATATATGAGTATATATGCTAATGGTAGCTTATGAGTGATTCGTATGGGACTTTATTGTTGAGATTAAAAAATATTTTGAAAATAAAGTGAACTTTAAATTTAATCGTAAATATGCAAGTATATAAATCTAAATTGTTTCGCTATGAAATCATAATATTGTATATATAATATATGTGCTATGTGCTATGTGGTATGTGGTATGCGTGTGTTTGTATGTGGAATAATATACATACGGTTATGTATTTGATATATTTACTGGCAAGTTTTGTACTTACTAAAACATATCTGTGTGTATATATAGATACATGAGAATAAAAGACGCCGTAAAGCTTAACGTAAGCATTTCAGGCTATTAGCGCCAAAGGATTTTCTCATGGTTTAAAAATACTTAACGTGCGACAAAATTTGCCTTAGGCATTATACAGCACGAAAGTTGCACGTTGAATTCGCACGGCAACTAAAGTCAGAAACCCATCAGATTGCGAACGTTGTTGTTGCAGTTGTTGTTGTTTGAGTTGTTGGAGTTGTTGGAGTTGTTGTTGCAGTTGTTGCGTTTAAGTATTCAACGGCGAGCCATTAAAGTTCTGTGCTGTTTATGATTGCAAAGCTTATGGATACAATTTAATATTAACTTGATAAACATTTTGGCTGAGCAGTTAGCAACCAAATGTTCGTTCCACCTACTCCTTCTTTAGAAGCAACAGCAGCTCCAGCATCATCATGGGAGTCGTTCGACTGCCACAAAAGTATGCCAGGCACCAGATTACTGTATGCAGTTAGTGATTGCCTCACACAGGGAGTAAGAAGAGGTAAATGCAGATATTACAGTGGTGAACGGTGTATAATCCAAATTCATGGATATTCATAACATAATTTTATCTTAAATAATCATTTTTAAATTTTGAAATAATTTAATTAATGTAATATATTTAAACGTAAATATAATTATAAATTTTGAATTTATTTAATAATTTATTTATTTATTAATTTTTTTTTAAATTTTACTATTAATATTCTTACTGGTATTACATGTTTGTCTGCTACTCGTATATGAATAGTATACAGATTTTAGAAGGACTACACTGATATTAAGTGCAGAGTGATAAGCAATGGACTTAACCAATATAGTATAAACAGTTCCCAGCGAAGTGTCTACAAATATTTTTGAATTATTACCTTTTCGTTCGTTCAAAGTCAAATTGGTCAGCACATGCTTCAGGGCACACGCCATTTCCCACGAAAGAGCATTAAGTTGTGCTTCGAAATGAGAAACAAAAATGAATAAATAAATATATGAGAGAAATAAAATAACATAAAAAAGTGTTTTATATAATATATTAAATTTTATTTAATTATAATCAGCGATTTTGTTATTATATCAAATACAAATTACACAAACATTTAAGTAAGAGAACAATGGTGACTATTCGGAGTGTCAGCCATTTCAGTTGATAACTCAAAAACTATACAAAAAAATAAATTTCTTTAAATTACATTAAATTACATTAATACATACAAATTAAAAAACATTACATATATTATATATTTAGTATATATAAACTAACTATATAAAAATATGAATAATAGTATAATTTGTAAATCTCCACTGAAGATAGTCTACTATGTAGACCAAGAAATTCATAATTCATCAGATTTAAGACATTTACATAATGCAGTATTTTATATTTATTGATTTAAACAATAATTAATAATATAATAATAATAATAATAATAATAATAATAATATTATTAATAATAATATTAATAATAATAATAATAATAATAATAATAATAATAATAATAATAATAATAATAATAATAATAATAAAATAAATTTTAACCCACTTCTTTTTAAGCAGTTTTAATTATTACTTCTTTTTATATAGTACTTATGTATAGTACTTATGGCAAGTTATATGTATGTGAAGCTTGCCACCATACTACTACAGAGTTATCATCATGGTCCTGATTTGATTTGACAACACAGTTCAAATAATATAGGTACGTCATTCATGATATCAAACCTTTAGCTTATGGTTTGCCATTTTGCAATATGTGTCGTTTAACAACTGTTGAATATGTTATAATTACGCAAACTTACTACAAAATTTGTGATTTTATAATATGTACATTTTTTGCATTACGAAGAGATTATAGTATCATTATTATTATGATATATTAGGATTAGGGATAATACAGTGCGACCTAGAAGATCTATTGTACTCTTTAATCGTAAAAGAGTGTTTCTCCAAGTCCGATTTCTTTATTAAAAGACAGTATATAGCTTATCTTTTCTAGCCTTAAGTCCCTATGTTCCATGAAATACCCTCCTAGATTTTTCTTTCGTTTGTGCATCAGTGCCGGGCATATAGTATGCACATAGTATACACATAGTAGTTTCTCTACAGTATCTGTAATCTGAGTTGGATTGGATTCCTAACTTTGTTAGATAATTGTTCAATTTACAGTGACCGGTTAGTATTCTCGTAATAATTCATGAGTTCTATGAAATAATAATTCTTTGTTAGTTCTATGAAATCCGTAAAGCGTTTTAGATTACAAACACTTTAGATTGTGATAGTCTTGGTTATCCTCACCAATATTATTTTTTTTTCTTTTTCCTCTGCTCCGATCATTAGAAGCGATAGAATTCCTTTGCCAAGTTCGCAGAAAGATTCTGGGCCATCATCCTTGAAGCCGCGCCTCTTCTTTGACTCTCACCTCGTTGGGTTCCAGCATGCCCCGGAATATCTATTAAGTGCATCTGATTGTTCCAGACAAGTATGTACAGTACCTGGTAAGACATGTATCATTATAGCTGCTTGACTGTCAGTCAGTACTGCAATGCTACGTTTCTAGTAGTTGTGTTCAAGGTTGAGACTGGCGCATCTATCTATTGCGTATATCTCCGCTTGAAAGATGGTTCTGTATACCATGTTATAATATTTTTATTATAGTAGTGTAAGAGTAGACAAAATCGTACAAAATTTTGAAAAAACTGAATCTGTGAAGGGTATGGCAAGATATAAACATAAGTGTATTTTAATATTGTGTATATATATATCGGCGAAAATATGCCGTGTGTTAATTAAAGATTCACATTTATCTATTACATGATGCAAGCAGCATTTGAGTTTATCGCAAGGCATATTATAGCTTATTTTGCCTTGGGATTTGAATCTCCATCCTTATAAAATTCCGCTAACACAAGAAGTTAAATGATTTAACGATTTAACTTAAATCGGCTTGAACTGGGTGCTAGAACAAACAGTGTCTGAGTGACAATTTTTTGCATTGTTTCTTTTTTCAGTGATGAGTCTTATGTTTTCTTGCATGGTGGGTATGTTAACAGACAAAATTCTTTAGAGATGAGACTTTTTTTAACGCTTAATCGAAATATTAACAAATAAAACTCTTCAGTGATGAAGCTTATTTTTTACTTGTTGCATACATAAACCAACAAAATTGTTACATTTGATATTTAGACAATGTGAAAGTCCATAAGTAACTGTTAAAAAACCACTGCATCCCACTGGTGTGACATGAGGTCTGGATGTATGAGAGGCCCGTACTTTTTTGAAAAGACGAAGATGTGACATAAACTGTTAATTGTGATCGCGCATGCCACATTTCACGTTATAGGTGTGCAATTGCAAACATGGATGTAGAAGTTATATAGCCTCTATAAGATGGTGCAATAGGTACAAGACGTTCTCTTTATGGCGTTATTGCAAAAAAAACTTCTCGATTCTTTAATTTTACGTTTTAATGATATGAATTGGTCATCAAGATCATATGATTCACCGCTACTGGGCATTTTTTGTGATATTACAGAAATGGTTATGTTTGTGTGGACCGTCTTCATAATCTGGACGCTTTGGTAATGAATGCCGGTTAAATTATGTCCGAGCTTTTAAGATATGATGGATGCTTTTAAGGCACTTTTTAATGACTCATCGGCATATAGTTTGCAATAGCTCAGACATAACTTAATGGTTATATGTTTTTGAAGCGTTAAAAGTTTAAGAATTGCCGATTGCCTGATTCAGAACATTTGAACGATGTTGTATTTTACACTTAATGGCATGATCAAAACAATATATTGAAATAAAAATTTAATTATGTTTATAAGTCACAATATTGCTATTACTATTGTCACCACAAAATGGATAACCCTGTATTATGAAAAGAAAATTTACTATGCATTAAAATATCAATAAGACAAAAACTGAATGAAGTAGTTAATTGATAAACAAGCTTAAGTCCAAAAAAGGTGTACATGCATGGTATGCGATAGAATATTTTGATCAGGCTTAAACCGATTACTTTAATAATAATATTGTAAAAACGTCATTGTCTTTGTATTGAGATAAAAAGTTGAAATAATCTGGATGTCAGTTAAGAAAGACCAAATTTGTCGATGCTCGATTGTGGATTGTAGATTGTAGATTGTCGTTTGTCGTTTGTCGAATGCTGTGATTCAGGTCATCCAAATGATTTGGATAAGACTGATAATACGTTTTAAATAATTTTATTTAAAATAAAAAATAAAAATAACAAATAAAAATAAAAATAAAAAATAAAAATAAAAATAAAGAAATTAAAATAAAAAACTTTATTGAAATAAAATGGTCATTTTAAATTTATAAGTGTGTGATAAGCATACAATATTGGTTTCACATGCGAAAAGTTCATTGCTGTTAACAATATAAAAATATTGTTTTATTCGCAAGCTAACATAAGTCCTGCTGGGAATTTGATTCCATATTACAGCCTACGCAGTGTTAATGCGAACAGAGGTTCTTTGTTGTTGTTTTGCATACTTTACCACCTCTCTTAACATGTCACTAGTCTGTAGCGAAATAAGTTTCTGCGTTTATACACTATTTTTTATCATTTGCAACCATTCGAATTGGAAACCCACGCAATTAGTTGTGTTCTGTTCTGTTCTGTTCTGTTCAGTTCGGATCAGTTCAGTTCAGTTCAGTTAAGGTTTTTTTTCTCTCGTATCTTTTTTTTTCATTTAATTGGTTTGTAGCACTTTATGTCAAGAATTGCGTGTTGTACTTCACCTAACAGAAATGATGCCGATAGCACTTATATGTGATATCCGTTTCAATTTGTTTTAAGTCTTCTATTTAAAAGGTGATAATTTACTCTTTTATAGCCCTTGACATTTCGGCCACCCATAAAACAAATATAATGTTGAAAAGTTTGGCAATTATTTATATAAGATTACAATACGGCTGTTGACTAACTGCACTGGAGAACTACATATCATTTAAAGGAAAAGTAAAGTAAATAGAGTCCACCACTTTAGTTTGTTTTAACTACGATTTGGTAGCCGCAACACTCGGTTACACTTGGTTACTCGTCAACGAAGAAATAAGAAATCTGTTATCTACACTAAAATATCGAACACTTTGCATTGTGTACAGAAGTTAGCAATCTATTACATTACCCATGCTCGTATATTAATGCTATGCTGTGATTTATAACTTTCCAATATAGTGTGAAAAGAGTAAACACTCAATTACTCAATCAAACTGGAATAATATATTTTAAATGATGTGTAATTATTATTAATATTTTTTTTATTTAGAGTATACCATAATAATATAAATTAGTAGTTCTATTAATATGAGGACCTTCGATAGATTTGTTATGTTCCATATTTTGTATAGCGTGACGAACTTATCCCCAATTTTGACTATCAAATAAATGCGTTCACACATTCATTTTACGGAAGTGACAAATACTGTTCTCTAAAAGATCCATTTTTAAAACAATATACCTCACCCTATGAAATCATTTTTCTTTCATTTCACAGAAGTGGCAAATACTGGTCTCTGAAAGATCCATTTTCACGACACTACACCTCAACCTATGGAATCATTTTTCTTTTATTTCAAGTCGCAAATATTGATCTCTAAAACATCCACTTTTATCACATTATACCCTAACTTATAAAGCCGTTTTACAGAAATGGCAAATACTGGTCTCTGAAACTAGTAGCAATAACTATGAACTAATAACAAGGAATATCTAGGAATATCAGTTAGAAATCAAATGTATTTTGAAATGTTTTTTTACTTTTAACTTCAAAATCCTTTTATAATATAGTTGCAGTTTTTTTGTAAGAAACCCAGTTTAATTTTTAATTAATTTCAACCAAATTGACATTATTTATAAATATTGTAGTAATTACTGCGCTCACTGTGGTAACATTATATGCACAAATCAAAATCTTCTGTGCTTATTTAACTGATGACCGTATTTACCCATTATTTCTGTAAAAGGTTAATATTATAGATAGTCCCATGTGCATCTGTTCTGGTGGTCTCTATAGACTAAGATTATAAACTTTTCATGTTAATACTATCAGTTCTGTTATTGATTACTTTTGCTTTTATAAAAAGAGAACAAATATATTTTCTTTTTATATGTATGAATGTAACGCATAGCATAATGTACATGGACCCTTTCTGTACTATGTAAAAGGTATGAGTGTTATTGATACCATCATATATCTTGATTTCAAGTTTAATTTTTGAATCTTTTGAAGTCCTGTATATATCACGAATGAATACTTCTACTGTGATACTAGAAAAAATATCTGTACTCCGTTATCAGATATATTTCATTATATTAAAAATAGTAGTTATACATTCTCTTCTGTATCCAAAACACTTATTTGTTTAAATTTATAAATTTAGATATGTATTTCATTATTTAATATCATACTATCTACTATATCATTATTTAGTATCCATACAGAATTGATAATTAACATGAACCAAAAGTGACCCCGGCTTCACCGAATAATCTCATATGTACGTTATATTAGTTATGTTACAAATCAATAACTTACTATTTATTATTAAATTTTCTTTATTCGGATAGAATTATAAAGATCTTTTTCTTATTTTAAATAGAATACACATTCTTTAGAAAATATATCGCGTGATTATCGGTAGCTTCCTAATGTGTATAGGCGGTACTATAGGCGGTATTTGGTAGATTTCACTAATTATTGCTCTGTTGCTTATGATTTACATACTTATGTGCTTGTTATTCTCCTTATTGTGTATCTAAGTTTAGTTCTTACTATTAATAATCTGCTATTTAGTATTCCTATTACTATTTTGCTACTTCAATATCTGCTATTTGCTATTGATATATTCGATTGTCGGTTCTGATACATGTAAGTGTGCTATAATATGAAGAAATTAATACTTTTTTTAATACAAATATTAATAAAATAAATATAATATGATAAAACAAGGAAAAAATATATTATCTATTTTTAAATAGATCAAGATTAAATTTTCTATAACCCCAATATATCTAAGCATGGATTTGATAAATGTAAAATACAGAAAAATTTTATAAAAAATAATCATTTTTAATAATATAAAAATATATTGTTATTCTAATCTTAAAGAACTAACTTCGCATTAGAATTTTAACAAGTTTTTATGTAGGCAGTGTGTGAGTTCGAGTAAATTGATGGTAAATTGAGGGAAATAGTAAATTATATCGATATGCCAGCAAAAGTTGGTATTTACCAGAATTTTGAGTAGGGTAAATTAGATAAAAAAAATTTTATAAGATGCTTAATAAATAAATTTGAAAACTTTTACCTAAAAGTAATAAATAAAGGCAATAATAAAATAAATAAATATTTACATAAGTGCAGTGCAAAAAATCCTTAGGAAATTTCAATTTACTTTACCTCAATTTACTCGAACCCGCACACGGCCTTAATAATAGCAAAATAATTATTTCATTTAAGAAATAGCACTAGTGATCACTACAAATCAAAATTATCCGCACAATTAACTTTTAACCACGTACCAAGAATTGTGTACATGATAGGGTTAAATAGGGCTGGTTTTAATTAGTTAAAGTTAGCAGGAATACAAACTGTTAGCATGTTAATATGTATATTAAATTAAATTAAAATAAACCTCTGAAAGAAGTTATTAACCTATGCAGAGAGATGAGTGACTGCAATCTAATAACTTAGAAAAATTCGACAATTCGGTTGATAGGAGTATATGTATGTATGTATGTACAATTTGTTTGTATTCGTACTAAGGTATGATTTTTTATAAATAACTTACTAATTTATACACAAACTCGTATATAAGATTTGATATCACGCTGAGCTGCTGTCGATCGGTGTATTCGAAATTTTATTTGAAGACTGTCGAGTACTCATCAGTGTTGATCATCAAGTAATATTTTACTGAGTGCGCAGGAATTCGCATTGTCATTGCTTTGTTGTGCTTATTCACGAGTTCAACATATTTTATATTTACATGCAATATAATATAAATTTATCTTATTCTCCGTATACATATTTTTATGCCCTTCACACTATTTTAAATAAAGGGTATATTAGGTTTATCAAAATGTTTGTAACGAGATGAAGGAGACAACGGAGGCCATGTAGATATATGCACATATATTCTTTATCACTATGAAAAGACAAATCGATTTAATGATGTTGATGTTGATGTTCGATCTGTGTACATTAAGACCGAAAAGTTTTCGGAAATTCTCATTTAAAATTCGCGCGCTGTATATTTTTCGATATTTTAAGTTTATGTAGTTTGGCAGCACTGTCCTTAATTACTATGCCAAAAATGAGCGCGATCTGTCAGACAGTTCGTTTACGGCAGCTGTTGAAACCAGTTCACCTCAGTAGGGCGTTGCGAAAAAAACAATGGAAAAAAATATTGAACAAAGAGTTTGCATCAAATTTTGTGTTTCGAACGAAATTTCGTGTGCAGAATCGTTGCGAATGCTACAAAAGGCTTATGGGGAATCAGTTTTATCGAAAACTCAAGTTTATGAGTGGTACAAAGCCTTCCAGGACGGTCGTACGACCGTCGAAGACATTTCGCAACGCACTACTGAGGTGAACTGGTTTCAACAGCTGCCGTAAACGAACTGTCTGACAGATCGCGCTCATTTTTGGCATAGTAATTAAGGACAGTGCTGCCAAACTACATAAACTTAAAATATCGAAAAATATACAGCGCGCGAATTTTAAATGAGAATTTCCGAAAACTTTTCAGTCTTAATGTATAACACGCTTAGTCTGTCTATCTGTCTGTTTGTCTAGATACATAAAATTTTGCACTTCAATATTTCAGGAATGGAGGTTTAATATTTATCAGAATAAAAGGATGACTGTTGTTACTATATTAATTAAATAATCAGAACTAAGTTCTTTTTTTTGCTATATACTTTAAACCAGGGCTGTCCAAAGCACGACCCGTGGGTCACATGCGGTCCGCGACAGTATTTGAATCTGCTACAATTGAATCTGCTATTTTTATGATATGCCAAATAAATGAATTTAAATTAATAATTTAATAAAACTGAGTTTAACATTATAACCGTATTTTTATTTTTATCGTAAACAACTATGAACGTATGTATTTGTTTCTGCGGCCCTTCAATCTATATAGTGATTTGTATTGGTCCACGATCGCATCTAGTCTGAACAGCTCTGCTTTAAACTATTGTGATTAAGAACCTTATGTACTATATCAGTATGGAAATATATATATCTAGGTATGTATCTCTTTCCCATCTGCTTATTAGTTTTTCGATCGATCTATGTAAGTGTCGGTAATTGACTCGGTACCTAAAAAAATTTACCAGACAAAATTTTGTATAGTTTCTGTTTTGCAACTGAACTATATAATGTATCTTCCATAACTGCTCAAAATAATTTAATTTATTCAAATTTTATTCAATTTCAAAATGTAAATTTTGTAATATAGTTCAAAAATTTAGCAACTTAGGTAAATTTTAATTAATGAATTTCTAATGAATGTACTGTGCGCAGGGATTATAGATTTGTTAAGTTAAAGCTAACTTTGTTTATTTTGTTCTATAAAGATTTAGTTAAAATAATGTAGATAAAAAACATAATTATTATTTAGCTAGTCCTTTAACCAGCTACAGTCAGCTATACAAGAAGATTTAGGCTCCCCTGCAAATTGATTCGATGAGCTATATACACACATAATCTGATAAAATGTCATTCTCCACAGTGAAGTGAGAGGATATCTATTACTGATATATTTACTGAGATTTTGGAATTCATGGTACTTTTAATTTAGCAATAAAGAATCTACTTAAAGTTTTGACTATTCTAATAATCATAATAACTTACGTAGACAGACCATATTCTCTCACGAAAAAGAATAAAAAGTTTAAAAATGCAATTAACTGTTAAGTATTCTTGTTATAGTTTTGATTCACCGACATAGTGCAGTCTATTTAGATAATCTGTTTGTCCTTTTCTTGAAATATCATGCAGAAGTTTTTTTTTTAAATTTTTATATAAATATAAAATAATGTATAAAATAAACAAAATACTTGTATAATAAATAAATATGTTTATTTTTAAAAAATTAATAAAATTTATTAGAAATAAATAAATATAATATTAAAAAAATTGATTGTTTAGCAATACTTTACAAATAGATATTCCATAAGCTAAACGATTAGATAAAAACTGAATGAACTTGTTTTCAATTCATTAAAAAAATACTAAAATTAAATTACCAATCATTGTCACCTACTTTCATTCATGGGATCTCATTTTAATATAATGCAATCATTATACACACTAAGGATTTTAATTTGAGAAATTTTTGTTAGAGGCAATAGCTCTGTCTGAGCGCTATTGAGCTTCAACAATGCCAAAGAGATATTGAACTGTAGTATGGTTTAGTTGAAGGCTGAAAAAATTAAAAGTGATTCAGTATATCAGTAATACAAATGTAAAAAAATCCACAAAGTGAAGTTGTGGATTATAATTATTTAAAATTTTTTTTATTAAGTAATTTAAGGAATTATATGTTGAGTAGAAAATAAAATTAAGCCTATGTTTAAAATTTTTTTAGTTTAACATAATATATACATCTATTTAATTTTAATTTAGTATGAGATCTATGAGATCTTATTTCTTTTTGTAGAATATGGACTGATTGTCATGATTATCATGCGCCAAGAGTCTATTAATATGATAGAAGCAACATTAGACGGACAACTGAAAGTTTAGAATATGTTAATGATTAAGTGTATCTTGTATCGTCTTCGTTTAATAAATCAAAAATTGATGAACTAGAGTACGCCTAATCAATCAAAATTTCATAACCTGAAATTACTTCGGACGGGCTTTAAGACACTTTCAGTAATTTGAAAAAGTGAATGAAACGGTCTTGATATATGAATAGTGACTACACATATATGAAAATTTAGTCATTTAATTCACGTAATGCAAAAAACTATATCACGAATCTGACATTAGATTGGATTAAAATCAAGTCTTATGCAAAAAGTAACTTCCAACATTCGGCAGAGCAAGTTGTAAGAATAAACAATGTAGAATCCATTGAACTGTAATGATGTATGAGGTATGAATGATGTGTCACATAAACTAACTGCTCAAAATATGCTTGCTCCCTATTCGATAGAAAATACAAATATGGCGGTTTTCTTTCCAGAAAAATAATGATTGGAAGAGTTAAAATAGCACATCTTAAATTTTTCTTTGTCGACACAGAGGGACTAAGGCCGAGTGCATATAAGACAAGAAACGTATATTGCCAGTTGTGAAATACATAATATCATATAGAGCACAAATCATCGATGCCACTGTGACAGGTTGCATACATTTATCGCTGTTGAAGCGGTCGACCTGTGTACTTCTTGTATTTTATAATTATCATAGTTTTGTACCAAAAAATATAATTAAAGAACAGAAAGATTCAATTATATAAACTCCCATAACCACTTTACATAATCGAGCACGTACTGTATTAGGATTGACAAGCATAAAATATAAGATAAATATTTTTTGCATAAACGCGTAAACGCGTATTTCAAGTATCTTAAATATTTAAATACATATTGCAAAAATTAACTTGACGAAACGACATTTTCACCTTATTTATTTATTGTAGCCAACAAGCAAAACATACAATTTCTATGGTATATGATCCTTTTAAATTTCTGATGGGAACTGAGTTACAATTCGTTTCCCTAAATGCAGTTCGCAAACTAAATTGGTTTTGTTTCTCACGTAGGCTTCGAATTATTAGCTCTAATTCAGTTGACCTGCGAATATATAGTCAGTCATATTAAGTGTACGTCGGTCGTCAGTCGTCAGTCAATAACTTGGCAGTTGCCTTTTCGCGCACGAAAATTGCAACTACTTGTCAGTCATTGAGAGGCGTTTCAATTGCTTTTGAAAATTTCCCACGCATCTGACACATGGCTTTAAATGGAGTAAAACAATTGACAAAACGAAATAAGATTGCAGTTTACAATTCCACTTAAGTATTGAATTATCTAAAATTTAAAATCAATTTAACTGAAACAGAAAAATTGTATAATATTTGATTATTTCCTGAATGAACAATGAAAGATACCTGCAGAAATCAACGGAGCCCCTTATTAATTAACATGATGTGATACATAATTACAAATTAATATGTATGTATTTTCATATAGGGCATTTCTTATGCACCTTTCTTAATTTTCTAAGGTGACTAATTCGAAACAGTAACGTAGAAAAGCCCAGGAAGTTTTAAAAAGAACTTGATCTACTAAAAAAGCAGTCAAAAACCTTTTATATCTTAAAATGCTAGTTCAATATCATTGCTTTAGAAAAATTTTCTATGATTTTGGCAGAAGATGTGATTTATTTTCAAATTTTGGAAAATTTTTTCTCTAGTACATGAAACCTTATTATCTTGCAAACATTCTTTATGTAAGAATCTGCCCTATATACCCTACATGCACTAATTTCTTGCGTTCGTACTTTAAAAGAATCAAATGCATTAAATGTAAATTTATTGGACTGGAAATTGTATTGGATATCAATACTGAACTTAAATCACTTTTTTTTTCTGATTCATTTCCTGATTCAATCTTTTACGAGACTACATTTTTGAGGATCATAGTCAACTTCAGTACTTCCCTTCGAAGAGCCTTACCAAAGGTACAAGGTGGTTTTCAAAGCTCTGAATTTTTTATGCAGTCATACAATGCGTCAATACGCAATTGGATTCTTAGGATCGCCGGTATAACCTAATCTAGCCTAAATCAAACTCGACCTCTTACAGTTTGCATCAACATTTTATGTAATTTCTGATATGATAATCGTAGCTTTCAACAAGTAGTTGTGTTTCTTCGGTTTTTAATTGACTTACTAATATGCTTTATAGGACAAAATATACAATCTAATAACAATATTATATACAGTCATTATATAGTAATAATGAACTTAATAAAATGTATAATAATAATATGTATAGTCATTAAAAAATATAAAAATTGGACATACTATCTAACAGTTAAGTTATTATTGCAGCACAAAGTTTGTATGAAACTGATTTGTAATTATTATGCAAGTATCTACTGACTTTAAGTTAGTTAGGCAAAGACATTGAAGTCAGGCTTTACTGAGTTTTTGGACCTGCAAGTAGCTAAAGAAGTGAACACTTCGATGGAGGAGTGTTAGGTGCTACAAATAGATCCTTAATAGGGCCAAATAGACGGAAATAGTGTCTGTAAATTCTTGCCATAGGGTTGAAACCAAAACGACAGATATCGTGTAATTCATAAGTCTTGTTATGTTAATTAAGAATGTGAAATATGTATAAAACGTTTGTATTAAAGTAGCAAAGGTCGTGCGCAGTACGATTAACTTGTTAAAAGAGAAGCCGTAATGATAGTGATTACCGTACTCTAAATATAATGGGATTGTCTACAGGTTTTGAATCTGCAAATATTCAGGGAAGTGATCACTACGATTAGGGAGCCTTATGTTAAATGCCATAAAAGAGCTTTTATGATAATGATAGGACCTGAATCTTATTGCCGTACTGCTAATTATCACGGGACTGTCTACATAACTTAAATAAGTTAAGCAATGACAAAAAAGTCAACTTTTGTTGAGTTTTGAAACCTGTAACTATTCAGGGTGATTAGAACAATTAAAGAGCCTTAAATGCCACAAAAAGAGTCTTGATGATTGAAATAGCACCTGTACATTATTGCCGTAAATGAAGGGAAGTCAGCTTTTGTTGCGTTTTTGAGCCTGTAAGTGTCGAGGGAAGTGATCAGGTTGGTGTAGAGAGTATTATGTGCTACAAAAAGACTCTTAGTGGTAGTGATAGGATCTGTACTTTCTTGCCGTACGTGAAGCATTAAAACAAAAACGACAAATATCATGGGTTGGATATCGTGTGACGATAATTGTGTGATGGATATTGTGTGACGATAATTGTATGATGGATATCGTGTGACGGTAATCGTGTGATGGATATCGTATAATCAATTTGTTTTGTTATGCTAATAAGGAATGTGTGAAATATGTACAAAATTTTGTATTAAGATTTTAATTTTTTTGAATAGAATAAATGATTATAGTGACAGTTTTAGAATTTAAAACATTTCGGTAGTATATGTATGTGATGACCACATAAGAGTGAAGTGGATTATTAATTTTTTCGGCATCACTTAAACATTCCTCTCACCATTTCATCGGTTACAATATATGGACATCCATCATCAGATAAACGTGTGGCAAAAGTGTTAGTCATTAAGCTGTAAAATGCATGGACGTTTAAATGTTAGTGTTAGTATTGTGTTTGAACACTCTCTTAAGATTAGAAAACAGAACGCTTAATTATGGAATCACAAATCACAGAATTACAGAATCACATAATCACATAATGTTCACATACAATTTGTATATTTGAAGTATCTACAGAGATTCAGTTTCAATGGAAATGAAATGGAATAAAACATCACAAATGATGGTAAATTCAAAATAAGAAATATCAAGTGTCCGCCCGTAGTGTGTATATAAAATCATTCTTTTCATTTTAATCGGTGGAATTTTGATATAAATCGATTTCATCGAATCAATACAATTGAACGCCATTCTTCAATAACACAAAACAAAACAAAACAAAACACAACACAACACAACAAAACACAACAAAACAAAACAAATGGAAACGATGAAAAAGTAAAGGCAAAAACAACACACAGAACATAAAACACAATGTACAATGTACAAAATACAAAATACAAAATATAACACACAAGAAAACAAAAAAAAAAAAAAACAAAAAAAAAATAATACAATAACACAATGAGAAGAAAAGAAATAAAATTAAATGATGTGAACAAACAACTAAACATTAAAATGTAAACCAATAATAATAATAATAACAACAACAACAGCAACAACAGCAACAGCTACAGCAACAACAAAAACAATGACAACAACAATAACAACAACAATAGCAATAACAATGGATAGAGTGAATACTTCTGTTGATATTTTTTAAGGTGAGGGTGATCGTTTCATTGCCGCAACGCAAACGTAAACGCAAACGAAAACGCAAACGCAACCAGCGTCATCGTTTAATATCTAGCATCTTAACCTTTGACGCTTGACGTTTAACAATGAAGTGGTTATAAGCAAGACATTAACACAGACTTTCAGGCATCCAGACAATAGCTGTGTTAACTCACCTCAATGGATAAAACGCCGATCTTTGCACTTCAGTGGAATGACAGAAATTAGTGAAATTTATTATTGATATCCACTTAAATTTATAGAGCAGTAAACAAAAGAAAAGGGACCATCATCATTGACGTCGATTTGGTTTTTTCTTTTTGTGTATGGAACAACAACCAGCAACAACAAGCAACAACAAGCAACAACCACAGCAACCAGCAACCAACAGCTAACAGCTAACAGCCAACAAGTAACAACAACAACCAACAACAAGGTGGGATCGCCACAAAGCAGAAAAATGAATCAATGCAGCTGTAACTTTTCATTAAATTCTTTTTTAACATCATTTTAAGGTGCTTGGTTTTTGATGTGACAGTGCAATACAAACCTTATCATTGTTAGAGATGGCCCTCACATGTTATCATACATATTCACATGAATGTTCCCTCGTTTGTTCGTTTGTTCATTTGTTCATTTATTCGTTTATTCGTTCGGTCGGTCAGTTGGTCTTCTTCTTCGATACTTACGAGTGAGTATCTTTTTCAAAATAATATTATTCTTATAGATAATAACACTAAAAAAGTAAGCAAATTATGACTGAGTGATACGTAGTATGAGAATGATGGTATTTATGTCTATAAAGTATTTCATTTTAGAGGGCTCCTCTCCTCTTCTTTTCAATTTTTTTTTTGTTTTGTTCTTTAATATTCAAAAGAGTAACCAATAAAATATTCTAAGAAATAATTGTAATTAAGACAAAATGAGTTACAAATGTAAGCAGTTATGTTGTCAAAGAAATATTAAACAATTGGCAGGTAAAGGGTAGCCAAATCAGTGGACTTTATAGCGCCTATTAACAATGTAGTTATTTATGGTATGTCTCTTCAAAGAAGAAAATAACTTGTGCTGCAGAACGTTATAACACATTTAATAAAATGTATGCATTATGTAGTGTAAGTATACGACTATTTATCATAAATATTGAAAACATTTTTTTCTAATTTTAGGATTAATTTAAATATTAAAAACATTAAAACAGAGAGATATTCTTCACATTTTGTCAACATAATAGTACATTTATTTGCCAATATGTAATTTTCTTCACTTATTTTATTATTATTATCGTTTTTCACATTAATAGTTATTAACTAGCAACTAAAACTATGATTTATATTAATATATTAATTATACTAATATATATATAGTATGTTACATGAGCTACGTTGGGCTTTAAGCGCTCGCCCAAATGGAGTGAAGGAGTTTACTTAACTATTGACATGAATTCAATTAAGTATGATAATCGACGAATTATCATATAAATTGAAATTGTTTGTAAATATACAAACAGAGACATTCTTTACACTTTTAAACACAACAGTACATTTATTTGCCAATATGTTATTTTCTTCATTTATTTTTTCATTTTCACGCTAATAGTTGTAAGCTAATAACTAAGAGCTATGATTTTTGCTTATATTACTATGTATAACATATAGTTACGTTGAGCTTTGAGAGCTTGCGTGAATGTAGTGAAAGGGCTTACTTCACTATTGAAATGAAATAAATTGAGTGCATTATGTTAAATATATAGAATTAATAAATGTCCATAAAATGTAAATTATTAAATAATTTTAACCGGGCTTAAAGTCATTAAGATTTTTATCGTATTAACAAATAAAAAACATTTCGGTATTCAATTTTTTTAATTTTTATTAATAACAAATATTTTGACCATCTTAAGTGGGCATGACTAAAGAAAACTGTTTTAACATTATCAGCATGTTAATAAGCCAATAAACAAACATTAAATGACAACCAATGCTGTATCTTGTATTACTCAGTTATTTAAATTTTGTATATAAAAGTCAAAAAACAAAAATAAACCAAATAAAAAATTATTATGTACTTTTTATATTTCATTAAACCTTGCGTTGATTTTTAATGTCGGTTTTTTGTATAAGTTTCTGATCATCCATACAGTCAATAATATTTTATAATTAATTATAAACGAGGATTTATCTATCTGAGTCCTCTTTTGAGATAATTTTTTCACCAGCTGGAGTTATTGTCACAGAAGTCACAACAAACAATAATCTGGTAGTAGAATGTCACCACTATAAGGTAAATGTCAAAATAATCAAATTTAAATGACTATAAACCCAACTTTTTCTGTAATTTCGCACTTTCTGTAAAGTACAAATCTTCTTGTTTTTATTTATCATATTGTTTTTATATAGATTGAGTTTATTCTAAATCCCTGAGCTGGTTCTGTCGATCTTTAAGAATTTGAGATTGAATTCTTGCAGTATTTCTATTAATCTTGGTTTTATCGTTGTCATTTCCATACTTAAGGCAGTTCCTTAGAGACAGACTGATTTTTTGTAGTATTTCTATTCTATATTCTAATAAAGTATTCTATTCTTAATTCTAGTGTTATCATTATTCTTTCCACACATACTTAAATGCTATATTAAATTTCTAACGATAGATGACATATATGTTATGAAGTGAATCTTCTGTTTCGTGAGGCATACCTACAGGTCTGGTTTACAGACGCCGTTTATGTAAATTGAAGTTGACTGCCATTTTAAATTTTAACTTTAAGGACTTCAAAGACTCTACCAGTGGTTATTATGTTCACTACAAGAAAGTAGTAATTTCCAATGAGCGACATATTTTTTAGTTTTCTTATAAATTTTCTACATCTTGAGCGAAAACAATATTGAGTTTTTTAAAATGTTTGTAACACAATAGCAGAGATATAGGCAATGTTAAAAACCATATGTAGTAAACTCCTACTACATAATTTCCTACAACACTTTAAAGAAAGTGCGAAGACTATTTGTTCAACGCGATTTCCGCATAACGCACTATAATAAAACAATATAATTTGCATTTTAAACACATCTAATCCATTATACACGTTCCCACACATTTTTTATTTTTTAACAATTTAATTGCTTTTTAACGAGATTAATGTGAATATAGTGTCATTTTGTTTTAATGAATATATTATTTTTTAAATCTTATATTATATGATTAAATTTTAGATAACAACAGCTTTTTTAATAAAATCATTTGCATGATTCAAAATTTTTATATGAAATTTTTTAAAAGGGTCTAAGAAAGGGATTATACGGCAGCGTACTACATACTTTCAATCGGTATTAAAAAAGCAAGCAAAATCTGTCTAATCAAAAATATGATTCTCTATTTTTGAGGTAAAGGACTTACATATTAACCTTTTGGTTACGGAGTTTAGCCATTTATCAAAATGATATACAGAATTGGTCAGCCTAACAGAACAAATCAACCCATCCAACAACCAGATTGTTTAATAACTTCACCGATCGGAACTATTATTTCTTCTTTTGATGAAAATTGTTTTTTGTTACTTAACATTAACATTTAACATTATAAATTAACTTTTATAATATATATAAAATTTATAGATTTTAGTGTTGATTTTTTGAACAGTATAAACAGTATTATCTCTTCTGGATATCTTGTTTTCTTTGTGTCCAATAGGTTCAGAAATTGGTAGTTATCATTTAAATTTGATGTTTTAACAGTAAGATGTTAGTCCACAAATAAAACCCTTTTTGCATCTCAAATAATGCTAACAATGTTTTGATAGATTTCTCAAAACTAACATCTTTTAGAAATTCGTTTGTCAATTTTTCTGAATACCTACAAATTGGAAGGTCAGTTTTTCAATTGATCAAATGAAATTCTGTTTACAATCTCTTGATCAATCCATGCAGCTCCAGTCCACAATTAGTCTATTAATAGAGATCTATTAATATCTATCTATCTATCTATCTATCTATTAAGATAGATTTGTTGCGAATCGATTTATGTTAATTCGTTGAAAGTTACTTATAGAATTTTTTTTTAATAATTTAATAAATAGGCTATAGAAGTGAAATCAAAAAGGTAATAATTAATTCGTAATTATATATATAGTGTTTATATATATAGGTTTATATATACCTACATATATATACAGTTACAAGCTTGTAAAATATTTGTATATTTGTTGTTCTTAACACAGAGCTAGGATACTAAATAATGACAACTAGCAAAAAATTAACTTTGATACAGCCGAAGCTTAAGTATCACTTACAAAAGGTATACAAAAGGTATACCCGAACAGATGTTTTTTCAGATTAGGAGCAAAAATTTGGAACTATAGCTTTCTAGCAGGGAGGATATATAAGTACATACATACCATACACATTTACGAAATTTTATTGAAATGTGTGAAATTAGCTTATGGTTCAGAGATTAGCGTGTACGAAAATAGTGACACGTGATTTTTATATAATAACATATTAAAATAAGTCCAATAGATCAAATTTTTGATATTATTTCTGTTGATCAACAAAAAAATCTGTGTAAATATTGTTAAACAGGAAACGAAGAAAGCTTTGACTTTTCGAAGCTTCCAATACCATTCACACAGTAAATTACAAATCAAATATATATTATTATCAATAAATAAATGAAAATAGGTTTTTTGGATATACGATGCCAGACCGAATCAATTCTTTTCAATTGTATAAAATCTCAATCAAACAGGATTCATACAGAATCCCTTTACAAGACATCCAGATAGATAAACAGATATACCGACAGATGGTCAGATGGTTTGAAGGTCAGAAATCGTTAGATTTATTAAATTCCAAAGACTTTTTCAAAATGTTACAAACATATTTGAAAACTTATATGTAGGAATTCAATATCAGCAAAAATACATTGCATGGCTCAGTACATATAGTTTTTCAGATCCATATATAGTAATTAAATTTATTATTAAATTAAGGATTTTAATATAAGTAAGTATCTTTTATTTGTTCAGTTGCTAACTTGATCTTGCGTTTGTAAGCCACGTTAGGTAAAGTTATATTGGCGAACTTTAGGGTGCAATTTAGCCCATTATGTTGCCTTAAAGATATCAAAGATTTAACAGTCACTTTAAGCCTTTGACATTTAAACTTTATGTCAACTTTTAGTATACATATTAAATCGATTTTATAATAAATAGTAAATGAATTATAATTCTCATTACTTTTAATATTTGACATCCATAAAAAGCATTTGAGTGCATTGTTAAGTTGTGATTGTTAATACAAACATATTTTACTTGCAGTTTTTGATTGTGTAGGCGTACTGTAGCTTGTTGCTACATTCTAAAGCCAAGTCAATTTAATATAATTGAATGAGATTTATCGTTGATCATCTCATAATAATCTTACGCTATATGCAGATTAAATCTATTTATATATCTATATAACCTATATGTTTGCCAATATTCTTGCGCAAACGCCTCATGACTTTGAGATGATATTCCTTAACAAGCATTTGTCTCTCTGAAAGCAATTCTGAGTACAACCAACGGTAATCGCAAAAACTGTCAGTATGATCCTCAGTTTCGAGCGACTGTACTGCAGTTTTTTTTACTTTCGTCCTGTTCTTGATGCGTATTTTCGGGTATTGCTGGTTTATTTGTATCTTGTACATCGCAGAATACTTCAAAGTATAGTTGCTGTTTAACTTATACAAAAAATGTTGCAGCGGTAGTGCATATTTTTTAAATCATGAATTCTCTTTATATTCTCTTTATAAAGAATGTATATTTTATTGTATTACAAGTAATTGAGCAAACTTAATCTACTCTTTCCATTATTGTATAGAATAGTTCACGTATTTTGGTAATATTAAGTACGTAATTTCAAATACGTTATAAAAAACCTTTCATGCAAATAATTATAATATTACTACCATTATTAGAGGCAAAGACTTCAACACCATTGAAAAAGCATCATCCCTTCTTCATACCGAAGGTCTACTAAGTCGGCTTAAACAAGCTAAATCGTTTGATTAGTTATCTTAATACATTAATCATTATAAGTAAGATATTTAATTTAGATTATAGTATTTAGATTAATGGTGACTATTATAAGTTCTAGCTATATCAATATTGTTAATTAGTTTAAGTAGACTGGGTGCAATTTTTATAAAAAAGTGATGATGATGATGTGTATTTGGCAATACTCGAAACAGCTGTAAGGTCAGCCAAATTTTTAATTAATTAAAATAAATTAAAAATGAATTTTGAATGAAACGAAAACCTCTTTATGAAATATACTAGTTTCTATTAAATATAATAGTCACTTCCGTCTTTAGTCACTTCCGTCTCCTGTGTGCACTCGCACAGGAGAGCCCAATATTATGTTCCTGGATTAGATTGCATACATAAGAAAAAAAATATTAAAATTTAACAATTTTTTGTTAATAAAACTTTCCTGGCAAATAGACAAAACACCAGAAAAATGTGCGAACATAAAAGTCAAGTACGGGTTTGCGACATTTGGTTAAGGAGCCCTAACTCTGAGTTTCAAATTTGGCAGGGTACGAGTTCGATTCCTGGTGTTCGCAGTATCAAAAAATTATTTGCGAATAATTAAATACAAATAATCCCAAGACCACTGATGATGGGTTTTTGGCAATACTCTAAACAGGTGTATGGTCAGCCAAAAATTCAAATAATTAAAATAATATAATAATATAATTAAAATAATATACTTTCCGAAAACCTCTTAATAAAAAACAAAATTATTAGAGGCAGTAGCAATTATGCTACAACCAAAACCAACCTAGATATGAAAGCTATGAAAAATGACTCAGTATATATATATCAATTTATAACTAAAAACAATGTCGAGTATATTTAAATCTAATATATATGAATGGCAAGGCGAATTTAAATTTGCCTTTAAGCATAAATATTATAAATTAAACTATTTTAATTTGGAGGCATTTCTGAGTGCAGTAAGTATGTGTGATTCTTCGAACATTTGATGAAATAAGTCAGACTTCTATTAAGGAGAACAGCAACTGCTCAGATTAGTAAAAAACACGCATGGCCTAAATTTTAATTATTAATTCAAGGTATATATAATATTCGTGGCTAACCAGACTAAGCAATAAAATGTTAATTGAACGCTTTAAATTATGCAAAGAATATATTATTTACTTAAAACCTCCTGCTGCGCTTCCGAATTAAGTTTTAACCCGGAGGCTTAAATCAAAATGAGTTTTACTAATTTGCTTCCATGCCTGGTATTTTGATGGATGCTTAATTTCCATATCCTGCTAAAAGCATAATGATTTTTAGTATCTGTAAACGTTACTGGAAGAATATCAGAAGCAGTTCTTAGTAACGCACGGTTTGCTCGTGAACTGTGCTTCAAAACAAGAAAAGAATTAAAAGCTGGTATCGTTGAAGCTTGAATACCCTTCACACATAGTTGTGAGTGAGACTGTGCTATAAAACAAATTTTCAATATTTAAGCATGGATTAAGCATATTTGGATTAAAATTAAACTTAAAAAAATATTTGAAATATTTATTTTAATATTATTTACTCAAGAATAAAAATTGATAATATATATATTATTAGGAAAAGATAATAAAAACATAATTTTCTTATAAGCACATATAGCATCTATTATAAAATCTGTAGAAATGGACTCTGCTTAAGCTAATCACACATTTAACAAAAAATTATTTTCATTTAGGGTGTGTAGGGTGTGTGGATAGATACGTCGCTTAAGATAAAGTAAATGCTTTGCGGCGAAAATATTTTTTCGATTTTATGAACAATGTTTGACAATGCAACTCTGAAAATTATTAGCTTTTTTGACAGTCAAAATTTTTTAAATAATTTTTTTTATCGGCCGTCTTTAGGTATTTCTTGAAGTTGAATTGAAATAAGCAATGTATTTGATTGAGTTTATTTATTTGAAATATAATGAAACAAAAATTGAATCAGAATTAAATGTAGTTATATGCCACAGTCAAAACCAGTGATAAAATGGGTGGCTGACTTCTAACGCACAACTACGTTAATTGATGAAGATCATTCTAAATGACCACTGAGACGAATTCATTAGATTATATAAATATTAGCAATTTATATAATTCACAAGACTTTAAATAATAAATATTCTTGTTGAGTTCGATATATTAAATTTATATGGGGTAATTCACACTTTTTCCAAAAGTGTTCGAAATCTTTTTTCAAAACTTCTGCATCTAAAATTTAATTTATATATGTTAATAACTGATGACTTGTATTCAAATAGCTTGAGAGACAAATAGAGAGAGAATAAGTTAATCACAAGCATATAAATTTTACAGCAGCTCAGATGTTTCAGTAACTGATTTAAAATTCACAGTTTCCGCAAAAAACCTAAAGAGAAATAAACTTAATCCATCCTGTTGAATTTTAGTAATATAAGAATTTCTGATACTTATAGATAAACAGCCCGACAAATTGTCGTACAAGTATTTCTCTGAAAACCTGTTTCTTCTGAAGACTAGTGTCGGATAATCGCAGTTGGAATACCTATTAGTTCACTTCTATTGCAAACTTCCACCTCTTTTATATTAAGTGCATAATTTATTGGAGTGGGTTCTTTTACACCGGAACTTCAGTAAGTGCTGAAGTATTCAAACAGTCCTTGTTAATCAGTTTTCAGGATCGGAACGTCGACTGGGAAGTTATACATGACGTTAGTGTCTTCCACCTATTATTAACTGGTTGAGAACAGTAGACACAAATATTTCTCTTGATGATATCCAATAAAATAAACAATGTGAAAAGTTTTTTATTGATATAATTTATTTTCAACTTTATAATAACTTACAATACTAATTATCTTGAATCTTAGAAACAATTTACATTATCAATTGGTCTAAAGTCCATATGTTTAAACTGTATAGCCTATTAAGTAATAACCTATCAATATATGTAGTAAACATCTATTCTATAACAATTATATAGCCAGAATTATAAAACAATTACTTTAAGCAAGTATAAAGAGATCAAACGTTTTTTTAAAGAAATTGTATATGCGTCGACTATAGCCTTAGCGAATCAAGAAACTATATTAGTAACTTTGGTTGAAATACAAATACTTATTTGATAATTGAACAATTTTGTTTAAAGAAGAAATAATCACCGTTAAAGTTGGAGCATACTTCTTAAGGATAATAGAAACAATCGAATATTTAATCACTCAAAAAGTAAAATTAATATGTCATCCATCATATAATATAGTTTTGGCTACTAATAATATCTTTACACCACTTATATTCCGAGAGTTGAAGCGTAGACTGTGTGAGCGACGATTTCTATATAAGAAGATATAATTGTTTTATTTAAAATCCATGTCTTTGAGACAAGATATTCGTAAGGAAAACTTGATAAAAATGTTAATGTCTTAAGTAAAAGTGAATTATATAGAAGATCTAAGTTTAATCCTCTACTCGACAGGCGAAAGTTTTTTTAATTGTCTAAATATTGAATTTGTCGGATACTTCTCGTATATAATAATTGCATCATTACCATCAGAAAATATGAAACTTTAAGGTAGAAAAAATATATGCATATTAGAAATATAAAAGTAGAATAAATTTAGTAGTATACATATATAAAACCTATTTGTTTGTTAATTTATTGAGATTTCAATCGGATATTTATTACAGTGTACTGCAATATCAGTGCACTGCAATCATTATGCTGTGAAATATAAAATATTTGAAATGTTCTTGATGGGACATCTTAAAGTACTGAATCCTTTAGAGATAATTCTTAATGGCTTGATGACACAGCTGGCAATAAGTCGCCGATAAGTTTACGTATGTTCGTTTTAGAGCGGAGGCATTGAAAATTTGAGATCGTCCTCATATAAATACATGACATATATATGCCATATAACAGTGTCTTATCAAAATATTGGAGAACCTCATGAAGTTAACGCTATCCACTATTGATATCAACGCAAAATTTTGAATATGCGTATTTTTGAACATATAATAGGGGTAATCACGCTTCGATGTAAGAGTAACAACAACAAAAATGCTTTCGAAATAACACGCTGCATTGTCACCATATTAGTCAAGGCTCTCTAAACGCAAAAATCATACCACATACTTGCCTCATTTCTGTGTCGTTACGAGTACCTCTCATACCTATGAGTGCACATATGCAAAGGCATTAACTTCGAACGTGTGTTTCTTCTGAAGAATTGATGTGGGCAGCACTGCGAAGAATGTGTTTAAATGCTGTCACATAAAATATTTTAGTTGTGCTTTTAATGCATTCAATACTTTGTAGATACTCGTACATTTGTCGAAAAGTGAGCTACGAAATTTGATATAATAGCTGAGAATATAAAAAAACTTGGCTTTTATTTAAGTAAGTGATCTAAATGTGCTAATCTCCAATTTCGGTTTTTAAAGAATTTTCGGTATAATAATGATTGTTATATTAATCTACTTTTTACATATGAAATTCAATAACTTAACTTAAAATTAATTGGTTTGACAACCGGTAATTTTCTTTAATCAATTAGTACATATAATTAAGTGTGTTCGTACTGTAGTGGAACTAAATACACTATTTCCCCATTACACACCTCTGTACACCAAAACGCGAATACCCTTAATATAGTAACATTATAATATATGATATACATATATCATAAATCGGTTCTTTTCACTGGTTTAATGATTTGTGATTGCGTATTTAATTGGATCACTTTATGCCAACATATCGACACATAATTATATATTTCTATAACGTAGTTCAAAACGTTACTTACAAATTTATGTTCACATATAATGAATTGCACAGGAAGTTTAGAATATTACCCTATTACTTATTATCTAGTTATTTTTAAGATATTATTAAGACATAACTGTGTACAACATAGTTTCATCAAGCTCAATTTAAGTGCTGCTATCTTCGCTCATTGACCAAGCAAGAAAAATGGACTCAGAGCATGAGTGCCCATTTGAAATTTAAAAATTCTTGAACTCTCAATGCATTTTAAGAAGAAAGCGAATATACTCTTCATGTGTTCGGCTATGAAGAGTAAAAAATATAATATAATATAATATAATATAATATAATATAATATAATATAATATAATATAATATAATATAATATAATATAATATAAAATAATATAATATAATATAATAATAATATTAATAATATAATATAATAAAAATATAATAATAACATATAATAATAATAATATAATAATAATGATAATAATAATAGTAATAATAATAATAATAATAATAATATAGTAATATAATAATATAATAATAATGATAATAATAATAGTAATAATAATAATATAATGATAATAATATAATAATAATAATAAAAGTAATAATATAATAATAATAATAATAAAATAATAATAATAATAATAATGATAATAATAATAATATAATGATAATATAATAATAATAGTAATAATAATAATAATATAATATTAATAATATAATAGTAATAATATAATAATAATAATAATATAATAATAATAATAAAATAATAATAATATAATATAATATAATAATAATATAATGTAATATAATAATAATATAATATAATATAATATAATAATAATATAATATAATATAATATAATAATAATATAATATAATATAATATAATATAATATAATATAATATAATATAATATAATATAATATAATATATTTTCTTAACTTTCTCTATTTGTTTTTATAAATGATTGATTTACTTCTAATCATTTGATTATGTTAGCGTAAAAACCAGAAACTTAATTTTATAATAATTGTCGATCTAATCAACAATACTTACTATTCATAGAGCCTTCAAAGTGTTCTATAGTTTGTTGGCACTATCTGGATTTATTAAATGCTCTCCATTTGATACTGTTTGTTTTAAGACTCTGAATAGATATTGAATATCTTTTAAATCTTAGCTATGTCGTATGGGAGTCCATATGATGGTAGATGTGATCCTACACAAGAATTAAAACATATCAAATACGTTTCGCTCTTACTATGTTCGGAGCTCTTTAATAGCGTTATAGAAGCGGTATTAAGACTGTTGGATATCCTTTTAAAAACTGAAGAGAATTGTTGAGTTGAAATGAAATGATTGATAGTAAAATATATCTAAAAGAATTCACATCTCGGAACTATTCAAAAATAGTTACATTTCTACTGCTAAGCTTCTTATTCATCATTCTTTTCATGATCGTAGTACGTATAGTTAGTGGAGAGTCAGTGCTTTTTTTACAGTTTTGATTATTTTAACGCTTATGTTGCGTAGCTCTTCTTATGTCTAGTATATAAGTCTTAAAGACCATATCTTAGGTGGTCCTTATTTTTCCCTACTGCCCACATTGGGGGATTTAAAGTTTTTTTTTTTAATTCTGCTGTTGCTCACTATCGATGACAGTATTATAAATATTCCTGCTAATTTAATGAACCCTTTTCACACTACTCATTATATTGAGTTCAAAAATTGGTTTGGCTGGACATGATGTCTGTTCGGCAACTATAGTTTATAGTCATCTAATTATTCAGTTTTTATATAGCAGCTTCAACGCATAGGCGTCTGATTTTGTCATACCAATTAATGTCTATATATGATATGCTATGATATGATATGGTAGATATGATTATACTCCAAAATTAAAAAATATTTAAAATACAATGTTATGGTAATGGGATGTTATGTCTCTGAATAAGACACGAGAATAGGGTAAGTATGCTCTTAATAATTAATGCTTAATTCCAAAACTGCTAATAATGGGTTTCGTTTTGCAATCATTAGTGCAGGTTTGAATGCATGCCGTTTTGACGATGTGAATGAAGGACTTTGGCAGGCAGTAAACGTCTTTGGCGTATATCGTATGATTGGCTGAGTGTGGTGAGTGTTGTGAGCAAAATTGAGCAAAACGAGCGAATGACATGTTTGAATCGTATTAATCAAAATTATTTTCGTTTAAGTGGTAAGAAACACTTATGATATATTTGTAAAGTATTATGAAGCAATGCGATGAAGTTAATTAAAAGTAAATTGTAGAAATTTCCAAACATATCAAATTGCAACGCAATTAAATCTTTTTTCCTTCTTTATTGCGGTGCATTTAGCATTTACTGCTATTAGTGAAGTTATCAAGGCGAAGTTAAAGTTGAAGCCACTGCTGCTAATAAGTATCTTTTACAGCAATTAATTTTGCTGCAGATTTGGGAAAATTAAAATATATAAAAATTGTATAAATTAAAAATTAAAATAAAAAAACCAAATTTTATTTATTTATTTATTTTTATAAATTCCAAAAAAAATAATATTGAGTTTGTGAAATTCTGTTCTATTTAGGAGAAACATAAAAGAAAAACTAAAGCATTCGAGTTAGCAACTCCTACACTTTGATAAAACATGTTCTCTTGGCAGATTAGGTAAGATAGTAAATGCGCTCAAGGGAAAAATGTAAAAATATCCATCAAAACAACTTTAGCACTAACCTGTTAAACAAGTTAAATTTTTTTAATTTTACGGAGGCTGAGAATCGTCAATCGTTCATGAATTATATGCGAGCTATTGTAAATATCGTAGATATATACAATATAATTCTGGTTGCTCAACATTTCTTACCTTAATTTACTTCTCATTATCAACATTTTCTCACAGTCTTTAGTCTGGACTCACCTGATCTTGACGATATTTTTCGTTTGCTGCACCAACACAGACGTCAGATCGTTCACCGTTCACGATCATGCCGTCAACTGTTTTGTGTAAGTATGGGTGCGTGAACGTGAGTACGAAAATGAAAAGTATGAAAAGTATGGAGAGAAGTGTAGTAAAACGAATGCGCTACACTGGTCCGAATAAAAAACGCAAGGTTGTAGATTTTAGTTGTATCGTGAACTTTATCGGAAGTGCGCGCGCTTTGTTGTGGTACATAATCAGTTGAAGAATACTTGTTCCATTGTTTGTCAGTTGTCAGTTGTAAAGTTGTAACGTTGTAAAGTTGTAACGTTGTAAAGTTGTAGCCATAGAGATTATGAGTACACTAATTTAAATAGTACTCATTAACGTCACGTCGCGAGTTTACATATTTGTTACTCTAAGTCACACTTATCTGAAGAACGCATTTAGACACATTTACACACATTAGAAGAAATCATAATAATGCTTTTGGATATTAAAGATATATTTTTGCATTCAATGTATGTATATGTCAATAGATCAACATTTTTGGATTTAGTATTATAGAAATAGAAAACGATTTCGAAACTCTAAACGATCTCTAAACGATATGTGTTGGAAGATTTGCACGTAGTGATGTCATTTACTCTATCATAATCTTTTGCAATAACTACTGTCTTCTCAATTCCCAACAAGAATTGGCTAAATTTTCTAAAGTCATGCTTGGCTGTGGTACCAGAACTGTAATTGATGTGTTCGGGATAACTCTTACTATATAATGTAATTCCCTCGAGTTTGTTGTTTTGTTTTTGTACAATATTTATGCATTAATTTCAAGTTTCCTAACAGTTTAAAAGCGTGACTAAAAAGTGATTTATGATGGCGTGTGGTTTTTAATATCGAAATTTCCACGGAAACGTTTATTTCGTTTTATTTTCTGAAATCAACAAGCTTGATTTGCGTAGGTGCATTTGCGGATAACAAAATTTAGTCTAGAAGATTGTTAGACACCCTGCTGAGATTTTGGATTTAACCATTTGGATTTTTTTTGAAAAAATTAAAAAATGGATTCCTTAACTATATCAACCATAAGTAATTTGCAAGAACGACTGCTACAGTCGCAGCAACCTAAACAAAATCAAAATAATTCAAATTATAAAAAAGAGGTCTGCTCTGAGAAAAGAATTGATTCTTCTTTCAGTTCCTTACATACTTTAAATGATAACAATAAAATTGTTCAAACAGAAGATTGTGCAAATAAAAAGGGTAAAACGGATGAAACAATATGTGCGGATATATGTCGTACTGCTATACAGAATAATTGTAATAATACAGTTAGTGTTCCAGATACAAATGACTTGGCTACTGCAGCAGTTGTACTCTCTTTGCAAGGTACAATGGTCAGCAGCTTGCATCAAGCTGCATTACTTCCTATGAACTCACCAGCGGCTGCAGCACTTAATCTTCAAGCTCTGGAATCATATTTAGCATTACAACGTATCACTTGTAAAGCTGAAGTGTTCAGACACAGCCCCTTATCTACAAGTACCACTCAAAACACATTTGTAGCTACAAATACAGAATTAAATAGCGATACAAATATCTCAAGTGAAAACCCAGTGATCGATTGTGGTGGTATAGGAGAGAAAATGCTCAAATTCAATGCGCTGAGTACCTCTTTACCGGCAATAACAGTTAATACTAATAACAATGAGTATGCAAATAGTAATATAAGTGATTGTGATATTCAACTATTAGGAGTAGAGGAGCCACTATCATTTGAAACTACAGACTTGGAACCCAATTACAGCAACCTAATTTTTAGCACTGGAAACTATCAGGTACCTCAAACTCAATCAAGTACAATTACTGAAACTGAACTTATACCATCACAACATGGTAACCAAAATGCAAGCAAGTATCTGCAGGAGTGCGGAACAACTTCTAATTGTAAAACGAGTGTTATATCAGAAAAGACTATTATTGCAATTGCTGGAACAACTGCAACAGCCACAACAAGCACTCAACGTTCCAAAAAGCAATTTATTTGTAAGTTTTGTAATCGACAATTCACAAAATCCTATAATCTTCTCATACACGAACGAACTCATACCAACGAACGGCCTTATTCGTGCGAAATTTGTGGAAAAGCATTTCGTCGGCAGGATCACCTTAGAGATCACAGGTAAATTTTACTAAAAAAAAACAAAATTTTGGGGTATTCAGACAGAATTCACATATTTGGTAACATGGTATTTTGTAAAATTGTACTCATCATTTGTTTTATGTGCAATTAAAAAAAAACATGGAAATGTTTATTGTATGGTGAGTTACAGAGCATAAATAAAGAGCATGAGGTTAGACAGAGAGAGGGAGAGTAAAGAAGCGAAAGAGGAAGAGATAAAAGAAGAGTATATATAATAATAATTTTTTAAAAAAATATTTATACTTTACCAATATCGGAAGCAATAGCAATTAATGAGAAAACTCCACTAACGGAGGAGAGATCTCCTAACGGATATCCTTGAAGGGATATCTCTTTTTAATACAAACTTTCCTGAAAACAAATTTGTATTTTCGGTGTTTAAAACGATCTAACCCATATCGCCCCATCACCTTTTTTTAACGAATAACTGTTAGCCAATGATAAGTGTATACTCACAAGAGAGCGGACTATATATAAATCTATACTCTCTCGAGCAGAGACTCATTATCAGCCTACTTTTTTTCATTCAATACTGGTGTTAGTTAAAAATGGGTACAATTTTTTTTAATAATGATTAAAAAATTTTCTTTTCAAAAAAATGATCACCGAAAAGTGATGTTTTTTTAATAGGACTGCTTGTTAGAAGAGTTTTCACTGTATTATAAATAGCTTAAAATATTTTAAAAGAAAATTGTGATATTCTGAATTTTTTAAATACGATATAAATGATACTTATTATTTTAAATGAATTAATTGATGTTTTGTCTTGTTACCGAAATATTGACAACTTTAATTTTTTAATTTAATTTTTCACTTGCATATATATTAAGTATAGACACTATATTATAAATTTTTTATTTATAATTTTCAGATATATACATTCTAAAGAGAAACCTTTTAAGTGCCTGGAATGTGGGAAAGGATTTTGTCAGTCACGTACACTTGCAGTTCATAAAATTTTGCATATGGAAGAATCACCACATAAATGTCCAGTTTGCAATCGTTCCTTCAATCAGCGATCAAATCTAAAAACTCATTTATTAACTCACACAGACATTAAGCCCTACAATTGTGGGTCTTGTGGAAAAGTATTTCGTCGAAATTGTGATCTCCGTCGTCATAGTTTAACCCATAATCTCTCGGCATCGTGTAATCCAGCCGATAATATTCAACAAGTATCATCAACTGATAATATAAAGAGTAGTGGTCATGCAACCAGCGTTAAGCCTGCAAATTTATCCACTATTTCAACAACATATAAAAGTATTGAACCTATTAATAACTTCGATATCATAAGTGTCAACGATTAAAATAAGTTGTTAATACTCATATATTTATGTAAACATTATTATATGCAGTTAATTATAATAATAATTCAAATAAAAATTATTACAAAATATATATATATAAATTTTTTTTCTTTTTAAAAATGTTTGTAGTTTCCAAACTGTTTTAGTTTATCATCCTCAATGTTCTTCGGTTCTCATGGAGTATATAATATCACAACTCATGCTGTTACTTATTTTCGTTTTGCTAACGGGTTTTAAAGAAATATTATATTTAGACTTAAAAAAAAGAGAAATTAAAATCCCTGTTTCGATCTATATTGGTACATGTTGCCAAAATCAGTATAAAAGGGTTTTCCCTACATTAATCAACGTTGTTAACTGCCTACAAATTTTTTTTCTCCACTTTTCGTACATTAATTACTATAGCATCTATAAGACTTTGGACGTTTAAGCATATGAAAACCTTTTTTCTTTTTCAGACCCTTTTTATTGCCATTAAAGCTTGAGTGGGCTTGATCAAACTCTTTCATTCTTAATGGGTCAGTACCTTTCTTTTTATTTCGCTCATTCTTTTTTCTCTTCTTCTCCCTCTCTATGATGATTTCTTGAATACTAGTCTTGGATAACTAAAAAGTGTTTTTCTCAGGCTTTGGCGCCAGAAAGCATTTGAAATTCTTGAATACGCCAATTTTCTGTATCTGTGCCTTGTAGTTCCAAAGTTTTTTATGGAATTTAATGGTTTTTAAGAGTAATTAGAAATGGGAACCTATATTTTTAAATATTCATATATTTATTCGATACATATGTATCGGTGGATGTGTTTTGTAAAAATCCCACAGCAAAAAGTTAGGTGTCATATTTTATAGATTTCGGATTGTTGATTTTAGAGTATGTATTATATAAAATGTTGTTATTTTGTAGTTTTCGATATGTTGTATGTATTATATCTGTTGTTGTTTTGAAAAAATCCCACCGTAAAAAGCACCTTTTCATTGCTTCCAGACAGCTACTTGTCATTTTTGTTGTGTTATCTTATTTTATGAGTCAAATATCTAAAATAAGCTTAGTCTAATCTAATTGGGAAGTCTCTTTTGAGTGTTTGAAGTACAATATTGTTGGTGATCTATTATGAAAAATGAATAGTACACTGAAGGATCTATTGTGCCCTTGGTGATTTGTAAAAATATATATATAATTTTTTTCCTTATTCTAAGTATAAGAAATTATATACGTTATTGCATCGGAGGCGTGGAGTAATAAATATATTCAAAAGGTTTCTTACTATCAATTTTATTAATAAATGAAAAGGATTTTGTTATGAGAATATATATCACCAGCATAACACTCGTGAATGATTATTTTCAAAAATGATTTAAAAAAAAAATTCGCATTTTTGGTGCTTTTGCCAAAATTTTTGTTGATTTCATTGAATGTACTTGCATGTTAGTAAGATTGAACACTGACTGCTTCCATGAGTAAAGTGAAGGGGTTTACTTTGTAATTGACATAAATTTAATTTCATTCATAATCAATGCTACATTTTCAGTGCATAATTTAATTGTCCTAGTAAATTATATTATATAATTATTATTTGCATTTTACATGTTTTTTTATAAGTATTTATCTTAAAAAAGTAAGAAGTGATTTTTTTGGAACCTTTCTAAAGCGTGGTTTATGATGTTGGGCTTAACATTTATTAGAGAGCAAGCAGATAATAATCTTTTTCATTTGAAAACTATTTTTGTTGTTCGTTAACTTCAGTTTAATATTCGATGCTACGTAACGTCACTATTGAAGTAAGCGGCGGGGGTGGAGATATTAAATTAATTTAGAATCAATTTAAGTAACAGTGTTTAGATAGTGATTAATATTTGTCTGTCCGTCCGCTTATGTAAATTAATTTCGCAAATCACAGTTATTTTGGTCCTGTTCTTCGCAGTCTCTATATAGTACTATATTTAGCGAAATTAAAACAACGAATTAAATTCACTGAAACTTTTACAAAAAGTTTCGCTGTTGTCCAGGCAATACTCTTAAGTCGATCATTATTCAAAAAGCAAGCCCTTAATCCCCATTATCCATACACCTATTTTTAACGAACAACAGTTGTCTGAAGATTAATGTCCACGTAAGAGAGTTTTTACTGTAGATGAGTAAGCCTCATTTTGACAGTTGCATTAAGAGTTAAGTTTTGAAAAAATTTGTTAAATGTGCACGTCTATACGACGATTAAAAAGGCTAAATTGTAACAGCTGGAGCTATAACACTATCATCTATTTTATGACGGTGAAACTACTAATATGACTTGGCCGTAGTAACCGATAGCTGATTAGCAACGCAAAGCAACAGATTTGTAATAAAAGGATAATGAATATGCATGCATATATACCGCAAGAGGTCGTATAAGATCCTTTTGCCACATCAATCGGAAACTAAATAACAACATAATTCAACCGATATTTGAAGGATGTCAAAATTGTTACAGGGCATGAGGGAAATGGAGTTACAAATGGTAATCTATGAAGTGGTAAGATGTAAGAGAATCTTGAAGTTACAAGATTAAAATCGTATGCATTGAGAAATTAGAGTTAAGAAGGCTCTAACCTACTTCGGGTAATAATAGCAGACAATGAAAATTTATGCATGTGTACCGCAAGAGGTCGTATAAGATCGTTTAGATACGTCAATCGGAAGCTAAATGACAACACCATTCAACCTATCTTTGAAGGATACCAACATTGTTACAGAGCAAGAGGAAAATGGTGATAAAAATGGTAATCTATAAAATACTAAGAAGTAAGAAACTCTTAAAGTTACAAGATTCAAGTCGTATATATTGAGAAAAATAGAGTTAAAAAGGCTCTTACCTGTTTCGGGTAATAATAGCAGACAACGAAAATGTATACACGTATAATGCAAGAGGTCGTAAAAAGGATATTAAAATGGCTCGAATGCAGGAAAAATATGAAGAAAGCAATGGTTGCAAGATACAAATCGAATATAATTAGGGAATAGATTGAAAAGGGCTCCAACGTATTTTAGGTACTAATAGCGATATTAATACAAAAGGAAGGTTCAGAAATCACGGGTTAGACTTATTAGAAGCAGAAGAATTTTCGAGGTACAAAACTACGAAAACAAGTTGTATATATTGAGAAATTGGAGTGAAGAAGGCTCTAACCTACTTTGGGTAGGAAATAGGTTATACACTGACAATGTAGATATATGTTTGTATAGAGATTTTATAAATTGCGACGTTTCATTGACTATTCTATCAATAATGTATGTATGTTTGTTTTTATATATTTAAATCTAAACGTTCTTGTGTACCCTTCAAATCTATTATAAGTAAAGGGTGTCTTTATAGTCTCTTTCCAGTTAACTTTTATGTATTTTATTAGCTTATAAATTACTTTCTCATACAAAAACAAGAAAATGTTTACATATGTATGTGATAAATGTAATATGTCTAATTAAAGGCCACCTGATTTAGATAATTTGTAAATACCATTTACATTTATTTATTTATTATTATTTATTTTGTTTTTTTTTGTTATTTTTTTTTGTGAAATACTGGAAGTATCTCTTTCAAACGTTGCGTATTCATACTTTGACTGGGAAAGCTATTAAATTTTGAGTTTAGTTTGCGTAATAACTGTGACCGAAAACTTTAAGTGAAGAAGTGTGTGTTTTTCTTTGAGGGTACCGCTCAGTGAACATGCAATAAACTTTTATAAACAAAGTGGCGGGGATCGATCTGCAACAAACACAAAGTTGCTATTCTTTCTAACATTGTTAGCAATGCTTAAGGCGTGGCTTAGTAACGTGTTTGAGAAAATTTATCACTTTGCAGTTAAATCATTTTCTAAGAATCGGAGTTAGTTTTATTTGGACGTATAGTACAGGCAATGGATGTCGGCATGATTTTAATACGATTTTACGTCTAATAGCAGGAAACCCATATTTACATAACATACTGTTGTACTCACACCTCGCCTTATACTAAATATGTAAGCAGTATGTAAGCGAGTAAGTAAGTATTTATAAACAAAGCTACGATACGCTGTTTCTACGCTGTTTCTACGCCGTTTCTACACTGTTTCTACGCCTAATTAGGTGCTGCGTCATGAATGTTTGTACTAGACAATATTAGCCGACTTAGCACAGATCGTATTCCACAGTTATAAAAGCAATCAACTTAAGCTCACTTTTCCAGAAATTGTTGCAGTTAACGACTTCAAAACATGGTTCGAAGCAAATCAACAAAGTGTCGTTGCAGACGAATCCAGAGGAAAAAATCGTTCACACCTAAAACCGTTTGATTGTGTAAAAAACACCGGCGGCATATGTACGGAGCAGAGTCTTCGAGTGTACGGGCCGGCCGTGTGTGTATTTTGATGAATTTTTAAGGAGAAATGTATCTATATACGAATATGAGTATGAGTACGAGTACGAGTACGAGTACTACATTCCTGTAAGGTTGAACATTGATGAGGTTGTATCGTTTGCTTGCACTTACGTCTTAATATTTTTTTAAATATCTAAAACAAAGTTATACAAGGGAGCGGGAATATTGTTGCATTTGGACGGTAAATTGTTTGAGTTAGGTCTCACAGTCTGTCATCAGCGGCAACTGATGTGATGTGGCGTTTTATTGCGGGTGCAGGCAAACAACAAAACAAATGTCATTAAAGTACAGCAATAATAAACAGCAAGAAGATAGTGAGCTTATCTTGATTATTGCTTTTAGAAATTGATAACGCAACACTCTGACTCTTGCTGTGACATTGATATGGTCGTTACCGGTGTCAAAATAATACCAGCACATTTGCAAAGCATTGACTCTGTAAACTGTGGCGAAAAGAAGGTGCGGCAGCCGGTTTGATTAGGACTGAAACAATCAAACATCAAAGATAAATGAGCCGACAATTTGTCATTAGCGTCATATTGACAAGATTGCTATTGTCGTGAATGAAATAAGTCAGTATAATTTGTTGGAAAAGTAACAACAAAGACGATTTAAAAGCTGCACAATGTCTACAAGCATTTTAAGCAGTTGTTCATACATATGTATCTTTTTAAAAAATTTTTAATTTTTTTTTTTTGTCATGTTAACTATATATATATATATATATATACATATATGTACGTATGTACACAAAGTTACACATAACTACATACATATACTTTCCTACTTATTTCCCAACATACATACATATATCTTCTTACACTAAGTATATAAATAGACTTATACATATATTCATATAAACTTATGTTTACATAGTTGCATCCGTGTCTCCTTGTGATGAAATACTTTAACTGGTGGTACTACATGGTTCTACAGGCATCTGTGCTGAGAATGTGGGAATATTTTTAGTCTATATAGGCATGTCTGAATCTAGAAGTCGTACCTAAAACACACATAACTACTTACTGCCTAAAATACATACACATATCTTCATATATTTGCATCTACATATATCTGCGCTGGAATACCCTTAGTGGTAGTATTACATGGTTGTACAGACATTTGTGCTGAGAATGTGTGAAGTGTTTTTAGTCCACAGCCATATCTAAGACAAGGAATCAGAAGTGCTAATGTTGCGAGCCATTTATATCTTTAAAAGATTTTTTCTACAGATTCACTACAAAAAATATAATAATACATACGTGTATGCTGACATAAGTATGTTTGTATGAGTATTTATACATATACATATACAAACATATGCACGTACATATACTTAAACAGAGTGGATAAAAAAATCGACTGACAAAAAACAGTTAATACATTAAAACCTCCTCCCTTTTTCTCCCTTCACCAGCCCCCTGTGCAACTTACCATTTCCCCTGACATAAAAATCAACAGGATATTCAAATCAAAAGAATACAATCGTTCTGATGGAGAAAATGTTGACATGCTAATGTCCTGCATGATACTCTCAATGGTTTCTAAATTAAAACAAAATATACGTAAACAAAAGTATATATGCATGCATACATATACCCACTTTCCTTGTACCAGGATTAAAGTGTCGCACTACCCTAGGTTATCGATGCGTTGCGCTTCAGTAAAAAAAAACACACACGTTGATATTTCTTGCACTTTTTTATTTGATTTTTTACTAATTTATTTATATTGAGTTTTGAGTTCCCAACAGAACATATTAACAAAGTTCTGAGATCCCAATGAAACAGAGTACTCACTTTTGTTAGATGCTTATATACTTTATTATTATTATTATAGATAAGTCAGTCTCTTAAGCTAACCTGGAATCTATGAAACTTTTAATAAACCTAACAATATAATATGAATCAATTTTTTTCCGGACCATATTCGGCTTAAAAAAAGTTACAAGGTTCTGGATTCTCAATGGTACAAATAACTCTTTTTTGTAAGGAGTTTAACAATCTAGATTCGGTTCAAAAAAAGCCAAATGGCGGTACTGGAGCTATTTGTTTCTGAGCAATCGCAGGATTGTTTTATTGAATCTTTCTGATTACCAGAAACTAACAATGATAAATAATAAGCGCTCCCAAACATTATTGCGATACTTTTGCCTTAAAACAACAAAGTATATTAATTGATTATTACAAATTAGATTCGTTGTTATTTATTGTATGATTGAATCAGGTCAAGTTCAAGACATTTATTTGAAGTTTGAAACGCGTCACAGGTAAGATCACTAACTCAGTCTGTGGTATCAGCGTGGCACAGATCAGCTTTTGCATCGGCTATAGAATTTGAATGATCGGCTTGGCGTATCGGCTTCACCAGCAGTATATTCTTTGTCTTTGTGGATATTTATGTTTTTAATATACCAAGGTAAACCGATCAGCATTCTCAAAATCTTCGACTGCATTCTCTGCAGCTCTTCTCAATGTTAGAGAGACATGCAGTTCCTCATAGCTGGAGTTTTTTACGTATATTCGAGCTTAATAATACTTTTGTTTTATTTGCAGAACTGTTAGGTCTAGATAAAGCTATGAATATTTATTTAGGAGTCAATATAAATACGCTGCTCTGAGTTTGACTTGCTCACTGCTTGTGTCAATGTGCTTTGTAGAAGAACGCATTGAAGCCTCGGCGTTAGGGTGGGTGGACATTTCACTCGGAATCTGCAAAATCTGTAAGTGTAATCTTGCAGATCTTAATAATAATTTTTACACTTAATTATTAAGTGTGTAATAATCTTTAATGCTTAATAATCTCTATACTTATTAAGCATTAATATTCACCTATATTTGAATTCTTTAGATAATTGAATACAAATTTCTTACTGCATAATAACGAAAAGTAAATTGTTATTTTTTTATATGTAAATTAATAGAGCTTTTATTTGGATTAAATACTATATCTGCTCACATATGTCGTTTTGTTAATAGTTTATTAATATTTTGTTTCATATTTCAATAAACATTCGACAAATTTACAAATGAAGAGCGGCAAAAGTTAAACTTGAAAGAGTAAAATGGGCTTCTTCAGTACAAAATAAATACGTATAGCTTCAATGAATATCTTTTAGAAAATTGCATTTTTTTCAACTCAGATTAGATTCTTTTTGAAACTGTTGAACTGTTGTTTAATTATCACAGCAAGAGTCTCTTTGACACAATCAACAAAAATCAAAATTTCCATTTGAATTTTTAATGGCAAACTATGAACGTATATTGTCACGCCTACCGTAATATTAGGGGTAAGTACATGTATCTGATATGTACCCAAGCAATTGCTCATAACATCTGCATATCTATATTCGCGTAATAGAATACCGCTTTCCGTATTAAATTTTCCTGTTAAATCTATCGAGGTATGTATGTATGCATGTGTAGTATGCATGCACGTACGTACTTATAACTACATTCAAATGGCAGGCACAATGTGCAAAGGCAATGTCAGATAAAATAGCATGTCAAAACGCTGATAAGCGTGAAATGCTTTTAAAGCGATCATTGCTTGTACCGGTGACAGGATTAGCTTACTTTGCAATAAATAACACTGACAAATGAACATTAGTGCTAATCTATTTCAATATTCGCAATTTCATGTACTCGTGAAATACGTCCATAAGTGATTTGGAACCTCATTAGGACATTTATTTAAGAAGGACTTTATAGCAGTTTTCATTTCCAGTTATTTTTTAATCTAAACAATTTTTTTTTTATTTCCCAGAAAAAAATGAGAGAATTAAAACGAGCACTGAGATCAAAACAAAATCACAGCTAAAGCAGGCAGTAGGTAGTTATTACTTTATGTTTAAGGATTTTACTTACTTACATACATATACATTCGAACATACTTCTTCAATGGCAATGGATAAGTTTTCCATAAAAAAAAATTTGCCAACTTGATCTTGACATCTACCATTTTTTATAATATTACTTTTTCTTAAATCAAAATAACATTATTTATTAATAGATAATAGTAAAATAATAGGTTATATGCAGTTTTACATTTGACCTCTACTTTTCCCAACATTTATGGATCATAATAGGAATATCTTTATATTGCGTTCGAAAAGAGCAAAAAAAAATTGTTTTTAACAGTGTCAGGCAGCTTTGAATTTAACAACTTCTGTATTCACACATCCTCATATTCCCTTTACTAAACTAAAAAAACCATTGCTTCTACCTTTAAGGACAACATATTTTCTTTAATAAAAAAAAAAATAATACAATACAATATTTATTGGCGGATCCCAGACAACGTGAAAATGATTTTAATAAGATACTGATCCGCAACAGGTTTGAAAGGCTATAACTCGTTTAATAAGACTCCCCAGAATAGACTCCGCCGTAACTAATAAAATAATTTATAAAGATTTCCAAAAATTTCTGGAGATTTTATTGCACTAATGTTAAAATTCTATACCCAAATGCTTAAATTTAAAACTAGATAAACTGAGAAACAATGCTATGAGAGATATTACTACTTCGGACACCAAACTATTTTGGACCAAAAAACTGCAATGTTGATCTAATTAGACCCATAATTTGGTGCGCGGTAAGAATAACAGTTAGCATATTTTAAAAACTCTTATTTAATTTTTGTTGATTTGCTGATTGTGGAGTAAAACTGCCAAATTGCTTTTGATTATCTAATAAATGTGTAAAGATTTGGCAAAGTCCTATTAACCGGTCCCAGAAAGCATCGCCAATAACTATTCAAGAGTGTTGCTGAGAAGTTAGACATGCTAACACTTCTATATATATTTATTAACTTTGATATTAGCATGACTGATAACATAAACCAGTGTTTTCTTTAATTAATTACACTGAAAGATGATAACCTAAGTATTCTTCAGTATCAGCTTGAGTAAAATATAGACCGGTGAATAAACTTTAATAGCCTCTTAAAAAAGAATGTTAACTTTCTTCTTAAGAAAGGCGTGGCATGATCTATAATTGGCCTGTTTATCTGCATAATCACTAAATATTATAACAAAATAATCCGAAAATTCTAATAGTTCTTGCTGTACTTGCTATCTACTATAAAGGTCGTAATCCATTCTGAGATCTAACATTACTTTTTATAGAATATAATTATTTCATAATGTGTGATTATACTACCGTAATTAATACTACTGTAACAGCAATAACCGGATTAAAGTGATCATCTTTTCATATATAGTTCAGTGAATATTTAAAGAATATAGTTAACTCAATTAGTTTTAATTAGCAGTAATATGGTAATACCGAAATGTTTTGGTTTCGTTGTCAGTAAAGTCAAGAAGACTAGATAACGACAATTGTTAGTTTATATACGTATTCGTTTCTTGCTAAATCGGCAAGAATGGGCATCCAAACTGAAGTCCTAACTTCTGATCTTTTGAAAATTAATAAATTATACATAAAGGTGGCTGTAGCTTGTATAAAAACCATGGGATCATACTGACTTACTTGTTAATGACATCAAAGTCTGCGGGCAACAGGTTTGGTCTGTTGAATTGCTTATGTTAAGCAATGAGTCAACTTTACTAACTTACTGCCTTTAATTTAATAACAGCTTGTAGAAAATATAATTTATTGAATTAGTTTTGATGGATTCTTAATATCATGTTAATTTGTATGATAATTCATTTTCTTGTTGATGTGATCAAAATCTGCTGTTAAAATGTTCTGTCAGCAGATCGAAGCATTCGTTATATGCCAATATGTCACATTATCATCGTAAGCTTAAAATAGAACTTTGTTTGATCTATCGAATAGATAATGAATAATGAGAGCCGTACTAAGAATTTTGGCTTTCTCAAGCCTCTCAAGTAAGAACTTCTCTTATAATGTGAAGAACTATTATTCTTCATTTATGTGATGTAGTTTAAACAAGATTTTAATATATAAAAAAAACTAAAAATTTGATTTGTTTATTTTTTTTTTTGTGATTCTCAAAACTTTTTAATATAACGCTACTCCAAATTGCTGCCCTCAAAAGGTATGCACCCATTGACTGTACCCATTTTGTATTGTGGATTGGATGGCTTTACAAATAACTGGTTTGCACTTACTATAAGCTTCCTTGAAATGTATATTGTTAATATATTCGGATTATTCGTGAGAATAATGGCTTCATTACCAATGAGGTCAAGGTTTCCAACGTAATGAGGTGGTAAACCTATCTATATGGTAGATACTAAAGCCTTAAATGTTAGTATAGGTTTTGTGTATGGCAAGTTGACTATTGGTCCGAATCAATAGTTGGTAAATGTATTATGATGTGACATACACATACATATTAACTTAACATATTCTTATTTTAACAAATAAATTGGAGTCATTGTACGAAATGTCTAACATGCAGAACAACAACTCATTCATACATATATGTATGTACATATGTTTCATAATCGAAAGTTTTTTGATTCTTTTTTTTTTTATTTGTGATACATAAATGACGAATCTTATAGAAATAGTGCTTGATTGATGGCTCACAACTAAAATACTTTTGTATCAATAAATTTTACTAAAATTTATTACAAATTGTTACCATAACACTGCGGCAACCTTAAAGTAATATATGAGACCAGATATACGCGTACACACTTTTGTTCACATATAAAAAACACTAAAGACAACATTCGACGACGATTTTAACACTGATAATGATGGTCAGTTGAGCCTTCATTTTCTTCTTCCGGTAAACAGAAGTGTCAGTTGAGCAATAAATAAGCGGATAATTTTCTGATAGCAAACAAATTAGAAACGAAAAATTGACCCATCTGTCCGTATGTCTTTCCGTTTTTTCGTTTTTCCGCTGGTTTTTGTGTTTATTCAAACTGATAACAAAATTGAAACAATAAACATTTTTTTTATAAAAACACACAAATCCACTTAGGAGACCACCATCAGCACCAACTTTTAAAACCACAAAACAAGATGATGACAACAACAACATCGCAGAAATATCAAAAGCGACAACGCAACGACAACGCAACGACATCGAATACATACAATAACAAAAACAACAAAAACAACACAAACAACACAAACAATATTGATGCTTAGTGCTATATTATTATTATTGTTGTTATTGTTGTTATTGTTGTTGTTGTTGTTGTTGTTGTTGTCTTTAATGTTGTTGTTAAATTCGAGCCGTAGACAATTTATTGATGAGTTTATTGCGCGTGTGCGTCGACTTTTTACGAGGCCACTCCATCCAGCGCGTCTGGATTTACATGGTGGCTGGCGCATCTTTGTATCATACAATATATATTGCTGGTGTCTTAACAACCACTTGAATCTGCTGCGCTGTGATATCATTGCTAAGAAGTGGCTGGAACAAAGTGATTCTTCTTTCTTTGTTTTTGGGGACAATTTGTAAATTTCGTTTTATGGAAGTGTGGAGCATAAAATAAAGAAAATGCTAATTTAAAAAATTATGAGTTTCGTTGTGGTGGTCACACCTTAAAATTTGTGTTTCAACAGTACGTACTGTTAGCGGAATAACTTCTGGTGGCTCTGGTGGCTCTGGCCGTGCCAATAAACGAAAAAGTTTTTAACTTAAAAAGATTATTGCCTTAGTACTTACAACTAAAATATTACACATTTGTCCATATATACTAACAAGCCGATATAAACGTATAAACGTATAAACATATAAACATATAAACATAAACAAATTTACTAATTATTGGGCAAGTTGACTGTTTAAATCGCGCTACATTTCCTTTCATTCGAACCATGAATACCCAACAATCTTCACATACCCATAAATACTTTCATATATTAAATTATATATTGTTCTTTGAAAAGATTAAATATGTGTAAACAATAAATATTTTAGTTTAAGTGTGGATAGCACAACACACATGCGTGTGACTCAAAATTAGGAAATATAGCCGTATAGTTGTGTGGGCGATGTAATCTCAGACGCTCTTAAAATTAAAAGTACATACAACTTCAGATTATCAGTCAGGTAATCTAGTGGAACTAGGAAGTAGTTATGAAGACAATACAAATAATCTTAGACACTTGTGAGTGGTCATATTGTGTTGTAGTAAAACCGGGAAATACCAAACAGAAGTAATATAATCTTTAATAGTTTTGACAGGTTACACAGTTTTTACTTCAAATAATAAAAGAGAAACTAAAAAGATATATCTAAAAATAATATACGCACAGTTAAAGTTAACCCCCTAATATCCAGCCCCTCCTCAAGACGGGTTTTATATAAACAACTATCAAAAGTTTATTTTGTTGTCTTTTTAATATTTTTTTGATGTAAGAATCTAGATGAAGGGTCATAACTCTTTGTAACATTCGATATATTGCAATACTCTGGTTCTATTCATATTTATACCTGTGTGAACTAAAGATTCACTGCATTTAGAGCAAAATAAATATTTTTGCAAATAAAAATCTAGCATTACAGGGTTAATAGGTCATACTATTTCCTAATACCGAATTACTGTAGTGAAATTAAAAAAATTATTATGGAGCAAGAAACATTCAATCAGTCTTATAGTTCCAGTCTAAAGGAATTAAGAAATAGGATCAACATTTATATAATCTTGAATACTTGGTGTGTTATAAAAACAAAATAATAAATTTATGATCTTTAAATATCGGATTTTTTAAAGATCCGTATAGTTTCCGTGTTTTAGCTGTGTAATCTTCGATATTTTTCACACATCATACAATTTCTGACAATCAAACTATTGTAATGGAAATAAAATATTTATCTAAAGCTGATATATTTGGATACTAATTATATAGTTTTAGTGTATCAAACTATTCTAACAGAACTAACAGGTTTTTGAAAAGCCGATATAATTTCATATGCACTCACCTGTCGTAGAGTTACCGACTTTCAGACTATTGTACTGAAACAATTGGATTTTTTTAAATTGATAAAGTTTTAGACAATACAGGTATAGGAATATAATTTTTATTATTTACTTACAGTTTACAGGTTCATACAGTTAAGAAATTGTTGTGTAAGTTATATAATGTTGTATAATTTTAACTATTCTTACAGTTTCAGACTACTGGACCAATGTAACGAAAGTAAGTTATATACATATGTAAGCTGGATAAATTTCTGACACTCCTAACTGGTCATATAGTTTTGAATACAGATATATGTAGTGTAACAAAATATTAGATGGTTTCGACTGGTCATATATTTTCTGACTTTTGGAATATTGTAATGGATCTATTAAATTGATGTGTGACCGATGTAGTCCCGGATGAAGAATAAGAAATTTGCTAAGAAGGTGATATAATCTCGGACATTGTTAGTTGATCATACAATTTCAGACTATCAGAAAGCATTTATATATGAAAGGGATCATGCACAGTCTCAATTGAACATGAGGTAACGGATATCGTTGTTTTGTAATCTGAGATACTTATTTAAAAGTAATTAAAATTCAGGTGTATACAGTTGAACTATTGTTCGATATATGGCAAAACATTTGTATCATTCAGCTTCATCATTTATTAGTCAAGTTTATTATCTTTAGAGATAAATGCAAAGAATGTATTATTATATTGCTCGATTATCAATTAGAGAAGTGAAACTGCCAATAATAATCTATAAGTAATAAATCTATAACTATAATATATAAGTTTTAGATCACACATTATTGAAAATTGTACGCTTGTGAGGTGAACATACATTACACTACATTTTTGAAAAATACAATAATGGGTGAGATAAAAATATCTATGTCAGGTCTATTCTTTCAGGTCAGAAGTAGCTGCTATCACAATAACATATAGTGATTGCCTGTCTGAATATATCAAGAGCTAAGATTGCTTGAATTATCTTCCAGGTTCCATAATCTTTCAGGTTCTTCAACGATATTATCAAAATGTGACTCAGGTTTGTATGAGTGCAATTATTTCGGGAATATACTAATAATAATAAAGAAAGAGGTCAATATATGTACACATATTTAATATAATTTTTTTTGAAGACTAAATTGGTAATGTGATATAATAGTCCATTAAAAAGTTTTCAAATACTACTCCGCTAATAACATTTATAAATTCTATATTAAACTTTTACTAGGAAATTAAATCGTTAAAGAGTCGTTAAAGAGTAGTAGTATGATCTTATATGATAATGATTAAAACCGTTATAGTTGTTATTATTATAGAAAAATTTGCAGTTGAAATCAATAAAGTTAATAGTCATAACTTCAGAACCATTTGATTCTCTTATGAGGCGATTGTTTAGAAGTGAACTGATTACTTATTGTTGATAATCCCTTTAACTGATTGACATCCTTTTTACCTTTTTAATAACTGATCGTCCCAAAAGTCGTTTTATAATTAGGTTTTTTAAAAATTAAGGTAGTCAAAAATTCAATTTTCTAATTTTTAACTAAATGTTAATTTCAAGAATTTTCTATAAGTAACTTTTATAGTACATACTCTTTAATGTACAAAAAAGTTTTGAAACTTGATATGAGGGATTTCATTAAATGGCTATATATATATCCCCATTTTTGCAAGTGTTATGTTTTAATAATGGTTATAATAATAACATACTACGGACAAATGCTTTCAATGAAAAGGTCTTTTGTATGAAAAGAAGGCATTCTTTCTTCTTAATCGGGGTAATGCAGGCTATATGGACATTATTCGAAATGTTCCAGATTTTACATTAACTTAAAGAAGCAATCAACATTTTTATAACGCTCTTCACTTTTAGTATCTTGATATTTTCCTTTACTGAAGTTTGATCCTTACAATCAGTATATCGAAGATATACTAGGATCACCCATGTCTTCGACTCTAACTTTAGTTTAACTAAACAAATTTTAGAGAGTGTCTTTGATTTTAATGATCCTTTTCACAAACCTAATAAAATAGTTTCTGAATATACAGAAAAGTGAGATTGGAATTATATATCAAAAGCTCCCTGCGTTTAGACAAAAATGAGAGGAATTTAAACTGAATGTTTAGAAAATAGTGTAAACACTTGGTTTGAAAACCTTGTTGCGAAGTTTTATTTATTGGAATGTTCACATCGGAATCAGTATTTTGTTAATATTTATCACTTATCACCAAATTACATAATTGGAGCAAAAATTATTTATATGGAACATTTCCACTTCCTTGAAAGCATCATTGAACATGGGGCCCAGAAGTGAAAATATGGACAATGAACTGAGAAGAACCAATTCTGCATTACTCTGCACTGTGTAAGATCTACAATAAAGCGTGGATTCTAAATATTGTTTTAGCCAAAGAGATTACAGAAAAGATATAATTGTGACATAAATATGTTTACACCATTTGTAAAACTAACTAGCCTTAAATAATTAGCAATTCCTAGGCCTTAAGCATTGTATTTCAGAAAAGTTATATCAACTCATAACACCTAATAATTAATGAAATGACAACATTGAAATAGAATCCAGAGTGATCGAAATAGTGATAGTGTCTAAGAATCATCTGAATGCACACTGTTCGAAGAGAACTACAAAAATTTCGTTTAGTATGGGACGAAATAATGATTATGTAGGGCTTCTAGTGGGAGCTCAATTTTGAGTTTTGAGTTGTCACTGGAAACCCCTGCATTATCTAGCAGATAAAGGAAAACAAAGAACATAAAGGACGTAAAGAGAGAGTGCAACAAATAAGAAAAGGATATATTGATATTCCCATGATAATAATACCTTATAAATATATAAAGTACTATATACGTACGAGTACTATTTAAAGTAAGCTCTGCAAAATAGATTGATCAAGTAATATTAATTTTTATTATCTACATATTTAGTAGATCTATTGACAGTTTGTACTAGCTAATTACAGTTATTTTATACGTCATTGTTATTTTTCTAGATGCTAATCCTAATAAAAGTCCTACAAAATTATTTTTAAACAGGTTAAGGTTTAACGTTTTAAATACATAAAATTTTACAAATTAATTATAGAGGTATTCACAATTTTGAGTACTGACGATGCTTTTCTTTTTTAGAGCTATTTTTCTAAAAGAGTTCTAATTTTCCATTTGTATGTAATGTTTTGGAGTTTTTGATGCTGTTAGGTAGCACCGCAACTTGTGATTATATTAATTTTTAATGTTGCTACAGTATAGGGATTTACCTTGTGGTTAATATAAATTTAAATTAGTGTTGTATTTTATGGAAGGATTAGCACTTTGCTAATACCCCAAAATCTTTCTTCCAAAATGAATCGAAGGATTTTATTTATATATATGTATGTATTATTACTGAGTCATGACTGTTTAAATTTGAAGATAAATTTTTCTTTGAGTTACTGAAATGATCTAAAAGCCCTCTCCCTAGTACAGGTCTTTAAATAATGTTGAGGACTTTCAAGTTCTACGTAACTTTTTTTATAATAAAGATCAGGAAAGTTATAGTTATATAGTATAGTACAATTCTAGCTATAGGTTAGTATATGATCTTACCGATTTTTATATTGTACCTCACACTACTATTAGTAAGATCAGGAAAGTTACATATATTTTAATCAGATAATCAGGTTAACCAGATATATGGATTAACCGATAGCATCAAACATTTAGAATACGTTCAAAATTATTAATAAAATATATCGTTAGCTTTAAAAAAATTGTTAAAGTTTCTATAAAGGGTATGCCATATATATAAAATATATTGTAAATAATAAAAATTAAACATGTGAAGGCTATTGAAGTATTGGCAAAGGTAGGCCTCCTTTTTGTTTTTGTTTCAATAATACTCGGTGTGTACGTACGTATGTGTTCGTATGTATGCAGACTATTTTTACACATTTTTATGTATCCACATAATCTGCATATATCACATTCTCCTATTTAAAATATATTACCTGTAGCGCACCTTAAAGAACATTTTTATACCTTTGAGAAGCAACTGAAACCAACCTAAAGCCATCATCTTGCTCGTATATACTCGTACATTGGAATTACAAAGTCAATACAATATTTAATACATTCTTAATTTGCGGCAGACATGAATGAAAGCATAGTGTAGAGTTACTGTTGTTCGTGGGTGGGAATTTAACATTTAGGAAAAAACGCCTTTCTTCTCTAAAACGTATCGCAATGGCCCACCATTTTGGTTGGATCGGTTGAGATGAAAATAAAATTAAAGTTGACTCTGTTGTCGACCTGACTGGACGTCGTTAAACGTCCATCAATGTTGCTGCCTCATAACTTGAAGTTCAATCATAAGCCGCAGGGCATTTGCCAAACCTAAGAGTGCCAAGAAAAAAGAATCACATCGCCCACGTCTGAATTGTATAAGCGCCGTATAAGTGCAGCAGTTACTTGTATTTGTCTGCGCTATATTTAAGCAAATCTTTGAAAAATATAGTGGTTTCCGCTCAGTAAGAGCAAATAAACGTTAGTTGTTTTATTAGCGTCTGCATTGCGGCATGAAATTCGTGGCTTTAAAATAAGGGCTAGGCGCATGGCACACACGCTTCTCATGATTTACCCAGCCTGTAACCATTTGCCCTACGCCACCTCCGCTTTTGCATGATTAAATGTGTGTATTCCATATATACGCTCATTCCATTGTCTCCAACTGGTTCAGCGCATATCATTTGAGACAATAGTGTAGGTCACATAAAAAAAATCAATTTCACTCAGAGAAAAACATTATTTTTTGTTTTCTTTTCTTTTTAATTCTTGTGTTAAGCATTAAAACATCCCTACGCCCACGCTTGTCAGGGTATAGCTTTTTAATTTACTACAACAAGACTACACAATTAATTTGTTAAAAATATAGATATCATCGCGGAGTCTTTATACATCTTCAGACTAGAAGATACCAAGCAAATAACGAGACACATATGGATTACCATTATATTATGACTTTAATAAGCATTAATAATAAATATTAATATATTTTCTACAGTTTATATAGGCTATTTTGAGATCATATAAATATATATATGCGAATGACAAAACTAAAATATAATATAAAATCACTAACATCGTTTAAAAAGAGTGAAAAGTTCTCAGATATTAAAAATATTCTGATTCTCAATACTAAATCAAAAAATCCTCAACATCGTTCTCGAATAATAACTCACATAATTAAGTCACATATTATATATGTCCAGATTTTGAATTTTCTTACTTCCCAATATCATTTACTGGAATAATTAAGTCACATATTAACATACATATGTCCAGATGTTAAATTTTTTTACCACTCAATTCTCAACATCATTCATTGGAATAATTATATTATATTGTGTATGTCCTGATTTTGAATCTTCTAACTTCTCAATTCTCAGCATCATTTACTGGAATAATTAAGTCATATATAATATTACATATGTCCTGCTTTAGATTTTTTTAATCCTTTTTAGTTTGCTAAATCCGAAAATCTCCAATACGGCTTAATAGAACTATTAGGTCAGATCATAAAAATGGCTGCAACTTCAAATAAAATAATTCAAATTTATTAATAATGAATAATTAATTAATGAAATGTATAATTTGTTAGTACATATGCTATATAGCAGCAATTTTTAAAATTTTTCTCATTGCTTTATTGTAGCAATTTTTAAAATTTTTCTCTATATATACACATGAGTTAGGAACAATAATAGTGAAATTGAAAATTACTGTTAATATAAACTATTACTAGCATATGGAGGTTGATCGGCTGTTTAAGCAATTCTCCATTACTGCAAATATAAATTTAAATTATGTGGTCTAATATATATTATATGTTCTCTAAATCTCTCTAGTATAATGGATATGTTTAGAGTTAAAAGGAAACTTAAATTATTTTTTTTTTTTTGTAATAATAATTATGTTAAAAACCAATTATGTCTTATTTTCTTAATAACTGATAAATATCTGCACTAGTATCAGATATACTCAAACCAAACTCGGTAAAAATATCGCACAGAAACTAAATATGGGCCCAATTTTTCCGAGTTACGTAGTTTGGTCTGAATGCGCTTATTGTATTTAAATTTGTTCTTAGTAATAAGTCCGATGTTTACAGATTGAATCGATGCTGCAGGATATAATCAAACAAATTTATTTATACTTAAAACTTTAATTAAAGTCTCACTCGTTTAGCACGATTAGTGTGCATATTGCTTTACATATGTACATAGATAGAACAATAGTTAAACATTACTACATTCATTACTAATCAGGAGTCTATGCATATTGTATGGTCACTAGACACTCATTTACCAGGTTAAAATAAAAAGGTTGCCGAAACTTAAATACCCTTCCCACACCTTAACAAAGAGAAGTTTAGTAACGGTGTGATCATAGTAGATTCATAAGTTTATATTGTTGATATACTAAAATTAAATCGATTCGATAAAATATTCACTTTTATACTAATTGAAAAACTTTTTCTTATTCTTGTTATAAGCATTCGAAGTAATTGAAATTTATAGTACTTCTGCGCTTTACACAATAATAAATACCAAACACTCAAGAGAATTAAAACAGATGTACCATCCAAAACCCAAAAAAAAAAAGAAATGAAAAAAGTTAGATGGACAAGTTATAAGATGCGATCAAAAGGTCACTCTACATCAAAGGCAAAATTGTATTAACTTGTCCTAAACATGTAACTTGTCCTGATTCAATTCAAGTGAATTCGAATAACAAAATAAGATAAGTTATATTATATATAAAATTTGCTGTTTTATAATATATTTTTCAAATAAACCTCAGGCTTTCCAGTTCATTAAATAATTTTTAATGTAGTCAAGTCATATATGTATAAGTACACCATATAAATAAAAATATATACAAAACTAGGATAGTTTGGGTTACATTATACCGGCGATCCTATGGATTCAGTTCAGTCCATTGGCCTATTGTAATACTGTATAAATCACAGGAGCCTAAAAACCAACCTCAAGTTTTACTAAACTCCTTATTGCTTAGAGGGAAGTCTGAAAGCCAGCTGAGATCTTTTAAAAAGTCAATAGCATGATTATTTGACGTTGAGCATCTGAATGAGATTGGGAGATTTTTTAATAAAATATCACTGAGTTGTATATAAAGATCTGGTTATCACTGAGTGTTCTTGTATTTAATTACTAAATATACGAAGATTTCAACAGTTGTTTGCACCATGACAGCGGTATACTTACTAATTCGTGTAGACATCTTAAATCAGTGCCGAATATTTAAGATACATAGGTATATGACAGAAAAAGAGAGAGATATTTATATTTACCTTTGCATTAGATTAAGTATATCACCATTGAGACTGAACTCCATTTGTATTTTGTTATTAAAATATATGAAATGCTATTCAATTGTCTTAGTGCTTAACTTAACCCGGTATCTTTTGCAGAACTTTGAGAGACCGATTCAAAAACTTCATTTAAGGACACGACTTACTTGTGTTGATATGTAGTTGCTATATTGACCACAAAGAGGAACTTAAGTCCTTAGATAAACTAAAACACAAGGAAATAATAATATTAGATGGAATTAAATGAAATTTTACACAAAAAAGTACATTGCAATTTTCTCTAGCCTGTAAACCAATCATTTTGGTGATACCTTTTGTTCAAACTTTTTCATACAGGTCTCATCGGAGTACCAATTAATATATACAAATATATATTTATATCAATATATATAAACATAATATATGGTAGCAATTTAGGTATGATATTATCTACATTACATTAAGAATCTCTCTAAAATTTTGATTCATGCTTCTTTTTATATTTGTTTTTAAAGGACCCATAATACAATATCATCAGAGGCTACAACTTCTTAAAATAATTGAGCAGAATAAATACCACAGAAACAAAAACTAAGATTGAAACTAAAAACTAAAAACTAATTGAAGATCAGAAGATCAAATCTGTTTTTTTGTATGGATCTGATAAATAGATGTCTGCGTCAGATTTAAAGAATATGTTGGCCACGAACTATTAGTACTGAACGCCTCATGACTCCAACTAGCCAACACCTGATTAATAAAGAATTAATTTAGACGAAATACGGATGACTGGGGCATACTCTTCATGCTGTACTCGAGTGGAATCCGCAGGGAAGAAGAAATCGCTTTCGGCCGAGGACAACATGGAGAAAAACCATCAGTAGAGAAACGAGCAAATCATTTAGTGAGTAATTGGAGATCTCTTGTTATTAGCATAAGTTCATAAATGTTATTTCTGAATATGTCAATAATAATAATAATAATAATAATATTTCAAATTATAAACATAATTATTTGAGATAAATCTGAATTCTTACACAATCTTTCTAACTATTGTATGATAAATTGTATTAATGAAATATAAATAATAATAAGGAATGAATAAAAAAAACCGTAATAAAAAATGTGTAAGCCGTCACTGCATCACATCTTCGTCTTGGCGAAGCCCAAGCCACGCCACGCCACTGAACTGAACATACTATATTTTTTGCTTCTGCTTATGCATTAATTCTCGTCAAATCATCACTGCATCTTAACGCAAGATCAACTAAGTGACCAATCGAACTTGAAAGATACAGTTGTATATCATTAGCATATCAATGTTATTTAGCGCATTTACAGAGAGTGAAGACATCATTAATAAACAATACAATATAAGGTGAAACTAAGTGGGCCTAGTACTGAACTTTGGGAATATTCAGTAGTTAGCCATTTGAGATTTGTGAATACAAACTGGCCATAACAAGTGGCTGTGATCTATGTTATCTACCTGTTGAATGAATAAAAATGGACTTTATGGTCGAGTAAAACGACAAACAAAAAGAACGTTTATAAGTAAAGCGTTTATAGTTAAAAAAATGATCTAATCAATGACTAAATATGCCGTTAAGTGGTTTATTTTATTTATTTATCTTTTTCCACCACCTAATTTATCTGACGAAACCATAAGAGGATGACTAAAATATTAACGCAGTTTAGGTTTTTTATACTCGTACTTCACTGAGGTATGTATTTCTATTTTCTTTTAATGTTTTTTAATGCAGACTTGGAACATGACCATCCCATTTTTAACGCCCATTAAAATTTGTAGCTACCAATCTGTATAATTGTGGTTAAACATATAAAACATTGGCCTAAGAAGATTAAAGTATATACACAAAAAAATGAAATGTGAAAAAAAAATAAGAAAATAGACCATAATTCCTCGAATTTTTCAATTTGTCTCAATCTGTGGGTGCAGATTTCCAAAAAATGCTCTTTTTATATTCTTTTCTTTGGTTTTCATTTTTGTTGTGCCGTGTATTTCTCCTTTTTCAGCCATTATATCGACAATCTTTAAGTAACCTCTTCTTTCATAATTTGGAGTTATCACAAGTCATTTGAAACTAAAAGTAATCATGCTAAGGCTATTATTAAATTGTCAAAAGGTCGAAAATATAATGCACAAAATTTCATGCTCGAACCGCTATCATGTAATCCAGTGGATTTGTAGTTAAATGATGCGTGCGTATCGGAAGCATCGAACTAATTGGAAGCGTTTATTTGAGTTTACTGTTTATGATTTTATAATGGTTTCTCTCGGCCAGAAACGGAATATCAACGAATATCACAACGAATATGTATGAATATGTCGGAATATACAGGAATACGTTGGATTACGTAGGAATATGTAGGAATATGTAGGAATATAAACGAAAATACCATCATCCTTTGGAGGAATTCGTTAACATTTTGTTCGCATACAACATTTATAGGTCATTATATTACGTTTAGATATGTGCACACATTCGTATTCACGTAGTCAGTCCTTCACTGCAACCGAAGCCGTGTGAATTTTTTGATATTTTTAGCAAAAACGTATGTTTATTTTTCTATATCGAAAATTCTGTTTCAGGACCGATTAAAATTGTTTGAAATTGTTTAAAATTTTAGTCCTGAACCAATAGTAGGCGTACTTTGTTTTTCCACTTAGAAAATTACGTATTGTTATTTTGATGTATGGCGAATAATGGGGCGCAGTATACGTGATTACGGCTAATAAAATGATATAAATTGCTTTTAACTAGTAATGCTATTTAATCGATAAAAAAGGCTATATATATTATGGTAGTTGTGTAAAATAATTTCTCCATTATAGGCTAATTAAATGAATATATTGTAGTACAACACGAGAATAGCAATTAATAGCATTATTACCTTGAGAATAATGTACCGACAATATATCACACATACTATTTACATATGTCAAAGGAGAGATGCCCTTTAAATATATGGTTAAGAAGGGATTATAAATACTTGGACAGAATGAGACAGATAAGAGTAGACTTCTATGAAAAAGAAAAAAAAGAACTCACAAGAATAATTTATAATAAGATATGGTAAGTTCAGTTTTCTCTACTGGATCGGTGGTTTTATATATGGTATTTAGGCGTAAGTAACTAGTCATGAAAGCAAGTATTCGAACTGGATGGCTGACGTGGACATTTACCTATTAAACGTTATTTTGTCCAATTTGTAAAAATTTTAATTTTACTATAAACATTTTAGTTTAAAATTTTTTTGGATTTTTTAATTGTTGATGCACCACAATGATTCCATGATCACACTTAATATTATTTTAGTAACTAAGGTCTTTGCAGGATATAATATTTTATGTACTTCAATTGCCAACAAATTGAAAACCATAATAATAAATATAATTATTATAAGTAATCCTGTTGATGACGCTCAAGGAGAGTCGAAATATAAAATGTATTAAAAGATATAAAACAATGGTTTGATTTTAATAAAAAGTGACCTTTACCCGGATATAAAATATATAAAAAACATTATTTATAATTACAATATTAAATAAATATACATAGTCAAACTTCCACAACTAAAATCAACATTTTACAAAGAAAAGATTTGTTGAAGTTGTATGTAATTTGCTCTATAAACCCTGTAGCACTCTATTTAGTTCGATTAATAGAAAATTAGAGTTATAGAAAAATCGAGTCATAGAAATTCGAGATATGAAAGTTTGACTCTATAATAATAAATATAATGTTTAATAGTTATTGTTGACTAGGTTCTCAGCAAGGTTTCACTATTAGAAACGCTGCTAGCTTGGAGTTTGAAGTCAAGGAGAGAGAGAGAGAAATACGTCCGTTTCTATGTATATTCCGGGTTATGGGCTTCAATAAAAAGTAATAATTCAGTACAAATAAAAGTGTAATTTTCAGTACAAAGCGATACTAAAATACAGTTAAAGTACATAACTCAAAGAAATAATTTGATGAAAATTAATAATCTGGCAGTTGTCGAAAACGCTGTTTGATATAACTGGTTCAGTTATATAGTTGGAACAATCTTTTAAATATGCAACCGATATTTTTAACTACGTATATGTAAATACAATACAAAAAAGAAAGAAAGCCAAGACAACAAAAGCGAAGTGCAGACATCGGCTTATAATATATGGGCATACGAAACTATAATGTCTTCGCGAGTAAAACACCCGTATGGAAGTAGTTTGTTACATAAACTGAAACTCACTACGATCTGTAGAATCAAATGATAATAATGATTAAGATATCCGATAGCAAAAAATTGTTGCATAAGCCGAAGTGTACTGTGATCTGTAGAAATAAATGTTAATGAGGATAATGATAATGAGAAGAACACGACCCAGACATATATGAAGGGACTTTATCGTAATCAAATGATAGAAAATATATTGTGTGTTTTTATTCTAGTAACTAAAATATCTAAGACGTGCCTTACACTTGTCGGCCCAGCACTGCAAAATGAAATAATACAAGTGTTGTATGAGCTCTACAGATGTTACAAAGATATTAAAGATCCAAACACAGAAGATCCAGATACTGAAGATACTATTATGAATAATTTGCAAGAATTTGGTCACCAAAAAAAAATTGATTTGTGAATTCTAATAAATTGAGTAAAAAATAGTTAAGTACATTAATTCTTTATATGATTAATAACGGAAACGAAACATAATAGAGACAAAAGATTACAAATGATGATAAGAAGATCAATATTACAGGCAATATTGTATAAATATGGTAATGGCCCAATATATATGACAAGGGTAACATCCATTTTGAGCTAATACCGCCCGATCGAACAAATGACTCTAATTCTTACTAACAGTAATTATTTCAATTATTTCATTAATACACACAGACCTTTTAAGATCCGACAAAATTCAGTGATATTGACTAGCTAGTTTTGATGTAATAATATTGTAAATAATATTAAGATTCAAAGAAAGGTTTGAGAAAAAATGGGCGTTGGGTATTTTACAATAAAGAAAATTAATTCTAACATAATAGAAAATAATAGAAGATCATAGAAAATTATTCTTGAAAATAAAATAAATATAAATATTTACTAAGAAACACAGAATAAATTTCAGTAATCCAATATTTATTAATGATTTCACAAATAAAACTCTTTGGGCTATGTCCTTGTATGATTTCCTTTAATCCTTGTTTGATCATTGGATGACTTTTCCTTGTAAAAAAATTAATATATGTTAAAAAATATATGTTAATTATTTTTTAAGAAATCTAAAAAAATTTTACTACCTAATTTGTATATGAAGTATATACAGTTTGACTGAATGTTTTTAATAAATAACATAAATCACGCTTATAATTTATAATTTTATAATTTTGGACTATTATATTAACCAATTGTAAACTGCCACATTTGATCATTTCGACATATATGTTACAATTAGGTACAATTAGCTACCAAGAATTAACCAGGTAGCCTCGTTGGTTCAATATTTCTGGCAATATTGAGGAAACATGCTGGTGTCTTATAACCAGGGCGAAGCAGGAATACCAACGCAAGTATTTAGCTGGTTATTATGCTGGAGACGACATTTTGCAGTTTAATTTTATAAATACGGACACCTTATACTTATATTTATAGTTTCAAATTATCAACTACAATTCTTTAATTTATGATTTTTGGATTTAACTATAGTTCCAATACAAGATTGCTTTTTATCAAAATATTTTCTGGCATTGAAGTTGATAACAACAATTTCATAATTTGTTCTTATAATCTGGAAAACTCCAGCTCTCTATAAGCTCTCTCAGGATGGGAACTTTTCTAAAACTCAATTTTCTTTATTAATATTTTAAACAACGCAACACTTTTTGGCCGGGAACCTTTCCTGAACAATGAAAAGTTGGGTTATAATGAGTATCCACTTTAAGAAGTTTTCACCATATCAATACCCTTCATATATATTGTGCGAGCAGTATATTTTATATTTGCTTCTTCTTAACAAAATATAGCAATCTATTAAATGTGTGTATTAATTAAATAAAAAAACGTTATATAAATATGGAACTGAATAAAGAAACTAAATCTAGCTCAAATTTAACTAACTGATAATCTTAATAAACATGTAAATTACTAATAAATATATTAAATCTGAGTTCGTTTTATATATCATTGGTTATATATTGTATAGTTAGTTACCATTCTGCGGCTGTTCAAAGAATTTATCGCATACTAAGTGATAAGCAGTCAGACGATTTTGATATCTTGCTTAATTGTAAAAATTCGATACCATTATGAATTACTTTATTCGATACGAACCAAGTAGCGCCAAGTATTAACTGCTAAAATTTTATAAATATAGTATGTTCTATATATATATATATGTTATAGTATATAGTATGTTAACTGTAGTATCCTGAAATTAAAATAACTTGCTGAAGGCAATTACAATTATTTATCTGTCTGTCGGTACGAAACAGGCTGTTTCAGCATACTCTAGATATTTAGTTTTTCTCTGCGAGCGAACCATAAAGATATATCGAAGTGATCAAAACTAATCTTATAACTATTATACAATCTGATTCATTAAAAATTATTATTTTTTGTGATTTGTTTAACAATAACTGTATAGTTCGTACGTAATGTACGCGAATAATGTTTGATATATTAGTTGACTCATTTTTAATCGAATTGCTTTCGGAGCTATATATTGATATATATTATGGAAGTCATATACAAAGATTTCAAAATAAAACTTATGACAAATTCTTCCAAATATTTCCTACTTCATATTGCTGCTGACAATCGTTCCAATAACGATTGTCAAATTTCAATACCATTAACTCTTAACATTTCTGTGAATAAGGTTTGTTAATATATTTGTAATTGTGCATGAGAACACATTGGAGACTAATCAATCGAGCGATGTGCGGTCGTCTAACTGCGTCCATTTGCTGATTCATCCGCTATCTGAATATCTGTAATTTAATATCAGAAACTTCATCGATTGAAGTTGTTTTAATAGCACACCAACAAGGTTAATATCGACGTTTTACTGGGTTCGCAGAACCTTCTTATCCTCTTATATGAATGATTATTATATTAATACGCCTATGTTTCTATTTCAATGTAAGAAGTATTTAGTTTCTAATGAAATTAAAAAAAAAACTCTCATAACATAGTTATTGATGCTAGTAGACGAGATTAATATCGATCGTTCTCGTTTTTTTGCACTAATTTAATATTTTATTTTATATTAGTTCTGTAATTCCATCTGATTAAATTTCTTCATCCAGTTTGATTTAGCAATCTTTTTTAATTTCTAACTAAATAGTTGTTGCCTAGTCTAGTTCAAGCTTTCAATAAGATTCGATTTTATTATTTGCATTAAATTTTACATGATCGGCTTTGACCTGTGTCTAGAGAAAAAAACTGTGGTCCTATCAAAAGAAGACACTCTGACCATCATTCAAAGATATTTATCGTGAATTTTTAGTACAAAATATTTACTATGGTCGCATTGCTGCGCTCCACTGGGTTTACAAAACCTTGTTATCCTCATATATAAATTATAATTGTATGAATACGTCTATTTACCTATTTGAATATAAGAAGTATTTAGTTTGTTATAAAATTAAAAAAAATCTGTTACGAATATTGATGCTATATAATTATTGATTATTGAATTGCAAATAACGTTTTCATCGTTATAATTATTTATTAGGGCAAGGGTTTCAAAGTATGTCCGGAGAAATATTTTATAACGGAAGAAACGCCCACACAAAAATAACACTCATAAATAAATATAAATATATACATTTAGTATTCATCGTATTCCTCATAAATATATTAAATTAATTTATATAATATAATATAATTTAAAGACCCTGTTTTAGTGAATTAAAAATCGTATATGAAAAAGTAATAGATATTGAATAGAAATTTGTTGATTATATCATTGAAATGACATTTGTAGTCCCTTTTCCCTTTTCTACACCCTTCTCTCAGCTACGCTCATTTATTGATATTATGTATACTATGTATCCTGCAGATTTATTGTACTCCCTCCATGGTTTCAGTATATATTTTTATTATAACAACTTTCTTAATGATCTAAGACTATCGTCTCTTTTATTTTTTATTATTTAAGTAATAGGCTATTAAAGCACCCCGACGTAAAAGATCTATTGTGCGCCTAAAAGCCACACTAGGACAATTTTAGACAATTTATAAATCTTGTAATTGCTGTGGGCTTAATTTTACCTATTTGATTTGGGACTAAGATCCCGCTTCCAAGGTAATCGATTCTACGTCTTGGCGCTGCTGGGCAGTTGCATAGAACATGTTCTGATGTTTCCTTCTCCTCATGACAGAGTCGACAGGAGTCACTTTCTATCGTGTTTTACATTGAGGCTCTCGTTCTCTCTCTTGTTGTAGTGTTGTTCTCGGGAATCATAGGGTATCAGCCTTTAATTCTCAAAATTAGGTGAAAGGGTTGCTACCTTTAACAAATATTTATTGGACTTGCGTTTTCAAAACTTGCTACATTCACATTGAGACTAATTTCTTAGTATTATATTGTGTTTCTATAATATTGGTTTATAATAGATGGTCACCCAAGCCCTTGTTTTGTTTATGCATCAGTATAGTCTATGCTTACAGCAGAAGTTGAATCTATTAAAAGAAATTCTTAAGTTAGCTAGATGAAAATTTAACCTATAGTGTCCTATCAAAACTCCAGAAACGGAATTTAAAAATTTTTTTATTTATTTTTTCTTATAAATGTAAGTAAATAACAAGCTCGCAGAAAGGTGTATATCACTGCTACTGGTATTACTGGTCTTGCTTTTATTGATATTTGTTGTTTCTTTCGGAAACAATGCATGTATACATGCATACGTAAATATGAATGTAAATAAATGTTAATTTCACTGAGTATTGTAAAATACTGCTGTTGTTGCTATTGTTTTCATTGTTGTTGTCGTAAATGTAAGTGTGCATGCATGCATGTGTATGAATGTAAATAATTATTAAGTACATTTGGAAATAGATTTATTATTTAAAATTTAAACTAATTATTAAGAAATCTTAATTATAGCAACAAAGTGGTAAGCACATTGTGTTAAATTAATTTTAATTTAGTTAAACGTTTAACAGATTAAGTTTCCTTTTTTTTGTAAGTTGAAGTAATTAAGTAGGTTGAATTTAAATTGGTTTAATTTAATTATTATCAACACAATTAGTTGTGGATTTTTTTAAATTTACATTTTCTTGTAGAAAAAATAAATTCATTTGACAATAAGGGCGATTAAATATCTAAGTAATTAACTTTAGTGAATTATGTTAATTTGGTTTAGTTAATGAGTCTTTGTCTAAATATTAGAACTAAAAATAAAAAAATATTTTATTATTTTTTATTTATTTTTATTTTTTATTTTATATTTTTTTATTTCTTATTTTTTTTTATTTATAAAAATTCGTATATTTTAATTTTGTGAGTAAAAGACTTAAATTTGATTGGTTAAATATACAAAACTTAACCACTTTAAGACGTTTGTGTGTCTAAGGAATGTGTAGATTATTATCACCAATTCATTCAATAATTTATTTACGGAATCCAACAAGAGAATTTATGTCCCATGTATTTTAAAGTATTGTCAGTCGATTATCTTAAATTTTTTATTTAGTTGGCAGCTTCCATGTTCGAAATAATGTTTGGAATCAATTTTTGCGCAGTTTCCGCACTTTCGAAAATTGCCATTAAATCTATTTAGACTTTGGATAATTCCTTATAAATAATTGTTGATTTAGATTAAATATATTTTAATGTTATTCTAAAATTACTCACATTGTAAAAATTTATTATAAATATTATAATATTATCAAAACGTAACAATATCGTACGATTGTTCTCATCTGAACATTCAACATAAAGTATCTTATCATTAACTACGTACAACAGGAAATGTATCTGAAAGTATCTGCATCAAATCAGAAAAGCCTTGGTACATTTTCATTGTAACAAGTAGTTTAATACTAGTAATTGTTAAGTGTTAATAATTATATTAATGATTAAAGTCATTAATGATTAAAATTTTAGTAATAAAAATCAATATTACTAAACTAATGTTGAAATTTAAAAAGGAATTGCGTATTGTTTTGTAGTAAAAGTATCTGCAGAATGTACAAACAAACAATTAAATCTTAAAAACTTGTATTAATAAAAGAAATTAATTAAATAAAAAGTAAATAAATTAATATGCAATTAACTACATAACTAATTATGCATATAGATTTAAATATAGATTTTTTCCGATAACTGAATAACTGAATAACTGACTAAGTGAATAAGTGAATAAGTGAATACGTGAATAAATGAAATATTTAAAATCTGTATAAATTTAATCATATGTAATATACATATTTCTGTAATGGATCAATGAATCGAATAAAGTTATACCACACAAATTTCATCAGCATCTATAATTTGATATCGCTGATTGTTATTGATCAACATCTTAAAAAATGCGACAAGACGACATTCTTGATATTGGATACATCATCCCTGGGTGGTCAGCAATATAACACACGTCAAAATTTTAATGAAAAACTTAAAAAAATTGTTATGTGTATTCGCTTGCGGTCCGGTCCGGTCCGGTCCCTTCACCTTTTCCTTTTCCTTTTTACACCATTATATTAATATGCATACATAGAAGCCACACTATATTCGAATAATTCACAATTACAATAATACTTAAAGAAAAGCCCCTCCTTGCCTGCCGCTAAGCGCACACATACCATAGGTTATCCAAGAGCGCATTTAATCTTTGCCATTCACTCATTCAGTCAAGCTTTCAGTCATTCAGTATCTCTGATAGTTTTATTCACACGATGCCTAGCAACTTGGCAAATCGAAGTCTTGACATTTTAATCGCATTTGCTTAAACTCACTGAGCAATTCCGACAACCAAGCATGCACGAATGTCATTAAAGTGCACACGCATTTTGTGAACCGATCTCTGTTTGATTATGCGAGTGAATGGTTTCGCGAACCTCCAGATCCACAATGTTTTTGTACTACTAGCTAAAGCCGCTGCAGAAGCATTGTTGACAAACGTGACATTCCGTTTCAGAGTCTGACAGTGCGCAGTAAGACGATGATAGCTTATTTAACTTCATGAGAGAGAACTTAGCAATAATATGTGCACATTTTAACGCGTGTTAACTCTGTTTCAATGACGGTCAGTTTGACGATTAAATGGTCGAAGAGGAAACTTTGCTCGTAAATCGCGATAGAGCTTTGCAAGCGACTTAATTTAAAAGATCGTGATAAAACTGAGAAGCCGCTTGATTTATTTCTTTTTGATGTCTTAACACAAACTTAACATTAAAATTAAACCGGCGGTTATTTATTCTTTTCAAATGAAAAATTTTCTTTAGCTAATATCAAATTGCAAATCCACCTATCAAACTTAAGCAAATCTCAACAAAAAAAAATCAAGCAAAAAAAAAACTCAACCTTAGTACTATCAAAATAGTAATTTTCAATCAGTAAACTACATTTTCCTAGTATATAAATCGTATGCTTACGACTATATACCAATATCATTTCATATTATACAGTCCAAAAGAAACGATCAAAGAGATCATTGTGAAATTACATTTCAAAAAGAAACGTAATTTGAAAGAATGTATAATGTATAATTGACGTATCTAAAAAATTTCTTTTATTGACGGCTTCCATGCCAAATTTAAGCGCCGTCTAGGGATTACTTTGTTAACACTAGCGTTTTGAGTGAGACGTGATTTGATACTGCTTGCGACTTTATAATGTCGATGATAATTTTTCGAACGAGTATTTGGGATAAAAAAATGTTAGCTTCAGTACTCTTCATACATTGGAATGGATAAAAAGCGTTCGGCGTTTGACTCTTCGCTTAATTTTGAAATACAATAACGTTGAAATGCTCGATTGTATCTGGCAAATGTTTTTTGAAATTGAAAATTTTATTTAATATTGTTTTTAATTTAAAATTTTTGCTATTTATAATTAATGTTTTCAGTGGAGTTAATCATTTATTTTCTAAATATTGAATTCAAAAATTTTTAGTGCTATTAGCTGACTTCTGACATTTATTCAATTTAAACATCATAGAATCTTTCTGTACTAATACTATATATAATAGTTTTTAATGTTTTAAGAGCATTTTGATTTGCTAAAAATATTTATAATTTATATTTATAATTTTTATTTATAAACTATATTTATAATTCATATTTATAAATTATATTTACAAACTATGTTTATAATTTATATTTATAAATTATATTTATAAACTATATTTATAATTCATATTTATAAATTATATTTATAATTTATATATAATTTATAAATTATATTTATAGTTATAGAAATTATATTTATAAATTATATTTATTAATTTAGAATTTATAACTGGTAGCTATAGTTGTTTTTATCACTTATTTTCTAAATTTTTGGTCGTATTAGCTGCTAATTGACTTAAACGGAATCTTTTTTTAAGAACATTAAATTTGCTTTTTTTTTAATTAAAAGTTTATACTATTTATAATCAATATTTTTAGGTCAGTTTGTTAACAGTTTAATATTTTAAATTATTTTTATTTTTAAATTTCTGTTTTTTATTTTCTTATCTACAATTAATATTTTTATTGCAGTTAGGTAGCACTTTTTTTTTATTAATACAGACCTTTATTTAATTTGCATTAAATAAAATCTTCTTATAGTATATAAAATTGTTTTTATTTTTAAATTTTGAATTCGTTCCTTTTGTAATCAATGTTTTTAGTGCAGTTAGCGAGCAATTCTTTTTCTATAATTTATTTTCTTTTTTGTTTTAAATAAATATTCAATTCTTCTTATTCATTATCAATGTTTTTAGTAAAATTAGCTAGCAGTTTTTTATTGTATAGTATATTGTTTTTATTTTTAAAATTTTAGTCTCTTCTATTATTTATTAAAATTCTTAGTGCAGCTAGCTAACAAATTTATTATATTTTTCTTTGTTGTTATTTTTTAATTATTAGTTTTTTCTATTTATAATCAATGTTTTTAGCTCAGTTAGTTAGCAGGTTTTTTATATATTATATTGTTTTTATTTTAAAATGTTTAGTTTTTTCAATTATTATTTAATGCTTTTAGTGCAGGTAACTAGCAGTTTTTCTATATTTAACGTGGTTTATATTTATTAATTTTCTGTTTTTCCTATTTATAATCAATGTTTTTAATGTGGTTGGTTAACAGTTTTTATAATTTATATTGTTTTAATGTTGTAAACTCGTATTTAGGTTTAAAAATGTTTAGTGCTGTTAGCTGATTTTTGTTTGATTTTTATTTAATTAACATTAAATAGAATGTTAAAATTAACATTAAATAAATTTGTTAAAATGATCACACTTAAATATATGATAATTAATCTGTTAACTAACAACATCTCTTCTTATAATAATATTTTGCACATTTATACAAAAACGTTAGCATTTGAACAGCTAATAATTCATCTCTCCACTAAGACCCACTTTCATTATAAAGATCTATGCCATTCAGCGTTTAAAGATCTCTTTATATATTTAATATCTCAATAGGATTATTAATGAAAAAATTTGTATGTAACAGTCCTTTAAATTTCAACAAGACTGAGGTTTATGTTATACCTATTATTAAAACTTTAAGAGGAATATCAACTCATTAGACAGCATAAGTTCTTATACACGTCTCCACCTATTGTTATTATCTATATACGACTTTCATTAAACTAAATGAGGTTTGTGATATTAAGCAAGATGATATTGTCATGTTTGTCACTATTTTAATACCTTTAACAGTATTTAAATACCTAGGTCAGCACTCAGCACTGTACCATTATTCCTTAAAATATTCACATAAACCTTATTAAGAAGAAAAAAAACAATGAAATGAATCGGTAGCATAGTTGTCTACATCGTGTGATTTAACCCGGTAGAGCCTTTTTTGTATAAGTATTTCAAGTCGTTTGTCATTCCATTCTTGGCAGCAATTAGTAGGTGCACTATTTATGAGACGGGTTAAGTTGATGTGTCGGCCTTGACGCACCAAAGCTCACATGTTATTGTTCCAAACAGTACTTAGTTCCAAATTCGTATAAATTCAAGACTGTGTGACCAAGTATAGTGTTGTTGAAGTGTTTATTGAATGTATGAAGATTAAATTTTGACAAAATAAAAAACAAATTTTTAAATGTTAGTGATAAAACTTATTATAGAATAAGTAAAATATTAATTTATTTTTTCCTGAACATTGAAAATGTTTCTTTGTAATGTTTTTCGCAGAAATTTGTAAGTCCCATTTTACTTTTATTCGCCAATTATTATTTTATTAAATGACTGGTATTTTCATTGCTTTCTGTGTTTTTTTTATACTTTTCTTTCTTAGTGTGCAGCTTATACATTTGAGTTGATTGTTGTTCGAATTAGGGATTACAAGAATGCAAAAACAAAGTACAAAAAAATATTAGAGCGTATTATAAGAGTTGCTTGTATGTAAAAAATTCGTTTAGGTGGATAAGGTGAAAAAATTAATAATTCATTATTTATAAATTGTTGAAAAGTTTAAACGCTGTTATTGATTTACAATATTACTATTGGTATAAAGGATATGCCAAAAAGTAGGTAACTCCACTTGCAATGCGAATATATTTAATATCTGATTTAACTACTTTAATTATTATTATTAAAAAGTTTCTTATGGTTTAAAAACACAAAATTATTCCAATGTTTATTGTTTATAAAGAACGATTCATTCTCTCATGAATTGGTAAACAAGCTTTGGACTGCTTTCAGTTGCTTATAGACTTGGGGTGATGTTATATTATTAAATGTTTTTTTAGAATATCAACTCATCAGACAGCATAAATACTTAGAAGCATCGTTTTTAAACGGTGTGTGAAGATATAAATCAACCCCAAAATGCATAAGGGAATCCAAACTGCAATAAAAACTTGGCTTCATGTTTATCAATCCATAGGACAACATGAGTAGTTAGAAACATCACTTTTATATATATTCTCATATATACCTATAACTATATATAAGAAGACCCGAAGAAGAATTTCAAGCGTCATAAGTCAATCCATACTGCAATAAAAACAAAATTATTATAATATATCAAACTTAATTTCTTTTTTGAAGATTTTAATTCATACGAAAAAAAAACCATAACATTTTTAACATATCTAAATCTTTGAAAATTGAGAATTATCTTAAGAAAATTGTATTATAAAAAATTGATATGAAATATTTTCGATTTGACACAATCGCTTATGGTCAATCCAATACCACAAGTGTTATGTGTATTAATACTTAACAGAAACATTATGTAATACACACGTAATATATAAATTTTCATTAAGACAATTTAACGATAGGATTGGGACGTAAAACTCACACTGTGAATTCCGTTTCCCTTCTTCTCTTTAAGGTAGAATATGAGATAAATAAGCTGAAGTGCGAAGTCTCTGCGCATTTGAAATACCACACATGCTACTAAGATACTGTGCAGCAGGGACTCTATATGTAAGGACAAATGCCACACTATGCATTCAATGGAAGGCGCCGCATGAGGGCTAAGCTGTTACTCAAGCCATGTTTTTGAACAATGTGAAAACTCTAGAGTACCACAATGCGAAAAGTATGCCAAAACATTCCAGCACGGTTGAGGTATACAGTAGCGCCTTTATTCACTTTGAGTTTTTAAACTCTTCAATTACAGTAAACTGAGTCCATAAACTGCAAGGTCAACATGCTACTTTTGCAATGCATAATAATTTCATTTTTGATATTTAGTATCTGCCAGTTGAAAACTACAAGATCTGAGTTTGTATTTTTGAGTCTGTATGTGTGATTAAATTTAAGGAAAAACGTGTTTTCCCTACATAGAAAATATGGATTCCTTGTTCGCACGATGTACATGCAATTTAAAAACGTTAAGTCTTTTGGACTTAAAGTTACAGAATTGAAAATTACAACAAACGTTCTCAAGGCCTATTGATTTTGCCCACGCAATGAAGATACATGCGCTTATTTTAATTTCAAAAAAATTGTTTCCTGCTTTCTAAAATTAATATCACTGACTATATCGTATATCGTTAGGTAATCTCACTTGGCTTATTTTTTATTTCCACTTACACTATTCTGGCATAAAGTCCAGCACATCATGAGAAATTAATCACTATTAATTTCCAATTATCACCCGCGTAGAATATACTTGATCCACTCATGATCTGAGAAAACAAGTTAAATAAAACAACAGTGGAATAATAAATGAGAAATGGGGAGAAGAAAAAAGAACAAAAGAAATTTTATATAAATAAGGTCGTGATATTGTTGAAAACTTTAACAAAAGGTTTCGCCAGAGATATTAAAGTGTTAAGTTGATATTAACAAAAGTTTTTTTTTATTGTTCATCACTTAAAACTAAAACAAATATCTGTTATAAAGAGTGACATATTCGGTAATGAGCATATCATAGTGATGAAATGCTTTGAATACTTGAGCTCTCATATCATTTTAAAACGGTATCTTTAAACATAAAAACAAGAAATTGAAGAACTAATGTGAGAGAGCACCAAGTAGGCCATCGAAAGCTTAAGAGACGGCGAAAGATAGTTTGCTTTGAGTATACTGTATACTGTATAAAGGAAGAGGACCCGAAAAAGAATAAGACTATGAAAAAGAAGAAAAGAATATAAGATTGAAATCTTTTATTTCCTTGTGAAATATCTGTGTTTCATCAACATCATTGTGTTACCGTGGTGATATACTAATATTATGCAGGGCAAGTAAAAATAAAAGACGACGCATGCACCAAATATCGGTGCTTAAAGATGTAGATAGTGACACTAACACCAATCTTGGAACAATTAATATATATCATTACAATTATTAAAAAAAATTTGGTTTACAAATGTTTAATAATTAACTTATAGCATTATCCATCTAAATTTACTTTCTAATCAAATATTTCGCATTATCCACTTAAACCGATTTTTATCTAAGAATGAACTCATACAACACACAAGACGTCACCTTCGTTGCTGTTACAAATATTTAAATTTCCACACATAACAATTTGCGCTTCTACAAATAATTAATTATGAGTACAAAATTTTATAATTCTCATTTACTACACTTTTGTATGCTCTATAAATGAATATAATTGTCTAGCAATTATATTGAAAACTTTAATATCTGATTTTACTGATTATTTCAATTACATTGCTATTACTTTTTATGTCAGGAGCTTGTTAATAATTTGGAATCTTATAATTGTAATTATTTAAGCCCTTATGGAGGAAACCTTAAATAAAATACCATAATATACACATGTACGTGAGTGTGGGGTACCAAAATGCTGCGACCTAATAATGTTTACTCTGTATTTCATATATTTATAAGTATTTTTTTTATTTTGCGCGTCAGTGCATCGGATTTTCATGATATGAATAATTTTTTTATGTGAATATGGATTACTTATGAAGTATTTATATTGGTCAAGTATTCCTACTTAATGTGTTTTCTTTAATAATAATAAAGCTACGAAGAACAGAAACGAGAAATGAAATACTGTAGTTCTCAATTATGATATTTTAATGATTGTTGTGAACTTTTATATACTTCAATATATTAGTAACAAAATCAATTTAGTTCCAGCAATGTCTTCTGTATCGATATTAGTTGTGTTCTGGTACATGGAACTTCAGATATGAAGATTATGTATCTTGCTTAGACATTGTGCAACATTGTTTAGAATTAATGAATTGTAACTCTTTTCGAATAAGTTGAATCTTCTAATAAACTTTAAAATTTTCTAATAAAATAGTTTTGCCTTTATTCATAAAATAAATTCAAGTAGTTAAAATGAGTTATACGGTTATTAGAGGAAAAAAATTCATCCGGCCCCCAAATTGTCAGTAAGGTTAAAATATTTGCAAAAACAAACAGTACTACTATTATATTGAAAGAAAATTCATAGCATTTCACTCCAAATCTGGGTCAATATAGTTACATTATAGCTTGACAACGCGGACTTGTATTTAGACCTATTAATAGTGTCTCGAGATATACGGAGCTGAAAAGAAAGAACTAAATTTTAAAACCAATACTTTCAACAGCGCAGGTTGATGGATTAACTATGACTAACTAAATAGTTAACATCAATTTTTGGAATGTCTACTGAGTACTTGTATATAAAGTGCTCAGTAGCCCACATTTCTTCATCCATGCAGCTTTTGTAGTGCTAGAACATTAATTCAAATAAACTAAATATGTAAGATTTGATTGTAATGAAGCTTAAATGACATTCTCTCTAAACTGATGATAATTCTCTAATTAAATATTTAACGACTTGGATCATTCGTACATATAGTATCTTTGGTTGGAATATTTATTTCAAATCAAATCAATAAAATATAGCATATTGAGATTAAATTATATTTTCAGATCTCACCAACTAATTCGATTAAAATACTTTAACAATGAAATGTTTTTAAATAACATTTATCTGAACCAATAGAATATATAGTAGATATCCTACAGCTGTAGAAATCGACTACATTTATAGTGATAAAATATAGTTAACATATTAATACTTAAACATAAATGTTAGCCTCAGCTTATTATTGTATATACATAGATGGGTTTAAACCAACAACTCATATAGTACCTATAGCCAAATTTTTAAAACCAATTGTTATAACTGGATAAAAGTATATATCTATATCTGAACCAATCGAAAAAAATTTAACATGTACAATATCTTATTTACATTCTTCACGGATATAATTTTTATAATAATTTCGGTTGCATTCAAGATCCGTCTTTATAAAATATATGAACAAAATTAATTCTTAGAGTTATATTTGTAAAGGAACTTTAAAACTCGATTTGGGTTGCGAAGAGTAATGCGTAATGAATGCAAAGAGTAACGCATGAGAATGGTATGAAAAAAATTTATTTGAATCCTAAATTTCTATGTGAAATAGGATGGGAATATGAAAGAAATCTGAATTTTTAAAAAAACAGCCTGAACATAAAACTTCCTCTAACAGATCAGTTAACTTAAATTGTATATGTTATTATTACTGTTATAATTGGAGAAATAGTGACATATCGGTGCCTGCAAAATTTGCTATGTGTTTAGAACACTATCATCGGTCCTAATTTCAATTTTACCAATTTTTGTAGAGATCCATTTATTTTATCTTTTATTAGAAAAATAACAGATCACACGTATTATAAATGAAAGACAAATAAATTTAGTCTGGGACCGTAGTGTGAACAAAGATTCATTTTAAGGAGGTTTTTCTCAATGACAATGTAAAAATATTTTATTAAAATATATATATATATATCCAAATTTTTATTGCTGAAGTAGAGTTCAAATCCCTTATAGATACCACTCGTCGGATAATTTACTATAAAGCATGAATGGCTAAAACCCTTTCGAATGAAGTGACTCCAATAAAATTATTAGATTCGTTCCATGATTTATTCCATGACTGAGAATGCATTGTGAATTAGTTGGTTTTACTACTTACTATATGCTATATATCTACATATTATTATTACTGTGAATACATTGTGAATTACTTGGTTTTACTACTTACCATAACCTATATATCTATATATATTATTATTGTTAGGGTATGTGGCACTGCGACCGTCGGGTCCAATTCTGAGTTTAGAGTAGGTAAAACCACTTTAAAGAGTTTTATTGCTTCTACCTTAAGAATATTCATTCCCAGGAACCTATTCCGTATGTGCATTAACACAGGATTCTGATTTATTCTAAGAGTTAGCTTTTTAAATATTTGTGCATTCTACTTACTCTCTCACAGTACGTTACCTTCAGCATATGATCTCAGATCGTGAACGTCACTATTATTGCCAACTATTTTTTTTTAACTTTTATTTGAGAAAATAAAAAGTCAGTTGAAGTTTTTATTAACAAAATATATATTTTTTATTTTAAGAAATGTTCATATAAATATTAATTAAAATAGTAATAGTATATTTTAATTGATTAAAAGAGAAAATTTAAAAATGCTAGTTAACAAATATTTACATATGTACATACATAAATAAAAGCATAAAATTGTTTGAAAAAATATTATTAATTAAAATTCGTATTGGAATAATTATTAATTGATTATGATTAAAGTAGTAAGAACAATTTGGTGCAAAGTAAATGAATGTCAGGCTCTATAGTTGTACAAATATCTATAACAGGCACAAATCTCAATCAAAGAATCTCTCCAAATAAAGAAACCAATTAGAGACGAATTAGATTTAAAAGTGTTCAAAATAAAGATCGCAAACAGGCCCTTAGCTAGTTATTTACTTCAAGAGGAACCTACAGATTTAAAACCGAACAATTTGAGAAGTAAGATAATGGTTCAACTATAATATTGCAGTGAATCGAAATTATTGCAGGCATATGTCGGTCTATAATGTGCAATTTCGTTTCCTGGTAGAGTTTAAAAATCTTTTGAAGATAGAAAGTGATCTGTCAACGCTAACTATTATGATTGATAGAGTAGCCAAAATCATATGGGGATTATATGATTGTCAGAAAATAAGTGCTGATAGTCTTCAAGATTGTATTGCTTCAGTGCGAAAGGGGTTTAGGTCGCCAAGTTTCTCCCTTGTCTATGCGCCTGGTTAAGCAAAGGATGTTTATAAGCTTTTCTATTAATCATTAGTTGTATCTGTAGAAGCCTTTTAAATGATTCAAAGTCTTAAGTAGAACCTTTTGTTCCATGAAGAAGAAAAAGAAGTAGAAAGAAAATAATACTATTGGAATAAGTTGAAAAGTAAGTAGAGGAAGAAGAAGAAAATGCTGTTGAGTTGTTATACAATATATAGATTTTATTATCAAGTATTCGAAAGAATTAAAGTTAAAACGGCAGCTGTTAAGTATCTGCAATGGAAGAGTTCCATTGATATTTTTTATTATGAAGCAAAATTATATTGAACATAACTGAAACTTAACTGAATGAATTTTTTTTTAATTTTCTTTTTAATAGTGTGATGCTTAAATATACTAAATGAAACTATTTCATATTTATAAACTAAGAACCTTATTATCATGTTTTTTTTTTTATTTTGTTAGGTTAAAAATTTATTACTTTAAACACTCATGTAGATTTACAAATGCAAATAGTATGAATGTACACATCAATATTAGTATCTAATTTATTTATATTTATTTAACATCGGTTTCCTCCGACGAATTGAAATTGGAGACATAGCTTGTATGTTTTATTTTATCCAATGATTGGTCCTTAGGATAGATAGAAACTACCAGTTTGCAGTTAATTGGAATAGAAATTTCTTGACATGTCTTTTCTCGTTATTTTATCTCCATAGTGTAAACCTCCAGTTTCGAGTAAACTAATATTAAAATGTCTCACCATCAGTTCGTTTGATTTTTTCCATCACTACCACGCTGGTCCTTAAGAAAGATAGACTCTACCAGTTGAAAGTTAATTAAGTTGGACATTTCTTAACATGATCTTATTCACATTGTTTTGCTTTAATTCTTTGATCCTTTAGATAGATATTTAGATAGACAAGTAGTACGTATGTAGTTAACTAAAATGGCAATTTCTTGACATGATCTTATTTCCGCTGTTTCATCTCAATCGTTAGTTCTTAAGATATAAACCACCAATTGACAGTCAAGTAAGATGGATAGTTCTTGACAAAATCTTATGTGCCTTATATCATCACAATCGCTGGTCCTTAAGAAAGACAGAAGCTTCCAGTTGACTGTCAACTAAGATGGACATTTATTGACATGATGTAATTTGCTTATGTAATCGAATTCGAAGTTCCTGACGACAGGTACGACCCACCAGTCTTACCTGGAATTAGGTATAATAAAAATTTTGCGTCATGTGTTTTTGAACTCTTAAGGTGAGACCCTCCAGTTTAAATTAAACTTAAATTGAAATTTCTTGTCATGATTTTTTTCTTTATTTTTATCTATAATGTTCTCTGAAGATATGTAAGAACTTTCGGAAATTACTTGCCAAGTTTGCTTGTTCTAATTCAGTCGTTGGCTTTTAAGTTAGGTAAGACCCTTCAGTTTAGAGTTAACTAAAATAAAGGTTTCTTCTTTCGCTTTATTTGTATCTATGATTTGCTCTTAAGATATATAAGAACTTCCATTACAAAATTAACTTTGTTTCAGCTCAATCGTTTGGTTCTTATGTTAGGTAAAATCTTTAAATTTTGAAACTTTTATTTAGTTTTGAAACTTCTCGTTATGTGATCGTTTGGGTTATTTTATCGCAGTAGTCGATCCTCAAGATAGTCAGTAGCCTTCAGTTTATTATAAATTCAATTGGAAGTATCTTAACATGATTGGATTTTTGTTGTTTGCGTTGTATTATCTCAATAGTTTTAGTCAATTCTTTAAATCAGTAATAATTTCCAACTCGCATTTGGGTGAGACTGAAATTTCTCTCCATGATTTAATAAAGGAACAACGATGTGATGTGGATAGAACATTATTATAATTCTCGTGTACACTGCAATATATTTTTTTTTACAAATATAATGTAGTATAGTTTATTATGACTAATTACTTAGGTTTTACTTTTTATAAAATATTTCAAATAAATATACCATACTATATATGAAAGTATTATAAAAGATGTGTGTGTGTGAAATAATCAAGTCATTTATTTCCTTTGCAAGTATATTCTTTAAGGATACTTTAATTATTAAATTTAAATAAAAATATTAACGAATTTATTAGTATATTTTAATTCATAATAACAGTTTTAAAAATTTTACTTCAAAAAAGAATTAAAATATTATTTTTTTATTTTTAATTTTTAGGTACTGGTACATTTTTGTTGTTGTTTTTTTTTATTTTAATTTTAATTTTTTTGTTTTTGTTTTTGTTTTTTTGTTTTAATTTTTTACCGCTTTCTTTTCTCAATCACAGCGAAACCGGATAAATATGTATATATGCTGTCGTTTTGTGCCACTTCAGTGAATAGGAAAATGTACAAACTAGTAAATAGTATAGTAAAGATTTAATTTCGTTAATTATATATAACAGATGCTTATCGCCAAACACACTGACTACACCTACAAGAAACGAGAAGACATAAACAAAAAAAAAAAAAATAAAAAATCAAATTTAATAAATGTATCTTAAGCATTTCATTTAAAAATATGGGCCGCTATAGCCACAGCTACCTACTACTCACCTATGTTGGCGTAAATTGTCGCGTTGTTTAAAGTATTTACCGCAGACCTCGCAAGCATACGTTATTTCTGGTGATTTATGTGTACGCTCATGTATCATCAAGTTATATGGTTTCGTAAAGCGTCTTTGACAGAATTTACATATGAACTCACACTTCGGACGCATTTTGCGGCGGAAGTCCGACCGGCAGTCGTCGTTGTCGATTCTCATAACAGCAAACATTTTGATGTGTTTTACCAAATAAAATTCTGATTGCTTCACGTACGTATTACTTATAGGTGTGTGTATCTATCTATCTAAACGTTCCAGCTCAGTAGCTTTCAAATAGAGAGAATTTTATCGAAAAACACCAACGAATGTACATATATAGAGAGTTCGTTCTTTCGGTTATCGTCCTATTCCCGCTACTAGCCTCCGAGCCACCGATTTGAATGTACTTGTTTTGGGCTTTCGAGAAATCAAGCGATAAGATACTCAATGCTTTTCACTGCTTTTTTCTTAAAGCATTTATTTGGATTTATTACTGATTTATTATATTTTTTATAGCGAACTTTTCTACGTGTGTTGTTCTAAGTAGGTGTCAATTTAAATGGTAGCACTGAAAAAAGACAAAAACACAAAAAGAAACAAATTATGTGGGTATTTTCTAGACATTCAAATAGATACATATGTATAGGTAGTTATTTCACTTAACCAAAAAATTATATAGTCATTATATTGTCATTTAATCATCTATTGAATTTTTATAGTTTTCCATATCTAAGATAGACGTAATGTACTCGTGTATACAAGTGTTGAGATATTTCGAGACGTCTAAATAGATATGTAAGTAGGTATGAAAGTAATTTCAACAACATATAAAAAAAAATTTTAAATAATAATAATAAATAAAAGTACAATTCGATACTTCAAAAACTAAATATATTTCGATAAACTTATATCAGTACAGGAATATAATCCTTCTATTAAAGTTATAGATTCTTTCATGTCTAAGGTAACATTATTTTCAAACTTTTAAATATTCGTATCTAAGAAATTTTGAACAAAAAAAAAAGAAATGATAAAGAAGCAACAATTCATAATTCCAAACAATTAATATATATCAATAATCTTATACCAGTGCACAAACCATCCAAAACCAATGTTAGACTGACCAATCCTTACATATGATTTGGAGAAAAATAGATCCCAACGTCTTATATATATAGTTTAATAAATACGAAATTGAAAAAAAAAATTGAAGTACAATTCATAATTCAAAACAATTAATATATACCAATAAACTTATATTAGTGCACAATCTATCCAAAACAAAGGTTAGACTTTCGAATCCTTTATATGAATGTGGGATAAACACCTGCCAATGCTTTATATGTGATAAAACGTAATATTAAAGGAAAAATACAAATCTTGATGCCTAAATATAATTCAGTAAAAGATTATAAGAAAAATAGCAGGTTTTATTCGAAATGAACGTAGATCATATAGTAAGTGAATCATTCTTAAATCCCGACGACTTATCTAAATTACATAGCAGTAATAATATTTTTATATATATAATTAAAAACCTGCCGATTCTCTTAAGTGAATCCATTAATATTGTAGTCTTCCATATGTTAATTGCGTTATTTATATTCACCCAAAAAATCGGAAGTAGTTATTTCCTCCTCTCATCTTTTCTAGCAGTGGAAATTCATGTCAATTTTGCTGTAAAATGGTATTGAATATGAGCTCGAGATATTTCAAAAATGTATGAATCTAAATTAAAAGCATTATTGACATGTTTTCATTAAATTTTTAATAATTTTAACCATAATTTGAAGAATTGAATAACCAGCTGTTGATTGAAAACAATTAGAGAGAAATAATGACTCACAGTACTTCTTCAAAAAACATTCTTAAAAAGTCATAACTCAATGGTGCCCGAGACAAAACTGAGCATATTATAAGTTCCTGAAAGACAATAAAAAAGCTGAATTGAGTTACAGGGCTGAGGTGCCAGTCAAACATGCTGGTATATATATAAATATTAGATATATCCTTTAACTAATGTTAGAAAAGACAGATGACTAAGCCTTAGCTTTTGAAAAATAATAAAAAATTGTGGTCTTTCTAGTACGTAATATTGATATTAGCAATAGAATAGCTGTAAATTTAACACACCTATTGTGTATTGTAGAAAAAACGCGATACGATGGAGGAAGACGCCTCCAACTAGCTTCTAAAGCGCTTTTCGAAACCGAAAAATAGCGTGTGAATAACGACTGACATTTCAGGAGTAAGTGGAAGGAATGTTTATAAATAAAAATAATAATTATAGTCGAAATAAAGATATTAGAGCATAATTTTTATCTAACATTTTAGAGCACAATTCGTTATGGATAAAGAAATATAAATAAGGATAACGAATGTTAGGCAAGAACAGAACTAGATATCTCAGATATTTATTTTTTATAAATGAGATCAATATATTTTTATACATATTCTTCCTCAAAAGAATGTAATTAATTAATAAAAATCTAAATTTAAAAAAAATAATTGATACATATACATACAATATATACAAATATATGCCATATACCGTCAAAGATCCATTTTGCGATAGCGTTTCTAACGAAAGTGATAATATTAACATGATAAAAACTATCGCGAAAATAATAGAAAACCATGGATTGAATCCAATTTGTCCTACTTTTAATAAAGATAATTAGAGTATCTACGGCATAAAAGATATTACACGGGTAAAGCATATTCGAGACTTTCTTGAAAAAATTGAAAACCCATGCCATTTCGTATTAACACAGTTCTCAAGATTTCGATAATTTTTCTATAGTTTTTCTATAGTTTGAAGACTATAATAAAAAGTAACTTTTTTGATTTTTCTCTTATTGCTTTAGAAGTACTTCCCAAAAATTACCTGGGTAAGGTGTCGTTAAAAAATTCAAGCAAATTTAATACAATATATAACTTTCTTGTTAAGTTTTTACTTTTGCAATTTAGTTAAATAGTAAGAAACTGGTATATTATTTTTATTAATTGACTATAGAAGATACTATACTTAATAAAGCAGAGAATACATCACAACAATGCTATTGATATGAGCTCTATGCCCAAAAACGACAAAAATTGTAGCATAGTACAAAGCTGGCATCAGAATAGATACTACAGACTTAGATCACCTTCGGAATACATTATTGCTGATTATTATTTCACATAAGTGGAATGCTAGAAGCAATTCAGAAAGAAACATCATATAGTGAAAGTACCAACGACAGATGTCTGTGCCTTACTGGTAATATATAAGTACATATAAAAGTCTTGAACTAAAATGTTGCTTAGATGTCTTTACAATGAAATTGTAGGATAATCAATACTAACTTTACAGCCTACTTCCTTCAACAGAACGAAAGTATGTTGTGATTTATTCTGAATAGAAAGTTAACATAACTAAATAGGTATGATCTCGCAGTTAGAAATGTAGTTTTAAAAAAAATGTAAGTTTTCTATATAAATCAGACACATTCTATAAATATAGGGTACAGTAGATTTGCTAATGAGATTGTAACTCATTAAAGGAACTTCGACTATTTACAGATATGTTCCTGATCAGCATGACAGAATGCATCAATTTAGTGTTATTTATTATTGTTTCGGTCTGACTGTATTGTCATTCTGCTGATCTCTCGTCTGCTTCACTCCTGCCCATCTGCCAGTCTTCATATTCATATATATATATATATATATATATATATATATATATATATATATCTTAAACGATCTCTGCACGACTTTTGTCTGTCTGTTCATTTGTCTGTATATCTTATTTTTTTTAACGCATTGTATATGCATCAAAATCATATTCCAATGGAAGTTTTTAACAGTCTTAACATTATCCAAATATCATCGCATATCCTTCCCGTTTTTTCCCGTATTATTCGTCGGAATTTATCACCTGGATATGTATATCTGCATGTGTTATTATCTGTCTGGTTGTAAGTATCCAGTACTTTCTTAGCAAAATATTTAAGAAAGTACAAGAACTTATATACTTCGGAAAAAAGTTAAATTTTAAAGTTGATACAAAAGCAGCAATAAACGATCAAATTCATGCTGCGAACAGAAGAAACTTCTATTCTGTGTTTGAACAGAAAAGTCTTGAAACCGTAAACTTCTACAAGATAATAAAAAATTTATATGTGTTAGACACTAATGTACCTAATTCTTACATATAATCCCTAGATTGCATATATACTTCAGCGTATATATAACCCAGTGCAACTGCATGATCAAATTTATCATATCTGGTACCATCATTTGTTCGATTACATTTCAGTAGAGGAGAATCTGATGAAACATCTTAGAGCTCAACATTTAACATAGGAAATGGAAGTACGAAAAATAGAACCCATGGAAGAGGAAAAATAACCACTTACAAGGACATGAGTTGGCGGGGATGAAAAAGGTAAGAGTAGGAATAGATGATGTTGTAATAAGTGATCATTATAAAATGTATGTTTATGATAGAAGAGGTTCCTTATTAGACAATTTAAAGTTCAATGCATTGGTTAAAGTAGCTTCAGTCTATTAAGTAGTGCAATATTAGTAAAAAAAGATGAGAAAGACGCATTGTAATGTTAGAAAGAATGATTTATCTTTTCGTTAGGAAGAGTTTAATTAAATACTAGTTACAATGTTTAATATTAATTCTAAATATAATTAACTTTTCTTTATGAGAATTTATTTAACTAAGATCTAGAATAATTGTTGAATAGTAGAGCTAAGTATAAAAATATATTAAGCAATAAATTTTAAATATTCTTTATGAATATTTAAACAATTTAATGAAAGATATTTTTGGAGTTTTGAAACCTATGATGGTAAAGAAGATAAAGATATGTTTACCATATTTAAAATACCTGTAAAGTAGTATGGGCTCTGATACTCGTACTTTAGTGATTAGTCTTGATGTTAACGTAAAAAGAATGTCTATTTTTTTTTATTAATTAAGTCTTTAATTAAATGGATTGTAATATTTTCGTTGGATTATAGGACTAAAGATATTTGAATACGAATGAAATATGTTTCATTTTTTCTTCGAAAACTGATCTTCCTACAATTAATGTGAGATATTGATAATCACTTGAGATATACATATGGAACAGTTGTTAGCGTTAATGCACTGAGAATATCGTATGGCTTTCATTTACTGATTCCTTTTTTTTCATAGAGCGAAATGACTAAAATTCTTGAACGTAGTACTTCTTGAGATATATACTGCTTAATTTCAATTTTTACGTAAAAGCATGAGTTTAATTTTGTCATTAAGTTTTTAATAACATGGATTGCAACATTTTCCAAGAGTTGTTGGATAAAGTTGGAACAATGCAAATAAAATATATAATTTACGTTTGTTCAGGAGAACATAAATTACCTCCCAAAATTCTCATATTATTATTATGGTTTTTACATTTTTTGACTCATATTTTTTTGAGAAATCGATTTTTCTACTATTCTTGAAGAGTTCTATTTCTTGAGGTAGAATAGAAGTTAATCTCAATGCTAACATTCAGGAATGACTATATTTCCATTTTGTTTTATATTCATACATAGCTTTATAGTTAGATGGATTGTAATTCCTTCGAAGGGTTGTGGGGTAAAGATAAAATAATACGAATAAAGTATGGCTCCTCTTGTATTAATGAACCGAAAGTTCTAGAACTCTTATGGGTTGATAGTAAGTTTGAAGGATTGTAATTCCTTCGAAGGGTTGTGGGGTAAAGATAAAATAATACGAATAAAGTATGGCTCCTCTTGTATTAATGAACCGAAAGTTCTAGAACTCTTATGTTTTAATATCAATGTAGGCAGAATATAATAACGTTAGTTTTTTCTGACTCAGCTTTTCTTCAGGAACCGAAATTTGCTGAGATCCTTATGAAGTAGTAGTCAGTGCATCAGTGGTTTTATGATCAATGTAGGCAGAATATAATATTGCTTAGAGTATCTGACTCATCTTTTCTTAGATATTTGCATCAGTTGTTATCATCCATGCTAATGGAATATATTATCGTTTATATTTTTTTTAGTAACTGAACTTGTTGAAATTCTTGTAGATCAAGAATCTTTGTTATTATTAATTGTTAATGTTTTTCTTATTAAGAATTTATATTTAATTAAATGTACAATAATTATTAGTTTCTATTCTATTAGCGATTAAATAATTATTTCATGAAAACTTTATTTGGGTGTAATAAAGTAAAATATTCATTGGATTAAATGGTTCTATTTTGAATAGTGTTTATACCAAGGATGACTTGATCTTTTCTCACAAAGAATTCAATGAAATGCGACATAAAATCAAAGTTATCGAGGAATAGTCATTGTTATTTCTAAGATATGTATGTAGCCTGTAGATGTCCAAAGTTTTATATACCATATCATATATATATATATGTACATATATACATATGCATGTATGTATATTTTGTGTATATTTACAAATATTAAACTACTCGAATTGTAATAGTCACTGTAATTTTAAGGTTTCGTATATTTTAGTATATTTATACACTTTCGCTGTGGGATATTGGGATATTGGGATATTTATAAAAAGATACTGTTTTAAATGAATTATAACTAAATATCGTTGTAGCCGGGCAGACCACTCGTATGATTTGCAACCATTAGTATTCGACAACCTCAAAAAATTCACACAAACGCCATTGACTTACTTTATTGAGTCTATAAGTAAAATCACAGCTGGATAACTTTTTGGTTACTGACGGACAACAATGCATAAAACTTACTATATTTCAGGCCACAGCGGGATGTTTCAATATTTTAAAGCGTCGCATTGCTCCCACTCTCGTAACACTGTCGCCACTATAAGCGCGTTTGCGCCGTTATTATTACCATTATATTAATTCCTACTAAACATATTCAAATTTATATATTATTTATACATACATACATGTGTCTATGTGTATGTGTATGTATATGTGTATGTATGTATATTTATACAAAGTATAATAAGAAGCAAGCCTTTTTATGAACAATAACATTTGTGGTTAGTATAAATATATGGATGTATGTCTGTATGTCTGTATGTATGTATATGTGTGTATTTGTGTGTGTTTTATATTTCGGATCTCTGATTTAAATACCTATCATCCATTCATTAATTTGCATGCACAATGTGGCGTCACATTGGCATTTTATCGCCGTTAATCATCTCTGTCTTACCTTCCCCTCTTACAAATTTTACTGTATTAACTGTAACTGGTTGAGGAGTAGTTAAATTATATTAAGTTTATATTAATAAAATAGCCACTAATTTTAAAATGAGTGAAGGTGGATTTTATAATGAGTACACAAATTCTTTTGAACCAAAACCATATCTGATTCAGATATGACTCATTTATATACCAAAAAAAAAAATTTTTTTTGTCTTTTTTTTATTTTTTTATTTTTTTTTTTGAAATTAAAAGGTGTAGTATAGTAGGTGCGATTTACGAAACGTGTTGAAGTAAATAAACTTTCGAGACGACAGATAAAATTAAATATTATAGCAATTATCTTGTATCTTATATCTTATATCTTGTATGTTGTATATTGTATATTATATGTTGTATATATAAAAATAAAATACAAAGAGTACGGAAGGAGTACGGTATACAATATGCGGTATGTGGTATGCGGTATACTGGAAAGTGACAATAGCAGCGGCATTGGCAGCGGCGTTTTCTTTAAAAGCATATATTATTTTAAGGATATTTTTTAGTCACATTATCACATTAGCAAAGAATATACCAACAAACGATACTGCCTGCTTGCCTGCCTTCGTTTTGTACTTTGGCAGTGGCAGTGGCAATGGCAATGGCAATGGCAGTGGCAAAGGAAGATATGAGTGAACGTCACACTTTACAGGATAAACAAAAAAGAACTCCAAAAGTTAATTCCGCGTGAAATTGGATTTATACTTAAATCACACAAGTGCTTGGTTGGAAGTGGTGCATTAATTCGGCTATAATGTCCAGTTTTTTGTTTTAAATCAATTTTATGTTACCTTTGCGCAAAAAACAAAAAATAATTTTCTTTTCTTTCTTTTTTTTTTCTCTTTTGATTACCTTAACAAATGGTAAAAAGAGGCAAAGGTAGCAGATAGTCCCGATAACAAAAAGCAGACAGTAACCAAAAACAAAAAAAAAAAACAAAAAAAAAACAGTCTTCCTGGAAATTAGAAAAGTAACAGTTTAACACCCGCAAGTAGTTGTGAAATAATTAAGAGACCATTTAAGGTGTTTTGGTACATTTCATAGTAATAAACGTGGGTGAAATGATCAGAATCTTTTCAGTGTGGAGAGATTAAATAAATGGATTGAATGTAATAAAAAAAAAAATGGTTAAATATTCAGTTGATGGCATGTGATACGAAAAGGACACAATTTATAGTTATCTACCTATATATTTTAGAACATACTAATTGGTTAAAATTTTTTAGGTGATGCAAAGGTTTTTTGAAATAATTTTTTTTTTAAATATATATTTTAAAAATAACTTTTTTTTGTCATATGTATCGACTAAAGTCATCTTTAGTACCCTGTATGTCAGATGAACATAAAAATTAATAATTTAAAAAGTATGTACTAAAATTAAAAAAAAAAAAACTTAACGTTGTTAAAAAGTAAGTCCTTTTAAAGGACAGTGCACTCACGCCACTGTTCCACTACTTGAGAAACTAAGCACAAAAAAGAGAAAAAATTTTCAATTTTCTATTTTCGCATTAAAAGGGCTTTTGAATTAAATTTCTTTGTGTCTCTAAGCATTTTTAATTTAACTTTTTTTTAATATTCACATATCTACTACATATATGTATGTATATATGCTTATTGTTATTCATATATACATATACGAATGATGACATTTATACGAGACAAATGCAAATGCAAAGGCAAAAGCAAAGGCAAAGGCAAAGGCAAAGGCAGTGGCAAAGGCAGTGGCAGTGGCAGTGTCAGTGGCAACTTAATCACAAATTGTGTAATGAACGATGGGAATGGAACGATGTATGGAAAGAAGGTGGTGCTTAATACGGTAGCCGAAGCTTTATTTAACGCAACGAACAGCTTCGTTCACTGCGAAGGGGCACCATCGTGTGCTACCGATTATTAAATAAGATCAACAGTAGCCACGATCTTGAAGTACTGCTACTATTGGCTATCCATTACGCACGAATACCAATCGGAATTCTTCGCAAAAATAGCACAGCTTATACACATGCTTATATATATTTATATATTAATATATTTAGTATAACAAGTAAATTAATAAATATTATATTAATATGAATTAAGTAAAATTCTTACCTATAAAATTTCTTCTCATCGAATACAAAAAAATATGAATTGTTTTTATAAAGTATTTAATAAAATTACTTTATAATAGTACACTTTATAAATGTTTTAATTACAAAGCACACAATAATATACAAAAAAAAATATTTTGTTTCATTCACCTACACTTTAGCATATAATATTAATATTATAAAACTCTCAACCCGTTTTAATAAACTTTCTTCTTCAGAATTTTATAGTTTATAGTTTATAGTTTATAGTTTTTAGTTTATAGTTTATTAACTAACACAAAAAGTAGGCAGTTATTTTTTTAAAGGTTATGTATTCAAATGTAAAATGTTGATTTTATGTGCGTTTGGTTTGGTTTGGTTATTCAATCAATGTATTAACTTTTATTATTAATATAAAATATTCCACTTCCGAACGCTTCTGTGCGCAACAATCAACTGCTAGTTATGATCAAAATTTTAGCTTGATAGTAAACGCTGCCTGTGTTAAACGCGAACTGCTTCTGCTTTTGCTGGCGTTGATTGCTGTTTCACTTACTGGTATTTTCTGGCTGCACAAGATCAATGCTCTACTCTGATCGGTCCTGCTCTGCTTGGTATAACTTTCATGCGGTTTTTAATACTTAAAAAAGAAACAACACACACTGCATATAATAATAACAAAAACCTAAAAATGTTAAGATGAAAAAAAGCAACAACAACGAAAAAAAACAGATTCATACGAAGACACCAGTCAACCACATCACTACGCAAATTTTGACCAACTACTGCCAAGAGGCACTCACAGCAAATACGCAATAAATGCCGAAGCGAGAGTGAGATGGTTGCTGCATATATATATATATGTACTTTTCCCAAGCTGACAGCAGCACCTGTGGTGGTGGTTATTTTCAGTACATAAGCGCATTTTAATAATATATTTAAGTAAAACTTTTATACATATAAATAATATAACATTTCTGTTATAATACATTTTTTTTTTGTTTTTGTTTGTTGCTTTTCAGCCCAAATTATAAAAAAACTCATTTTTGAGTGTAATAATACGTACATCATTTGTGCGCATAAATCCCTGAGTGCTTGTTGTGCTTGTTGTACTTGTTGAGTGAGAATTTTTTTATCTCGTTTGTTTGTGTTTTTCCATCGAAGGCGGTACGTTTCCTGAACGCTGTTGTGCCTGTGAGGTCGAATTTCTGTTTTGAACTGAACTTGTTTCGGCTCTTAGCCTTAGCCTTAGCCTCCTGTCTCTCTATGTGGAAATGTTTTCGTACATGTGGTATGTACGAAAACTACTTTTGGGTTGAAGTGGAAATGTTGATGTGAGAGTAGCGTAAATAAAATGGGCGTGGTATAGCATCATTAACCAATGGCAATAACGCCATTGTACACAATTGTTACTGTAACCTATCAGATCTGGTATTTAACATATAGTAGACACAATTGGGTAATTTTTATAAATTGGTTCCGGTTCCGTTCTCCGGAAGGCTTGGTTTTATATTACAATATGCAGTGTAATTTATTAATTAAAGACATTAAAATTACACAAGTTCACTCCAATTTGGTGAAGAAAATTTAGTTCCTAGTTAAGAAGATGATTTCTGTGTTAAAATGTAATTTTCTTATATGTTTTGATTCAATGAGATGTATAAAATTCTGGAGAAAATTTCAAGTCTATTATGCATTTCCCCGCTGCAACCCCAATAAATATAAAACAACACAGAAAATGATACATATTTGGAATAAATTAAGTACTTAAAATAATTATACGCCTAATTATAATAACACATTATAGCTTAATTTGTGTATAAATTTTTAAGTTTCCTAATAAAAGCGTTTGGGGAGCGAAACATACCTTTAAGTTCGCAAAATATCTTCCATTCTATTTAAAAACAACGAAATTTTAATTACTTTTGAAATATATTGCCTTAGTTAGAAAAATCAAAAAAAAAACTATGGACTTTAATATATGACATGGGTAAAAACATAAAGATCTGAGCATATGATATATACATCCAAATATTATAAACCTTAGCATTGAGAATTATTCTCACAAACCTCGAACATATCGTACATCTCAATTGCCTCAAGTCATTTTTATTTGTGGTAATCTTCTCTTTATTGCACCAAGAGCAAAGAAGGGAAAGTATATCATAAACACTATAAGCCTGGGTGGACAAACGTTTCATTAAAGCTCCAATATATATTTGCAGGTACCTCGATCTTAGACTGTTCATCTGAATTTTACGTATTCATCATTTTAAATCATACTTAATTGCTTAAATCTTTCAATTCTTTTGGAAATCGTCTTCTCCTTCTTACATTAAAGAACAAAACAGATGAACAACTTCATAAAGAGTTGAGCTGCAGTTGGAACACACATTGGAAATTGAGATATTTTTCCATAAAAAGTAACTCGTGGCTACACATATACTGATCTTAGCTGTTTAAGAATAAATCTAGCACCAGGGCGTTTTTTATAACTAGATATTACAGCCTAAAGCTGCCTATTCTCACTGCAATGTGGCATCTCACAAGATAATGATAAGCAGGGTTGTAAACCATATTTTATAAAGAACTTAACTCATGTCGGTTCCACTCCAATAGGGGTTTATAATCGACCATCCCAACAGGTTTCGATTTATACCCGATACGAAGAAAATAATCGAAGATTGCGACAGAGACACTATTATTAAATCTAAACAACTGAATTCAGGTAGTCTATTGTGCTAATTCCTTTTTTAAAATCTTTTTTGGACTTTAGTATCTTTGAAGTTTTTGTTCATGTATTGTAAAGGTTAACAGATATGTAGTTAAGATGGATAGGCCTGTGGCTATTTAATTTAGAACATAGTAATTCCAAAGTCGAAGATTTCATAACAGCACTAATTCATTTCAGAACCATTTATGGGTCTGATTAATGTTAACATTTAGATACGTCAGAAGACTAACTTTTTCAATATTTTCTTTTTCGATTGGCAAATTTATATTGCCTTTTCACCCAAGATTTACTCTTAGTACAGTTTTCATTTTCGATAAATGAATCTAATAACACCCGAGATTAATTGATAACACCCGAGATTAATTTATATCACTCGAGATTAATTTACACTACTCGAGATATGTTACCAGAATTATAATATTACCCTGTATTAAACAGCTGTTCTATGTTATATGACAATTGAAAAGTATTAAGCATAAATAAAATTGATTTGCGTTATTTTACAGCTATTTTCTTAAGCGGTACTGATTTCTCAACATATGTCCAGCTGTCAAATAATGTTGGGATTACCCTAAATGTGTTCGATTGGACCACAATATTCGGAAAAATTAGCAGATCGAGAGCAAATTCAAATTTGCCAATTAAGAATGACGTAAATGAATTGGACTACTTAAATTCTTTTAATATAATAATTATTCCTTTTCTATACAACAAATCATTAATAAGTTCCCGAAGTATATGTATTATATATTAATAAGTGGTTCCCAGATTAACTAAAAATTGAAAGTCAAGCATATTCGGAGTGAACGTAACAGCTCTTATTTTATTTATCGTAGATTTAAAATAATATATTTATCTAATGTTTCTATATCTTTCCAGTTTTAGAAAATGAAAAAGGACTCACAAAACTGATCTTGCCAACATTTACGTTTGATATCAGTAATATAATTCCATTCCATTTTTGGCCTATAAGTTGTGACTAAAGTTTGGTGTCTATTCTTATCAGCATAATAACTTATAGATCCTCTGTTAAGAGAGGACAAAGCCTAAATTGATTTTGGAAATAGATAGGACAGTCAGCTTGTTCCATCTTTGTCGCTAGATAAAACTAATCTACAACGATAAAACTGGTAGGTTGGTTTTGAACTCATTGTATAAACTAAATAGAATTGAAATTAAATAGGAATAATTATAATTTCAATAATCATCAATGCAGAATTGCTTATACATAACAATCAACATGGGAAACGGAGAACCACCGAATTTGTAGCAGTATCCCAAGATACTGACCGATTCAGTCCATAATTTTTAATTTTGGCCGATGTTATTACTCGAAATTATATGTGAGTGAAAATATTTCCGGTTCAGTTTTTTTTTTTAATTATATATGCATTAGTGTGATAGCACTAAATTTCAGTTGAAAACTATAAACGATTTTTGTAAGAGGCTTTAAATACCTCAATGAGCATGAATCTTCCTTGTCTCGAAGCATATCGCGTTACTAGGAAGCTTCAAGTTTTGTGAAGCGTTATGGTATTGAAGTAGTGCAGAAAAAAGTTTAAATTGGGAGACATTGGTCAAAAAAAACCACACAAAAACTATTCCAAAATAAGGTAAAAGTAAAGTCCTATAAGTTTCAAAAAATAAAAAAATTAATCCGATGTTCTTTCCTAAACTTGTTCATTGTAAATGGAAGACACTGAGGTTATTGTAATGAGACTAGAGCTTGGAAATTCAACAAAAGGGAACGTGTGGATACTGCAAGGCTTATTGCAGTTCTCTATGGTCAATGGTGTATAGGAAATCACGAAGAGAAACTGCTCATTACTTTTAATACTCCTTGCCTTGTGAATTGCCAGCTCTGGCGTCCAGAACAAATAGGTTTTTAGAAAAACTCTTTTTTGACAGCTTGTCAGACAATTTATCAGTGAATATGAAAGATCATCTTTCTATTGTAAGGTTTCTTGCGAAGAATGTGTAACAAAAATCGCTAAATGAGATCAATGGAAACTTCTCCAACCAACCAATATTGATGTTTATAAAAATAAGAATAGAGAGGAAGTTGCTGCGCTTGCATAAATGTAGTCAATTGTCGATTCTCGTCCTCCTTTACTAGAACGAGATATCAATTATTCTCTCAATTGACTTTACGTTACTTATATATACTCTATCTGATAATTTAGATTATCGAATGGGCATAAGAAATCAAATCCCGACATTTGTGTTGACTCTGGAGACTATTGACTGTGACAGTTTTGGTTCGTAACACCAGAGCTACTACAAATACGTAATAAAAATAATTTTTGGAAGATGTTCTAAAGTCAAAAATTTCAGTTATAATGGAATAAATTTTTCTGCAAGATTCAAGACTATCAGAGCAAACGTTCCAGACTTAATCGACTCAACCGCTCAAAAGTCTCTACAGCCACCAGTGCATTCCACAGGCCATGGTTAAAACTATAAAAAACCAGAGTGTTCACATGTTCAGGAATACAATTCTTCATTGTTGGGTAAAGGTTTCTCAGGTCCACATTTATACAGCATGCCACTTATTTTTCGATCAGATGAACGAATCTGAGCTATAGTTTGCGGTAATAAATGCACTCATATCATATATATCATATATAATTATTAAAAATTTATTAAATTTAATAAAAAAAAATTTAATTATTTTCCACATTTTGCTATACATTCAAAAAATACAGATCTGATTTTGGAATCTGGAGTGGTGAGGTATTCAATTTGAGCTTTTAAAGCTCATATATTTACCATAATCGCACCTCAAGTTGTGGTAATTTTTAAGAAAATCTTAAGAATTCTGACGTCTTCTCTATGGAATAATGATACAATTGCTTTTCACAGACCCTTCTTTTAAGGGTCTTTCAATAAAAAAATGCTAGATATATCAAATAGAAAGATAGCTTAATGGAATAATGTTAAAATTATATAAAGGATGTGTCCACTATCCTTTCTTCATTGTTCAAAAAATTTTTAATGGATCGAATAAAATAGAACTTATATGTATATCTGGATATGCTGGAGATACATGTTGTTTCCCGAAAGTATTGATCCATTTCACATTCATGTTTTCATAAATAATAATGCAAATTTTTCTAGTACTAATATTCTAACAATAATAGATATAATATTGTAATATTTACTTATAGTCAACTCATCTCTCAGATATTAACCTTCGTGTTCCCAAAGGCTCGTTGTCCTCTTTTGCACCGAAACTTGTGGTTTTAATAATTTTTTTCATACTATCCTAATATAATATATATATATTGTTCTTTTCAATGTTGCTAGAACCCAAATCGAACTTTGGGCTTCCTTTAAAAATATGATTCATAAATCCAATTTTGGTTATATATTTCATAAAGACGGATTTTGAATATTGGACGAAATGATCGACATCGACTGATTATAATTCATTGCTGTCATATAATGTGAAAAGTCGGGAGGAAGTATTAATAGAATATCTTACGATTTATGAAGTTAAAACTTAATCCGCAGTGGTTGTGACGTAATAAAGTTTGATTCATATTGTTAATATTAAATTTCTTTCGATACAGATATTGATATATACTCTTTTTCTAAGGCGGTGATAGAAAAATGATCTTATTAATTAAATATTTAAACCGATCTCAGATATCAGGTATTACAACTCATGTTATATATTACAATTAAAATCTAATTTATTAACTGATAAAGACTTAAATTCATAATTAAGTATTGTTATTTAATTTTATTTTGTCACTATAAATGTAGTCGATTTTTTGTAGATTCAGGATATATGCCAAATAATCCATTGGTTCAGGAAAATGTTCTTTACGAACGTCCTTACCGAATTAGATGTTGAGATCTGAAAATTAAATGTAACCTAAATTTATTATATTTTACTGATCGGATTTGATTTAAATATTGCAACCAAAGATACTATGTGTACGAATGGTACAAGTTGTTAAATATTTAATTGGAGAATTATCTTTAACTCAGAGGGAATGTCATTTCAGCTTTATCAAAATTAAATCTCACATTTTTAGTTTAGTTTGAATCATTGTTCCGGAACTACATGGTTGCATGGATGAAAGGTTTTGCAGAAGAAGTAAACCCCAAATCATCAAGTAGGAACATCTTACCAGCATAAACCGTGTATCAAGCCACATGTGGAGGGGATGAAGTCCCTGAGTCGACAAAGCACATTCCAGGAAATCAGTTAATTGATGCACAAAACACAAAAAACTCGATGAATATTTAAAATACCAGGGGCAAAGAACTCTCAATACTTAATTCAGTCTACGTTCTCGCACTCATAAAGACAACAAAACGGGATAAGATTTTATAATAGACTAGTTTCTATTCAACAATGTTAGAGGCGTTTCTTATAGTTCGAAGAACTTCTCATTGAATACGTTGAATTATCGCAAACTTAGATTTATCGACTTATCTCCAAGTGTACTAAAAAACCATGTGGGGTTTAGAATCGCTTGATAAACAAGAAGGCAATTTGTTGTAAGGAGAATTTAGAATGTCCAGAACATTTTTATGAGCTGAATGCCAAGTTGTTGTCTTTTAGTAACTATATGTTTCTTCTATATTAGCTGACCATTTTACTTTGTAATCTAGGTGATTTAGCGTCGTAATCATTGACATTTACGTGTCGTAAAGGTTATTTGTACCGATTTTGCACCATTTTCTTGCATTTTGAAAGTCTCCAAGCAATTTGCTACCTTTTAAAGCTCATTCTGGCGATTAAATGCTTCATCTATGTGTCATCAAGCAAATAGATAAATTCGCTGTTTCTGGAAGATCATCTAGGAAAAGTTCTACTATTATAACTTTATTGCTTATTCCTACGGCAGATATGTGGTGTGCCGCATAGCTTAATATAAAATAAGTTTCCAATTGGAATAAATCTATAATATTACACGTACATCAAAATCCTATGGCATGCAATATATGCCTATGCACTACAAAACAAAACGGGACCAGTTTCCCACACTCCAGCAAAAATTAAAAAAATATCCAAGAATGCTGATATATATAATTCATTCTTCTTGATTGCAGTTTCTATTATTCTGCGACATATTGTTAGTTAAAGGCTTTAAAAATAATTTGGATATATAGTAAATAGTTGATTTATATCAGAATGAGTGTCATGGACCCTCAACAAAGTTATAATAAATTTTGTCCATATGTCTGAGGGCCTTACATGAACAGCTAAAGTTAAGGATTTAGATTAGAACGCGTCAATTTTGACCGCCAAACAGGTAGGTGTTTGTATATTTCTCGTTTATATGTGTACCTTTACCACTCAGAAACAAGACATCTTGCTTCTAATGGCCCAAATTGAACCTTTTTCAATTTATATCCGACCCATTCCCAATCCACCGCCAAACTTTCAAAATTTCCGTCAACCTTGCTCAACTGCTACACCACTATTACCTAACGAATAGCAAAGATTAGATGGCACCATAATTTGGCTTGTAGTTCCTTTTTGTTATCCGCTTTTAAAACCCGGCGGGCTACAACAAAAAAAAACAGTTTCAGACAAGAAACAGATTAGCAATCATATAGCATACGTAATCCAAATACCGAACTATTTTGGGACTAAGCCCATCAAAAACGTTCATAATTTTATATCTTTCTAATTGTGTTACAAATTAAATAATTTTAATAAATATTAATTAAATTTATTAATTAACTTGTAAGATTAAATATTGTGAACTGCATCTTTGTTGAGCAACTGTGACCCGAGCACTTGTGCCTTATTTCCAACTTCAACTAATGTAGAGATCATTTTCAATATTTTGTTGTCGCTGCCTTAAATGTCCTCAACATAATTTTAAAAACAGAACTTTTAATACTTTTTAAACTAGTAACATTTATTCTTCGATGTTTCTTATAAAAGTAACGAGATTTATAATTTCTTCTCATTCTATTTAGGTCACTATCTGTTTATTTTTCTAAAATATTCCTAGGTATAACTTTTACTTAATTAACATCTCTAGATTATCTCCTTTTGACAATTTGATTTATTAATTACGTTTGTGGTTGTTGCATTAACCCGGATAGTCCGTCCCTGGATATAATGGAAATCTGCAAAGTTTCCATTTCTTTCGTATATTCGGAAACGCGGACCTGATTGCTTTAGATTGTTGTGTAAGTACTTATCTGTATATTATGTCGGATTTCGAAACATCTGCAAAAATTTATTTGAATTAAAGACTTTCTTCATATTTTTCGTTTTTTGTTTAAATACTTACTTTTAATTTGAGAAGGGTTGTTCAACAGTGGAGTGAAACCATCCATTTCTACTACTTCTACGTATTTATAGTAATAGATAGTTGCGACGAACATTCCTCTACATTCATAAGTTCATTTTTATTAAAATTGCCATACAAACTGAAATAAGATAAATTATATTCGATTGTGATATGCTATTTCTTATAATTATTCAAAAAAGAATTAAATAATTCAATAATTTATTGATATTAAAATAGTCAGACATAAAAAGTATCTAAATTATTTGTTACAAGATTTAACATTATGTTTCCAGTCTATTATTTTGGTTCATACATTTTCTTGGTACTACCAAATTCGATAATTTCGCTCCATTAGACTCCATATTCTTAGCTTCGTCGTTTTCATCCAACGCCAAAACTAAATAAGTAATTTTTCTTTGCTAATATCCAAATCATCTTTAAATGTCTTGGTTTTGTAGTGATTTTAGTATATTTTTATAAAAAGAAATGCTTCAAATGTTTCATTTTTTATTTTGTCTAAATTTAAATGATATCGATCGCTTCAAATATGACTCCCTAGAACTATGCTTATTAGAACCATCTACTCTTCTCATATCAAATTCGGATAGTTTTCATGCATATCTGCCTATTCAGCAATACCCATTCACAAGAGATATATGATATTTCCAATATCAATACAACTCAAGGACCTCATTGTACTGGAATATAAATACATTTCAAACTGATCATTTTTAGTGAACACAGGAATTATATTAAATAAATAAAAAAATATACGAATTAATAGAATCAGTATTAGGTTATATGATTAATACCTTGTCTCTATTACACGGTTGATAATGAAATATGATGTGATAAATTTATTCATTTCATGTCCTTCACTGATAATGAAATATATAATGGTAAACCCATTTCCATCTGAAATAAAAACCAATATAACGATTAAAACTAATTATGTAGTGTATTAAATAAAATTAGTATTATATTTTAAATTTATAAATCTATAAATTAGAATAAAAACTACTTAATAATTATATATATTATTGTTTCAAGTTAAGCAATACATTTCATTATGAACAGGCATCCTACACCCACTTTTGTATTCTCCCACTTGCTCTACTTCTCTTATTCGATTAATCGAAATTTAAAATGTGGCTTTAAAAAACTTTTACGTCAGTTTTTCCAAGAGAAGATCCCTAAACTATATAATAAAGTTGATTTAAAGATAATAAAGTTCTTGGTTTAAAAAATGATGACAAATATCCGGATTATGTTATCAGTTTTGATTGACAACCGTATAAGCTTTTGTTTATTAGTTATTCATTTTAATTGATTACTTTTTCTGAATAAATGAGTGTCATTCAGTTTACAAATGAATCAGTAACAACGTACTACTAAACAATTCAAACTCATTATTACCATTAACCGGATATATCTTTAACTTTCACATTCAAATAATTCAACTATACTTTTAAATATTGGACAAAGGAGCGATTACAGCATTTGCTACTTGGAGTTGATGCATTATTTCTTTGAGTTTTTAGTATATAATCACAAAAAATATACATAATATTATAATATAAGTAACATATACGCTAATAAACTAATTCATGTCAGGAACCACCTGCCATTGACGACCACGTCCTACTCTACTTTACTTTTATGAGAAAAATTTTGAGTAAGACAGACTACCTCAGCAACAGTCAATATACTACCACGAGCTCTTCATGAAGAATACAAAACGATACGTTCAAGCAATAGTTGAAGTGACATATTTAACACTTTTTTATATTTAAAGTGTGTTCTATCTGTTGATGTGAACTTACAGCAAATAAACTGAAACATTATTTAGTTTTATAAATAAACATCAATATTAACTAGCATACATACGTGCTTATCACTCATAATTATCTTTATTTAATTTTATTAATAAACCGCAATTCTTGTTGGGAAACATTTTGTTTTCGTTTTGAGTAGTGAAACATACTAGTGTTGCCAACTCGATTAAACGTCAAGCCCGTCAATATGACACAACCAAAGAACATTGGCTACTTAAAGTTATAAATAAATTCAGTTTTTATATATTGTATAATATATTATATATAATTTTCAAAATATCATCAAAATTCAAATATAACTTCATTGCGGCAAAACCAAAAACACAGGTGTGTTATTACATAATATATCTGTATTTAATGACCACTACTTCTGTTACTTTAGTTAAGATTTGGTCATTTCCATTAGGAAAATCTGATATATGCTTGTGAAATGGGTTTGATATATTAGAAAATTCTTTAAAAGGTGCAAGAGAATTTTTCTTTGTTTAAATTTTAATTGTAAAATATTTAGTTTTGTTAAAATTAGTTTATTCAGCATAGAAAACGCAGAAAATGCTGACAATTTAATATATAACAATTGTGAGATGGTTTACAATATAAATGAAGCAATATTTGCACAAAGAAAACAACGTGCAATGTATTAAAAATATTACAAACTATTTAAAAACAATAAATATCACTGTTTTCTTCAATATATCCTAGAAACCGATTTAGCAACCGACAATTGCTAAAAAATGGCCCAGATTTTTTCAAAGTAAATTTCGACATGAGCATAAAATCTTTCAACGAGCTATGCCAGAAGTTTCAACACTGAATTCTCTATCTAAATGGAGAAGAAATAAGGCGATGCGGAGCTCAAATTTTCAGTAAATTTTATTAAAAGTAATAACTAATAATAACACTAATAACTTATAAATTAGAATTTAAATACACTCTAACTATATTAATAATAAGTAAAGAAATAAAAAAAAAATAAACGTAAATTACACTACACCTATAAAAAATAAAGAATAACATTATGTATTAAAAAAAAAAAAATATAGTAACTAATCCGTCCTTTACGACCCTTTCTTACAATTCTTCTCAAGAAAATAATGTAATTATATATATATAACATATATTTAATATAATATAATAATATAATTATCGTAATTATATTAAGGTTATTAAGAAACTTTCACGTTTATAGAAACCTTCCGTAAACGCCAACACATTGTTGTCCTTTTCTGTTTTAAATAAAAGATGAAACCTAATAACGGAATATTTAATGACATATGTAATACATTATTAAAATTATTATATATAACGAAATTAACTGACATAAAAACTCATTTATATATTTTATACAACAGTTATATATATCATTTATGAGCAACAAATATTTCAAAACATTCTCAATTTTCTATTTTAACTTATAGATTTTTTATTTATGTTTACATCTTGCTTCAAGTGCTAAAAATGTCAAATTTCGATAATTTGCAATGTGACATTCGACACTTTTGGTCTTGATTTCCTTACTTTATTTTTAAGTAAATTAAGAAGCATAGGAGCTCTCTATTTAGTTGGTTATGCTTACTAAGTAAGCAGTGCAAACATACTATTAGCTGCAGTGGAAATATTATATACTAAGTGCATTCGGCAGCTCCGAAGTGTATCAAGAAACTACAAGTTGCTTGTTATAGTCGCTTAGAAATATATTGGCATCACTGTTGCAATTTCTAAAATGTTGTCATATGTGTTCGCAAAGACCAAAACTTGCATATGTGTATATAATGAAACCAAATTACATTTTGTATATAAATATATAATTCACATAAAATTTTGAAATTTTCTTTCACAACAGAAATGGTAATAGTTTTAATTCTTGCTTACAAACTTTTGACAGCTGGCTGCAATGTTCGTTGACATGTCCACTGCAGGTTCACAATAGATTACATGTCACTTTGTTGACTTTTTTGTTGTTGTTTTGCATATATATTGGCGACTTTAAATAATCTATTTATGGTTTCTTACAACACTTAGGATCTGCTAAATACAACTAATGTAGCGGTTGCATATAAGCCTAAAAATATATATCTTAGAAGACAATATATTCAGATATTATATTTAATAACTCGCCTCTGTTTTTGGTTTTGCCGCAATGAAGTTATATTTGAATTTTGATGATATTTTGAAAATTATATATAATATATTATACAATATATAAAAACTGAATTTATTTATAACTTTAAGTAGCCAATGTTCTTTGGTTGTGTCATATTGACGGGCTTGACGTTTAATCGAGTTGGCAACACTAGTATGTTTCACTACTCAAAACGAAAACAAAATGTTTCCCAACAAGAATTGCGGTTTATTAATAAAATTAAATAAAGATAATTATGAGTGATAAGCACGTATGTATGCTAGTTAATATTGATGTTTATTTATAAAACTAAATAATGTTTCAGTTTATTTGCTGTAAGTTCACATCAACAGATAGAACACACTTTAAATATAAAAAAGTGTTAAATATGTCACTTCAACTATTGCTTGAACGTATCGTTTTGTATTCTTCATGAAGAGCTCGTGGTAGTATATTGACTGTTGCTGAGGTAGTCTGTCTTACTCAAAATTTTTCTCATAAAAGTAAAGTAGAGTAGGACGTGGTCGTCAATGGCAGGTGGTTCCTGACATGAATTAGTTTATTAGCGTATATGTTACTTATATTATAATATTATGTATATTTTTTGTGATTATATACTAAAAACTCAAAGAAATAATGCATCAACTCCAAGTAGCAAATGCTGTAATCGCTCCTTTGTCCAATATTTAAAAGTATAGTTGAATTATTTGAATGTGAAAGTTAAAGATATATCCGGTTAATGGTAATAATGAGTTTGAATTGTTTAGTAGTACGTTGTTACTGATTCATTTGTAAACTGAATGACACTCATTTATTCAGAAAAAGTAATCAATTAAAATGAATAACTAATAAACAAAAGCTTATACGGTTGTCAATCAAAACTGATAACATAATCCGGATATTTGTCATCATTTTTTAAACCAAGAACTTTATTATCTTTAAATCAACTTTATTATATAGTTTAGGGATCTTCTCTTGGAAAAACTGACGTAAAAGTTTTTTAAAGCCACATTTTAAATTTCGATTAATCGAATAAGAGAAGTAGAGCAAGTGGGAGAATACAAAAGTGGGTGTAGGATGCCTGTTCATAATGAAATGTATTGCTTAACTTGAAACAATAATATATATAATTATTAAGTAGTTTTTATTCTAATTTATAGATTTATAAATTTAAAATATAATACTAATTTTATTTAATACACTACATAATTAGTTTTAATCGTTGTATTGGTTTTTATTTCAGATGGAAATGTGTTTACCATTATATATTTCATTATCAGTGAAGGACATGAAATGAATAAATTTATCACATCATATTTCATTATCAACAGCGTAATAGAGACAAGGTATTATTCATATAATCTAATACTGATTCTATTAATTCGTAAAATTTTTTATTTATTTGATTAATTCCTGTGTTCACTAAAAATGATCAGTTTGAAATGTATTTATATTCCAGTGCAATGAGGTCCTTGAGTTGTATTGATATTGAAAATATCATATATCTCTTGTGAATGGTTATTGCTGAATAGGCAGATATGCATGAAAACTATCCGAATTTGATATGAGAAGAGTAGATGGTTCTAATAAGCATAGTTCTAGGGACTCATATTTGAAGCGATCGATATCATTTAAATTTAGACAAAATAAAAAATGAAACATTTGAAGCATTTCTTTTTATAAAAATATACTAAAATCACTACAAAACCAAGAAATTTAAAGATGATTTGGATATTAGCAAAGAAAAATTACTTATTTAGTTTTGGCGTTAGATGAAAACGACGAATCTAAGAATATGGAGTCTAATGGAGCGAAGTTATCGAATTTGGTAGTACCAAGAAAATGTATGAACCAATATAATAGACTGGAAACATAATGTTAAATCTTGTAACAAATAATTTAGATACTTTTTATGTCTGACTATTTTAATATCAATAAATTATTGAATTATTTAATCCTTTTTTGAATAAAAATAAGAAATAGCATATCACAATCGAATATAATTTATCTTATTTCAGTTTGTATGGCAATTTAAATTAAAATGAACTTATGAATGTAGAGGAATGTTCGTCGCAACTATCTATTACTATAAATACGTAGTAATAGATGAAATACTGGAAATGGATGATTTCACTCCAGTGCTGAACAACCCTTCTCAAGTTATAAGTAAGTATTTAAACAAAAAACGAAAAATATGAAGAAAGTTTTTAACTCAAATAAATTTTTGCAGATGTTTCGAAATCCGTCATAATATACAGATAAGTACTTACACAACAATCTAAAGCAATCAGGTCCGCGTTTCCGAATATACGAAAGAAATGGAAACTTTGCAGATTTCCATTATATCCAGGGACGGACAATCCGGGTTAATGCAACAACCACAAACGTAATTAATAAATCAAATTGTAAAAATAAGGAGATAATCTAGAGATGTTAATTAAGTAAAAGTTATGCCTAGGCATATTTTAGAAAAATAAACAGAAAGTGACCTAAATAGAATGAGAAGAAATTATAAATCTCGTTACTTTTATAAGAAACATCGAAGAATAAATGTTACTAGTTTAAAAAGTATTAAAAGTTCTGTTTTTAAAATTATGTTGAGGACATTTAATGGCAGCGACAACAAAATATTGGGCTTAAACAAGCTGCTTTGACATTTTTGAGTTCTTGAACTATGAAGTATTTCTTCGTGGTCATGTTGGGTTAGTGTGGTAAAGATAGCGGCAGAGAAATCTGATTTAATGCTGCAATGAGTTTAATTGATTCAATGGGAGTAAATGACTTTTGTACACAAACCTACCTGAAATCTACATAAGATAAAATGATTTAGATAAAAATATATACACCAAGGTTCCCCTTTGATACGGTTGTGTCTTTGGCTTCAAACTAGTCTTTTGAACACGGATTATTACTAGTGTTAAATTTAGGGATAAATTTACAGCTGAAACCTTCAAAAAACAGGCCCTAAGGTCTTTGCCGATTACATTGAATAAAAAAGATTATAGTTGTTATTAATGAATTTATGGTTTGAAAAGTTGATTCTAGAAATAAGATATTGCATCTCTCACTTCGTCACTTATGCTACATTTCTAAAACAGCAGCATAATTACTTCACAATTGTTGAGAGTATCTGCTCTTGTTAATGTGAATCACGGATTATATAGTTTAATTTCATCAATTTTGTCAGTTGTGTCTTCGTTATTTTGTTGGTAAATGGAGCATTTAAAGTTAAGAATATGTTCTCTTAACATTATGGATTGTTGTTTAGAATTAATAAAACAAACTGGTACCGAAAATAAAACCATTAAGAATTGATTGGATGGGTCATGTAATGAGCAAGTCCTAAAATGATATCCACAAGAATCTTGGCGAGGATGCGAACTTTAACACTGGATATAAAGTAGGTCTTATATCTACAGTTAGTTGTAATCAATATACCTATGACATAACTGAAAAGCATAAAAAGTTTTTGAAGTTATATATTTCAATATCATAAAAAGCAGAAAACATTCACATTCACATTAATCCAAATTCCAAATTTTTACATTCCTTTTGGTATTTTGGTTCAATATTAAATTGGTAGTATCTTTTAGATATAATTAAGATGTGTTAAGATCTTTATAGGAATAACACAAATCATATAGATTATGGCTCTGCTGGCAACACAGATAATTGAAAATATGCCCATTCAAGTCGTGGAGCAAAAATTTTTTGAGAGTAGCTTTGGTTGTATGGTTACAAGTTTGCCGGAAGATATACCAATGTCAGAGCTTATCGTGATTGTTTGTGAAGCCTGCGAACCAAATCTAAAAGAAGTTGCGCTGATGCGTTGTACTACAGGCAAATATCCAACGGTCTTGAATGCAAAATCATGCAGAAAAATGGACATTGACTTGTTCTTAAGGCTGCGACGTTTTGAAAATGTTAGGTTCTGCAATCGCGATACATACTTGACTGCGTATGATGTGGTGCAGTTGGGTGTTAGTTTGAACGGAAATCAGCTGTTGAATGACTAAAACGGTATGTATTAACATATTGAATTGTTTTCTTATTTCAAAATCTCCGTATCCTAAAGTCGGTTTTTGTTTTTTTAATATTTTAAAGTTTTATTTCGTATGCTATGTTTTGTGTATCTCTACACGTGTTTCGGCAAATTCGCTTTTGCCTTCATCAGGAGAATTCCTAATATTCGTTTCTTCGTTTCTTCCCCTATCCTATTTCCTTGCATCTTTGCTCTTCTTCTTTCTCCTCAATGCTCTTACTCTTCCTTTCTTGTTTCTCTCTTTTGGTCTCTTTTCCCCTTTCTATCATCCCTCCTTTTGATTTCTCTCTTTCTCTTCTCCTATCTTTCAATTTCCTTTTTTCTCTCCTCATATTTTTCTTCATTTTCTCTCTCTCTCCCTCTCTCTATTTTTTCTTTCAATTTTAACTCTCTCTTTATTTCTCTTTTCTCTCCCTCGCGCTCCCTGTCTTTCTTTTTCTTCCTCTTAATGTCTTTGTCTTTGTTTCTGTGTTCCTCTCTCACTTGCTCTCGTGTGATTATGAAATCAATGACTTTTAGCGGTTTGACTTATATAATAAACATTTGTAGTTATCACTAAAACCTCAAATGAAATTATACTACTATTGTAGGAGATCTTACGGGATGTTGTCTTATTGATAGATACATTTAGATAAAGGCATTCAGAGATGTGCGCTGAATTTTACTTTTGAATACATAAACTTACAATTAAAACAGGTTAATTATAAACGTCAGCCAATGCCTCATTTCCTACTGGGGTGTTAAAATACATCGACATTTATTTGCAACTTTTGTTTGTACAAAAAACTTGTTGCATACTTTCAGGTAAAGTGTTTAAAAAATGTGAAATAACCCAGCGAGAAATGAAAGAAGGCTCCACATAGCTTTTTAAACAGTAGCAGATGGTTTTCATGATTTCAGTACAGTCATGATAAGACAGTAATTTATGTTTCTTAGAAGAAGATTTTATTTCCAAATTTTCTACTTAGCCCAGAGTAACATCTATTGGTAAGACTGATTCTATGTTAAACCATTAATATGGACCGTGGTCTATATTTCTTAAAATTTTAGCATTTTGTTAGTATGCCATATAACGACTTAAGTAATAGGTTTTGTCCAAAAATGATACAGTCTGTATAGCAATTTTTTCATAGATTTTGACAAAACAAACTACATTCATAACATAAAGAGGTTTTTATCAAATAGTAGTGAATTGCAACAACAAATTTTTTTATTATTTTTAACTAATTGAATTTTTGGCTGACTGTACAGCTGTTGCGAGTTTTCCCAAGTGAACTAGGACTTTAATAATAGAATAATTAATAATAAAATTATTTCAATTATAGTAAGATAATTTGTGACAAAAATTGTCTTTATCATTATGGATCTATTAAGTGCCATAATAGAATATTACAGCTAAAAATACTTTGATGCTTCTAGTTCGATGTTCAAGTTCTTCAGTTCAGTTCATATGATATCTGGAGTCTGATAGACATATGTGAGCTGAATGGAGTTTAAGTTTTTTCGCAATGCTCTCGCGCACAGGAATATCGCGAGTAATTTTCAAACAATCTGTTTCTTATTTTATTCAAATTGTAAGAATGATAAGATACCGACAAGTAAATGGTTGCTAAAACTACAAGATGAGAAGATAATTATATTCACATATCTGTATGCAGATTTCTCTTTTTTAAAGAAAGAGAAAGTAAGCATTTTATTTGAGATACATTGACGGGTCACTGTTAGATACTAGAGTGTGCTAGGCGAGTGAATATTTGCTTTGACGATTCTTGCCATAGTCGAGAGGAAGTGGAAGAAAATGTTTGATATTTGCATTGTTAGTGTTTAGTTTTTCTAATGTCTAATTAATGATCCAAACCACGTCTATGACGTGGATTTAAATTTTAGAAAATCATAGACAGATATTGCTTTGCTACTGTCTAATACATTCGCAAAGCAGTTTTGCCATTGTAGAAATTTACATATTATAAGATCAATGTTAGACACAAAACTTTTTTTTGAAAAGCTTGGTTTTTCAGGCTTGGTTTTAGATTGTAAGTGAATATCTGAGGTCACCTTTATAATCTAGCAAAGTCAACTAAAAGATTTAAATCCAGCAAACCTATTGAAAAAATGTAAACCTTGGTAAAGTATAAGGAAGGATATATTTTTTGGTATTCCACTAATATATTGGACCTATATGCTAAAAATAGTAACATGGGTTTAGCCATGGAATAGAGTGGACCCAAAGCACAATTTATGTAATTCATAATATTAGTTCCATTTAATACATTTTAGACAATTTCTTCGAACTCGATCAATAGCAATACAAGAGGGACGGATTACCGAAACCATCTTTTTATTATAAAATAAAATTTCGAACCATTATGGGGACATCGAACGATCATTCTTTATTCTGTGGCAAAATTGTATAATTTACTTTCATTGAATTTTTCCTGCAGTCATTCGATCGATACTTAAATCTTTCTAAATACAAGAGGGAAATGCGTGCATTAGGAATCAAGCTTGGGCTCAATTAAAAAACTTAGGAATTTCACGTCTTCTCTGTAAAGTTTAATGCCTTGAAATTGGAGATAGACAAAAAATGTCTAATATAGCTAAAATTACTACATAATTTGCATTTAGACAAGTAACATGAGAATTACCTGAATAAGTTGTTTTCTTAGTGCTTTAATAAAAAGACGAGGAAATCGAAAACTAACACTGCCGGCTTTCCTTTCTGCTCGCACACAAAGCTCTTGCCAAATGTTGCAGAGTATCTAAACTTATACAAATATGTTGCTTGCAACACTTGCAACACTTGGACTTTGTCAAAACATGAAATGTGACAACAACAGACAACAACCAAAAACCAACAGGCAACAAGTAATGTGCAGCAGAAGGGCGTTCGGTGCATAGCACAAGTTCAAGACAGACCGAGAACGTTCCATATGGCTACCAAAGCTCACACGGATACACGCATACAGTCTGGGCAATCTACGAATGTACAAAACCACATGATCTACTCCATCGCTTGGAATTTGAATTTCGATGTAAGACCAGTACAAATCAGTGCAATACTCACTTATGGCTGATCCAACCTGTGCCGCTTTAACTGAACAGAGTCTGTGCCGTGGAGTGTGACAAAATATTGCTGTTAGTGGGAATAAGCCGATGAATGCCTGGAATTGAACAACTGAGGTGGGCTCGACCTAAAACAAATGACAATTATTTATGCAGTTTGTTCGGAAGATTAAAGTGCGAGTTGCAGTAATGAAGTTCTAGAATGTTCGCACAAGCAAAACATTTAAATATTTCATTTTGCTAAGAGTCCTTCCTATAGATGATCAGGTTGTGTAGCGATCACTGTCTCCTGTCTAGGTACTGAATAAAATTGAATTCATCATATACTTCTGGTAGTAGGTGTTGTTCTGCTAAGTAGGCACTTTGTTGATTTAAGTCAATAACAAGTGTGGTGTGCACTGGGCGGAAGTCACTATTGAATTTATAAATATTCATACAAGTTCCTACGCGTCCAATTCTCATCTAAAACTAAGCTAAAGTTGCAGCAATTTCAGATGAAAGTATGTATTTTGTGAAAAATGATTGTTTTCTTATATCGGAGTGATAACTAAATACACATTTTTCTTCCCATTTCACAAAACCCCTACACAATTCTAGTATCAACTTTTCAAATTATTGGAAGTTTAAAGTGATTTTAAAAAGAGTTCTTTAGCTGACATTATTAATGAAAAGAAATTTATATGTACTTAGATCTATTAAAAATGGATTTATAGAGAACGATTTCACGTTTTCGTCGTTGCCTAATAGTAACAGAAAACACTTGGTTCATGATAGCACAAATGGTACTACTTGGTTTATTAACAGCAAGTCAAAGACAGTCAAAAAAGCTCTTCATCCATCCATTTACTAAAAAGTTAGTATCAAATAGATAATTTTACCAAACCACCCGCCTTACTTACTAATCACTGGATTATATGTGTTCTGATTTGTGCTCATTTTTTTACTCGTTGTAACTTACACATTCACTCATTCAAATTCTATTCGAATGCTATTCGAAATGACAGCTACTTATGCTCGACAAATTTATAAAGTAAGGCTGCAAATTTGCTATAAGGAAGGCCTTTTTTGATAAGAAATTGTATATAATAACATGTTCAATTTTTGTTAATCAAATCAAAATTTAGTCGTTTCCATAGACATAAGTTGATTTAAAAGTTTTTGTTTGCTTGTCTGGAACTTTCAGACACTCACATGAGTGTGGACCGGAGCCTCTACAGTTACTGGTTGCAAAGCCTCTTGATATTGTAGATATCATAAGATAAAATCAACGCATAAGTTTAAAACTCTTCTTTTCGTGTGAAAAAAAGACTTTTATTTTATTTTATTTTTTATGTAAAGAGGTGGAATGTTTTATGTCGAATTGACCATCGTCGGAATGCTGCGGCCCACTTCTTAAGATATTAATAGGTAATTTACGGAATAAAACACCCATTCTTCTGAGAGTTTCCCACCAAAGTCGTTTTCACTTTACTTCGGGGAGGGTCTCTTTTATATTGGCGTTGCAAATCATACTCTTTTGATTTTCGATCTGCATTTAAACCTTCACTTTTTTATCACATTTTTTGGTGTCTGTGTATTTGTTACCCTGGTTGGTTGCCGTTTTGCTACCACATTCCTAGCAAAAACCCCTAGTATAAAAGAGTAGAGACTAAATCCATCCTGTTGAATTTAGATAATATAGGTTTTTCGTCTTCACCGATGAACAGTCTGATAGACGGTCAAATAAGTATCTTTCTAAAAACCTATTTCTTCTGAACACCAAAGCCGGGTGTTCAGTTTGTTACCCTTCTTTCTGCTTCTGATTCCTAGATCTAATTTCTTCCATTTAAGGACTTGATTCGTAAATGACTATATTGCTCGCCAGCTCTCTGGGTTTTTTTTTAATTTTTTCCACTATATTTTCAGGATTTATTGGTCCAATCCGAACAATTAATTCTTCTCTAAATGTGAGTTACCTAATATAGTAAAAGAAGGTGTGCTCTACGTCATTAAAGTCTCCGTCGTCATAAAACCTTTGAACTTGAATAGTATTCACAGAATTCAATATTGTTTAAAATAATATAGTGGAAGTAAGTAGAACACCATTTACTTCATTTACTTCATGGTCGGAATGGCTTTTTCTCTCAACCTACTTGAACTGCTAACCCAACTACTGTTAAAAGCTTCTTTATTTTCTAGGATTCAAAGCACTACCTCGTTTTGGTCATAAATGCATGACCTTAGAATCATCAGGGTTTTGGTGAAATATTTATGGTATATATCAAGTCTATGGACACCTATGAATGGAGTTGGTATTCTATGTAGACTCAGTCAAAAGTAAAATTTAAAACGTTTATTAAGTAAATCAATTATATAATTTAAGTAATTTGAATATATTTTTCTTATATTTTGCTGTATACGTGATGTTGTTGTTGCCCTATGTGTTGTTGGGCCCAGAAAGTTTCAGGAAACTACGATTTTCAAGTGTACAAATGCAAACATGCCAACGCGAAGTTCAAACTAAAGACATTTTTACAAGACTTTTTGCTGGTTAAGTCGAACCATGGCAGATTAACAAGAAGTCACATATTCCAAACCAAGTCAACAAATGCACAAATCCGACAAACAAAACAAAGACAACAAACACAACAAAGACAGCAAAGCCAAATTTAACAAATAAAAATAAATTTTATGTCTTCTTGCAGAGGCCAGATATATTCGTTTCGGCTGCAGTCCGTTCATTCATGCGGTCTGGTCACATACTTCCTTTGCGTTTGCTATCACCTAATACCTACTATATGTGTGGACAAGCAACACCACAACAGCAATAGCAACAGCAATAGCAACAGCAATAGCAACAGCAATAGCAACAGCAACAGCGACAGTAACAGCGACACCACAACACCAATTGCAGCAATCATCGTCATCGTCATCGTCATCAGCAGCAGTGCCAGCGTCGCAGAAGAATCGGCTACACATGGTGGCAAAATTAAGTATTCGAAGTTCCGATTTTCTTCTGAGTGCTCCCGGAGTGGAGTGAGTGGTTGGACTCGAATATGTTGCAGCTGATATTATTAATGTTGCTGCTGCCATTGTTGGCACTGAGGCTTATTACGTAATATGACTTTACAGTTGACAACATTAATCAGCCTCAATATAAGCTACTTGGAGTGGGGAATAAATGAAGAACGGCTTTAGATGGAGTGCTGCTGATAATGTTTGGAAGGAAAAGCAGTTACACAAATGTGCAGGCACAGATACATGATAGAAGAGTCTTGGAAAGAATTGGTAAGTTATTTGGATGAAATTAATGACTAGGAATATTAATTTATATTATATATAAACACACAATACATACATATATAATACATAAAGTTATATATAAATATTTATGTACCATATAGTGAAAATCTATAAAATATCGCAATCTATTAATGCGATATCTATTCCTATACTCGTGTATATCATTTCTATATTATACAATATATTTACTAAATTTACACATCCAGTTACAAATAGCCCACTTGATATAATGAAATCATATTTTGTTAAGAAAATTTATAAAACAAAGTATATAAATTATATAAAATAAATAATTAAGAAAGAAAACAAAATGAAATTGAATAAAATAAAAGAAAATTAAAGATGTATTGGTGGATACTGCACAGTATTTAGACTATTTTTATAATGTATAACCTGGTATAAAATCAGGAACCAGGATGAGTATTCTATGACTTTCAAGTCAGTATATATTTACTATAATTATAATATGAAAAAAAAAATAAATAAAATTAAATACAATTACGTAAAACAAAATAAAAATAAATAACATAAAATATATATAATAAATTAAATTATGTATAATTTATTTAATCTATAAAATCTAATAAAATAAAATGCAATAAAATAACATCAAAAAAAATAAAATATAATGAAATGAAATGATATAAAATTAAATATAATAAAATATAATAATATAAAATAAAATAAAATAAAATAAAATAAAATAAAATAAAATAAAATGAAATGAAATGAAATGAAATGAAATGAAATGAAATGAAATGAAATGAAATGAAATAAAATAAAACAAAAGCAAATAAAGTAAAATACAATAAAATAAAATAAAACAAAATACAACAAAATTATATAAAATAAAATAAATTAAGACAAAACTAAATAAAATAAAATGGAATTAAATCAAATTAAATTAAATTAAAGTGTATTAAACTAAATAAAATAAAATAAAATATAATAAAATAAAATAAAATAAAATATAATAAAATTAAATTAAACTAAACTAAATAAAAGAAAATAATATAATATTTAATACAGATCAATATATTTATTTTCTTTATATTATTTAAATAATTTTAAATAGTTTTATATTTTAAATTGTTTCAAATTTTTTCAAATGATTTCAGAAAATTTTAAGTAATTTTAAATAATTTTGAATTTTAAATAGTTTTATATTGTAAATTTTATTTTATTTAAAATTTAAATTATTTTAAATTAATTTTAAATAATTTTTAATATTTTTAAGTAAATTTAAATTATTTTAAATAATTTGAAATAGTTTTAAGAAATTGCAAGTAATTTCAAATTATTTTAAAAACTTTTAAATAATATAATTGTATACAAAATTGAAATTTGAAAAAAGCAAATGAAATAAAAAATTGTAATGAAGTCAATATAGTATATTATAAATATATATCTATTAACTGTATTAATTACATACACATATAATAGATAATAAGAAGTTGTTCTCTTTTAAGAGATATTTCAGATAATCAATATACCAGGATGCGCCAAGCAGTTTGAACTCCATTGTCAAAATAAACTCGAACATATTTTCAAACTATAATTAATTGAGGACTTAGATATTTCATGACTTTGAAGATATGTCATCATATATTAATACTAAATTATGAGAACTTTAGTATTAATTCATAAAGACAAAATATTACAATACTAATATTAAATCTTGACATAAATGCATTTACATATTACAATGGTTTAATGGTGAAGAGATATGAGTCTAATAATAATCTTGTTAAATTTTTAAAAAAAGTTTTAATTATTGGAGAGCAGATTTCGATATTAAACCGTAATCATGCAAGTTAATTGATTTCGAAATCATTATCAAAAAAATATTATTAATAAGTTTTATATATTTAGACGTCTAATTAAAAAAGGACACAATACATCATCAAATTTGGACCTGCTACAACAAATCTATTAGAAACGATACAAAAACTTATTCCTTTAGTCAATATTCCTAAACTCTACTTTTACTGAAGAACTACTTGGAATGAACTATCAAAATACAATGAGCTCATCCATATTTATTCCATATCTTTCATATTTATTCCGGAAACATTATATGTAAGTATATAGCAATAGTTTCTTCAACAATTTGAAATTTCATTTTGAAATTTTTTCCGATAAACTAAAAATTACTGTAAAAATTAATTTGACTACGTGATCCATTGAAAATATAATTTTTATACCCTAGAAAATGGCTAACACCGAACCGACCTACAAACTTTTTAATAAAGAGAAAACAAGCAGGTGCACTAAGGTATTATAATATATTATAAATAATTTATATACCTAACCTATTAGATATATAAAACTTATATATGTATAATACTTGATATAAATTTTAATTATTTCCAGATTTATATTGAACTGGAATTTTTTGGTTGGTTATAAATTTTTCTCAGCGGTGAATGAAATAATCATAGACACAATATATAAATGTATAGAATTAAAATAACTAAAGTATATATAAAAATATTTGTTTACAAATAAATACATCCGCTTTAATTTTAAATATGCACGTGTTTAATTTACACAATACTCTGTGAATAATTAAATGAATAAAAGATTCTGATATATATGTGATATATCCCTTTGCGTTGAATTTGTTGCTAAACATAGAGTAGAAGAAGAAAATTTATTTTTTTTCTTAAAATTTATTTTAATCTTATGTTAATGGAATATGTTCTATATCTATCTTAAACGCTTCCCTATCTTATTTTGCAGACGTCTGTGCAGTCAGAAAAATTTTAATTTTTGATTCTGATTAACCAATAATTACTCTACTTAAAAAATACATACTTCCAGTGCGGTATTTTTCTTAGAAGTATTTAAAATAATTAATTTATCCGTCTTACACGTCACTCATACGCACCATAATACCATTAAATCAATTCTCCACAGAAAATGACACAAACATTTTTACTTTTTATTTATGAATTTAGTTTATCATTAAATTCTACAAAAAAAAATTAAACTTTTTAAGATGTTATTGTTTGCAGTCACTATTTATAACAGAATAGTATTGAAATTTAATAATTAAAAATTAAAATATGATTAATTAACTCAATTATTCTACAGTTGGTTTATGATTTCGTTCTAATATGAACACAGCAAGTGAATTTGTTAATAAAACTGCTAGAGCAAATTAACAAAACTTCAGAAAAATGTGTGAACGGCTTTGGGTCAGTTGGTTAAGGAGCACTAACTCTAAGCTTCAAATTTGGCAGGGCACGAGTTCGATTCCTGATACTTGCAGTCTCAAAAAAAAATTATTTACGAATAATTAAATATAAGAATTACTTCCAAGACCACCGATGATGGGTATTTGGCAATACTCGAAACATCGAAATATAAAATTAATGTTCGTTGTTGTAGTTCATTACTTTTCGAAGCCTCTTCATTAAAATATTAAAAACTGAACTCACTTTTTCTGCTTCAAAAATTATTGCCTTTGCAAATAATTGTGTCTAATTTTTATTTTTGATGAATAATTGTTAAATTGTTTTTTTGGTTAACATAAATAAGAAAATAGAAATCGAATTCAGTAAAAATTAAATAAGTTATGCGAAATTTAAGAAAAATTTTGTATGTAAAAAATATTGCATTTATTAAGGTTTAAGGGTGTGCTTATAACAACAACAACAACAAAGCGTTTGACTTCTGTTTATGAGTGAATGAAATGAAACCCACAACGGAATTAATTGAACACGTCATTACCGTGATTGCTGCTTTGAAGTGAAAACAAAAGTTGATCAGAAAAAAATTTTTTTTCTGCCTTAAAGAAACATAATTTCATTTTTATGTCCATTGTGTGTTTGCATGTGCAAAGTTGTTTTTGTTTATCACTGCAATTCTACTTGTTCTTCTTCTGTTCTTCTGATATTAATTTTATTTGCATATTTTGTTTTATTAACACTTTTGGTATTGTCCGTTAGGTGTGATAGTGCAGTACTTTTTGTTGTTGTTGTTGTTGTTGTTGTTGTTGTCAAGTACTTGGCTTACTTATGCCGCAGAAGAAGCAAAAGTAAAAATTAGTGGTGGCTGCGAAGTGATTGAATTCGTTTGCGTAAATTGTCGCATATGCGGGAATTGATTTGTGTTGTTGTTGCTTTTTTTTTTATAGTAAAAGTGAAAAAAGTGGTCATTACTTTTTGTTGTTGTTTAAATACAAAAATCAAATTAACGGCCATTGTTTTTGTGTTAGAAGCAAAAGTAGGGGTTACGTCAGAAAAAATAGGTGAGTTTTCTAAATAAACTGTTTATTTCAATAAATTTTGTTTTTTATTTTTAAAATATTTAATATAAGAATAAAATGTATAAAATGTATGTATGTATGTGTAGATATATGCGTTAGTGTGGATTATTCTATGAAGGTGCAAACTCCACACACTACATGGGTGTATATATGTATGTATGTAACTATATTTAATATATGTATTGTTTTTATTATTATTTTTTGATATGCTAGAATTATGATTAACCATTATTGACTACAATAATGTTTAGTTCTGAGAAAGAAACTTTTTTTTAAAAAACATCAAAACTAACAGAATAGGTAAAGACAGAAGAGATCCATACATACATATGTATGTACATATGTATATACACATATTTGGGAGTGCTGCTGAAAACAAGTCCAAGGATATTATGGGTGGTTTGGTTACTTGGTTGAAATGATAACAGTCCATGAGTATAATTAGTGCCTTTTCGCACAGTTCTAATACCGCATTTTCATTACCAAAAGTTTAATTGGTAATTTTTTGAGTAAGCAGCGCAATTAAATCCAGTCTGTGCATTTAAGATACTTTTACAGGTTGTTGATGGAAGTTCCTGTTGACTTGGCATCCCGAAACAATTAAAGAAGGACTTACCTAGGGTGCTTGTTCTCTACTGCCAGAATGCAGATGGTTTCCGTTTCTTTTTACTGTTAGCGGGTGTGATAGGCGACATTAAAAAAGATTCCCTTTATGTCCAGATGCTCTCTAAGCCGTTGGAGCTACATGGGATAACATTTGCTTAAGATTGAAATTTCTTATATCTATTACTTTTTTCAAAGCTCTCTCATGTATGGTTCACTGTTTAAAGCTTTTTGAAGTTGAAAATCAGTTTTGTTGAAACTTTTTGCATGCCTTGGCCAATTTTTGATAATTCTCTTAATATTCCGACGCCTCTAAGCCTAGAAAAGCGAAACATTGTCCTGTTTGCTCAAGGTGTTGAGGTTTTTTCTGCTTTGTTTCACTACATAAGAGCATAAATCGTAGTCTAACTAACCAATAGAATAATGATTTTGTGTTTGTATCTGTAGTCCATGAAAGGTTACGTATGTGCCTCTCCACTTGCGAACTTTTTCGACTGAAAAACGCTGGATGAGTTGAGTATACGATTATTTGATTAATTAATCATATTATTAGATTATATTCAATCCCAAATAATTGATGAATTTGAGCATTTTTGTGTGGGTATTTTGGAAGATATAGAGATCTTTTCATTTTTTCGATACATAAGTAGAGAACTTAAACTCCATTTTGATGTCACATCTTTGTTACAAATGGTTTGTTTCATTATTTGTTGTGTACTGAAAACTTCATTCCAGTCATCAAGGAACATTTATACAATATAACCAATATATTATAAATTTATTGAAGCTGAAATTCTAGTACAAATGTGGATAAAAAAAAAGATTTTTGTAAGTTAGTTACGAATAAAGCGGGATTACCCTAGAAGAATAAACAATGCAGTTCACATGGAGTAGTCAAGATTGACGATTATATGCCTCAAGTGATTCAACAGATTGACGCAGCGGTGAATAGTGTTCAATATATTAGCAATAACACTGTAATATGCAGTGAAGTAGGTATTAATAGAACATACACAAATTACTCAGTACTATGTATATTGCCAATTATATGAAAATAAGCGCTTCGGTCCTCATTAATACCGCTATTATCTCGCTTGGCTAATTTTTATATGTGTTTCCGATATTTCTTTTATGATATTATAACTATATTGCTATATATGTTTAATATATCTACACATTACATGTATGAAAGTTAGAGTAATTAAAAAGGTGTTGATTTCTTAAGAGTAATTCGATTAAGTAAATTTAGTTGGTTGCTTTTTAAGAGATTTAATAGATTTATTTAGGCTTGTACATTTTATTTATATAACACATTTCTCTTGGAAATAGAAAATTCATCATGAGTATTAGTATATTACACCAGTAGGCGAATTTTCTAGTTCTCATAAAACTGTAGTTATAGTAATATTCTATAGACCCTATAAATCTTGATTATTTAAAAATATTTAGTTTATTTTGATTATTCTTATTATTAATTATTAAATAATTTTAAAATAATAATTTAAAATAAAAAAAACTTTTAATTATTTGATCAATTAAATGTTGATCCTATATTAGTGATTAAAAAAGTGCACCCAAAATGTAGGACATAGTGTTTATTTCTTGACTATCGATATGCTTGGGAACTTGTTATAGGTATAATGTATAATAATATGATGTTCGCTTTGTGGCGTATTGATTTTTAACTTGATTTGTCTTTTATATGAATTGAAATATATTACAAATGACTTTTCCAAACCCAAGGGCTGTTATTGAATGAAGTATCTGTGCCTTCTGTGGAAAAGTTTCTATATGTTTTGCAAATTTAAAACCTACATTTGGTTTGCTGCTCTAAATGTTTCAATTTGGAAAGTGAGGTTACAGGTTAAAACATTTTAATGGTACTTGAATATATAACGTTTCTATAGTTACTGAGTACCTACATTACCTTTACTATCTGAAGTTTAAATTTTGACACATATGTACATGTAGATGTCGTAAGTTTCTTATACAGTTAAAAAATCTTTAAATGGTTTTGATAACTCAAAGTAAGTAGAGTTTCGAACGTCGAGATTTGAACTTCGTGCAAAGAAAATATCCTTTTGCCGATTTTGTTATTGCTACCGTTAAAGACTCATGGCTAAAAGTTTATATTCTATATATCTATTTATATATATGTATATTATATATATCAATTTCGTGTCTTTGGTTTTTTGTATAAAAGTAAAAACATGGTACCAAAATTGTAAGGTCAATTTGTAATGCGAATTATTATCCTTAATTGCTTTAATTAAACTTTTGACGAAATGTCTAACTTCCGTAAATAATGTTTCGCGATATATCACATATGTATACATATGTATTTATACTATGTATTAATCTTATATTATTATCTCGAAATGCTTGCTTTATAGGACTTTTAACATTCTCCAATTTCAGCAAGGCGGCATTCTTAATTTACGCTGTCTCTCTTAGTTTGGTTAATTAAAAAGTTCATTATAATAAAAAAAAAATAATTTTAATTAGTAGAAAATAATGAATTCGTCACATCAGAAATTCATAACACATCATTCACTTCTGCTGTCTTCTGGATGTGGCTACGATAACTGAACTGAGACAACATAATCCTAACAACTTTTTGCCTACACAATAGGACATTGCATTTCCACGTAATTCAGTAGCGAATTCCGATAGTATTTCCTTTTTTTTTTTTATTAAAAATTTTTACTTCAGGTGCTGATTAGGATTCACTTGTGCGTATGAAGCCAGCTCAGCTGACAGTCCGGCACTCATCTCGGTAAAGTGAAATCAATGAACTTTTAAGTACTTAAAGTTGTAAAAAATGTGTGAAGCTTGTGCGCTACTGTCACTAACTGGGCTTTAATCCAGTCGTCATCAGTGATCTATGGGAGTAGTTTAGTATCCTTTTGCTTGCTAAACTGGCTAATCAAATGAATGCAGGAAATTGTGTTTAAATGTTGTCTTCTATACGTGACTAGATTTTTATTAAATTTTGTGCGAAGGCACATATTGCCATATATATATAGATATACAAATTCAACAGTTTTTTTTATGTATTTTGTTTATATTATTTCAATAATGGAAATTTCTTTGTGTATGTGTAAATATATATGAGCCAGCCTAGAATACGGACAGACGGTATAGGTGTACATATATAGGGTGTTTTTTTTAGAAGTCCGATTTTTAAAGTAAAATCTAATATATCAAAATTCTGGTATAGTCCATCAAAAAACTTTAATGTGAAGGTAATCGTACGCGTTTGTTTGAATGTAATTTCAAGTCAACTGTGGTCTCAAATGTAACTTGATCTTTAAGATCAATTTTGATATTAAGTTTTTCGCTAGTGACACACCTAGTATGTTTGAGTTATATAATGAGGTCAAGAAGAACGAAAATTATTCATTTACTATAATGAATCGAAATAATCTGATTGAACAAGGATTTCTCAAAATAATGTTATATCAATTGATTATAATATGTAAATGTTGACTGGAATGTATAGCTACCGACATGAAATTTTGGAGTGTTCGGATTTTATAATTTGAAAAATCCGGATAAAAGATACCATGCAAAATTTGAACATGATATGTTACCTAGCGTGTTTCCACATCAATTATTTTTTTTGTCATTTTACCTTTGAGCGCTCCTTTAAAGATATCAACTCAACAAGTACTTATATCGAATAATGTGGTATTTAACTGATATGACTCTGCGTGACTTTTTTCTGTATCTAAAATGAACTCGTTTCAAGCCGATTCTGGAGATAAATTAAAACCCGTAAAAGAGTTGGAGACCATAATTTTATAAGATCAGCGAAAATATATGATTGGGTTAAGTATTGTTAGAGTCACATTGTACTAAATTGAACCTACTTTGAAGATGAGAACATACCTTTTAAGTAGAATGCACATTGTTCATGATGGGTAAATTTGTAAAAAAAATACCGAATAAAAATAATAATATTAGTTCTCTCAATTTTATATAAGCTTGCATAAATGATGAGTCTTTAGGTTAAAAAATAAAACAATAGCTTCTTGACAAAAAATTCGTGTTTATCACTGCAGTCTCTTTCAAGAGTAGTACAATTATTCCAGAAGTAATCTAACATTTCGATAGCTCCCTTGTAAAATGATACCTTTTTGGCCATAAAATGTGTCTCACCTTCTGCGGCTACTTTTTGAGATCTGCGAATAGGTAGTAATCGCTGGTTTTCAAAATCTGGCGAATACTACGGGTGCATAGCAATTCAAAGTATAATTCGGCTAATTTGGCTATGATAGCCAACGACTTGTGACATGGCGCATTGTCTTGAGGAAAGAAGATTCTGGTTTTCTTCATATGGGTTAGTTATTACGTGATGTCTTCTCTCAAATGCACCAGTTGTGCCTGGTAGTAATTGCTATTGGTGATCTGGCATATTTTTTTTAGAGAAGTTGATGAACAAAATTCTTCGTGCGCCCAAAAATACAGAAGCCGTAACTTTGTCAGCTGTCAGGTTTGTCGCTTTGCGTCAGGTTTGCCGGCTTCGACTTTGGAGTGACGTGGTGGATTCTAGTTTCATCCACTGTTAGATACTGATGCAAAAAGTCATTTTCGTCTCTTTTTAACAGCTTCATATTGTCAGCAAACACAACACTCACATCGAAAAGACCTTTCGCATAGACATATGTTTATACAAAAACGAATCTGACATCTTCCTTTGAACTCTTCTGCTATCTCCTGCAACCTCACTTTATGATATGTTTACATGAAAAATTTTTGGGACTCTAAAAATTAAACTAACTAAAAACAGCTGAACTGTTTGTCGGCGTCATTACTTCTTTTGGGCGACTAGCTCGTTTGGCATCATCGATGTTTGTACGGCCGCTCTGACTTGTTTCGATGGAGAGGTGTCAGGATAGCACTAATAAAGGCAAGATATTATTCTGAAATTATAAAAATTTTAGTCCATCAAACCACTGCAATTGAATGAGTATTCGTTTAAATGTTTTGAAATTTTGTCAAGTATTTTTTGAAAGTTGGTATTTTTGAAAATTTGTATTGATTTTTCATTAGTGGTGCTGACAGTATGTCATCCTATGGATTTATCTATCGGCGTATTTTATACATGTGTTATATATGTCTAGTACCCCTTTCATAGCCTTTTATAGATAATAAACACATCAAAAAATAATATTACTACAAATTAAACAAACAGAAGGAAATGGCAAATTGAAGTAGATAGGAATATGTCCAATCATCTGAATATAAAAAAAGTGAAATCACAGAAACTAAAGAGTCCAATTATAATCTATATAATCATTAATAATTAAAAATATTTCTTCAAATCATGTAAATACACATATGTATGTATGTAAGTATGTGCTTATTCTCTTTGATTTTTGTAAAGTAATATCTGACTCTAGAAGTTTACATTACTGCCCCTACACCCAACTGTTGGCCCACAATTGTTCGTCTTCTCACAAAGCTTAAGTCATTGCATTTTTTCTGTTTATTTCTTCAACATTGCAGCGCCGCTGCAGTCTTAACTGAACTGAACAAAATTTTCCTACACCAGTCACCCACCTCTTGAGACTCCACCTTCACCTTCTAGCTTAGACACAATATTACTGTCTTAAAAGCAACAGGAACAGCTACAACAGCAATAACAGCAACAACAAAAACAACGACAACAATATAAATGCAATAACAACTCAAAACAGCCTATAAAAGTTTTGTCTTAGAATGGTTTTGAATTTTTTTTTATTTTCTTTTATTTTTGTTTTTTATTAGAAATTTCCAACTTTTATTCTACAAATTTTATTTGATTTCATTTTTCTATTTATTATTATTACTGTTGTTGTTGTTGTTTTTATTGTTTTTGTTGTTCCAATGTTATGTTATTGTAAGTGAAGCATTTGAGTGTAGCAATAAAATGATTTTTTTTCCAATGAAATGAATTTGCTGCACCCCACCTTCAATAGTTTTGTTGATCAACTACTGCAACTGAAGCTGCCTTTGGGCGTACGGCAGCATTACAATACAGTACATATTATACATTACCATTCCAACAATAATAGCAATTGTAAAATGGCAGAATAATAACAATAACAACAACAACTGCAACCACAACTACGACTACAACTACAACTACAATAACAATAACAAGAGGAGCAAAACAAAATAATAATAATAATAATAACAATAATAACGACGTTGACTCTTGTAACGTTGAAAATGACGATGATAATGATGATGATGATGATGATGGCGATGGTGATGGTGATGGCGATGATGACGAAGACTTAAACGATTTCGTTGACGATGGTATCCACTGTACTGCTTAGGCAGCAATGACAGCGGCTGCAACTGAAGCACTCACTCACAACAGCAGCCGTAGCAGAATCAACAACTAAAATTATTCGCATTCCTATTCTTGATTGTTTTTTTTGTTTTTTTGTTCTTTTGTTTTTTTGTTTTCCTTGTGGTGATTTTGTGTCTCTTACTTATATTATTGTTGTTTTTGTTACTGCACTGCTTGTTGTTGCTGTTGTTGTTATTATTGTAATTGGTGTTACTATTCTTCACGTACACTTACTGTTGTTGTTGTTGTTATTATCGGTGCTGTTACAGCGCGCAGACATTGCGTGTTTTCTTAATATTCCTCAAAAGATAAAAATGTGACCAAGCAGGCAGTCATGCAGCAAGAATTTAAAAGGAATAAAATCATATAAGGCGAAAAAAGCTTTAAGATATAATACGTATGTGTGTGTACGTATATGTGTATGTGTGTACATATATGCCTACACATGACAAATGTATATATTCTATAAGCAGTTTATGAATTCTTTTTATTCTTCTTCTTATTCCTAATGGGAAATTACTATAGTTTGAGCAGTTGAAAGTACATACTGAGGATATATGGTATACAGTAGAAATTTGTTAGGAAATATATATGGATTTTTGGTCGTGTGTGGAAGAGATCATTGGTATAAAATTAGTACGATTATAATGTCTACGGAAAGCTTTTCGTTCGCTACGTAATATCATCAATCCTTAGGTTGAGCGGCTGGTTATGAATAATATTATTCCTGGTTAATATTATTGCTCTTGCCAACAGATGTTATATTGGGTTAAGTAGGCAATTGATAAATAAAGCCCTCTATCGACAAACAGAAATCACGGTCCAGAAGTCTCTTCTCATGACTGTCTAACTGTATGGTACAGAAGCTTGGACAATTATCAACTGTGATGAGAAGGCGCTAAAAGCATTTGAGAAAAACATCTTCGAAAGATGTATGGTCCGTAACGCGTGCTGACTAATGTCAGCAAACTACCTAGCTGAGCAAGTATGCAAGTAAGTAATATCATCCCACTTGATAAGAGTGTGTAGTATGAAAGCTTGATGATGGGTAGTATTAACTAAATAAGTTACAAATTCGAAAAAATTTGGCTCTAAAACTTACTTTGAAGGACTTGCACTATTTTACGTAATTTCTACTTGTTAAAATGCACTAAGAAATATTCAAAATAAACTATTAAAGACGTAATAAAGTAATGTGAAATAATATTTTTCCAAAAATAATAATGTAATACATCTTTATAATCTAAAACTATACTTTAGAGCAGGATTTTTTCACCCATAGCACCATTTAAACCACCATTCCAGAAAATATAGTATTTTCGCCCATAATATTATTTTTTAATAAGGTATTGATTCCAATTCCTGCAAAATATATTGAATATTTATATTTATTTTGAAGTGGAAGGAAGATCGAGTCCTCTTGAATTAGCTAAGAAAGTCGTTGTGATTCGACAGTCTACGTAAATGTGGATGGATTGTTGAACATATTAGAGCCAGCAACCAGAATCTATTGATAAAGGCAAGTATCTGTCCAATACTAGTGTTTAAGCCAACACCAAAAATTTAAGCCTGGTTCTGGAAATGCCTGCAGACAAACACAACATCTGCTTCGGTACCTCCTCTTCAACAGCCGGTAGTCTTCTTTTCAACCACTAGTGTACGTATATAGTACAGAAGATTCGGCAGGGAAGGCGCACGCTGGCTACATACCATCCTAAAGTCCTGTACTTACGATATTAAGTAAGTACGATATTATCTTAGATACCTTCGATTTCTTCTATGTATTATAACGACTTTTACAAAACACATTAAATAGTTTTTCGATGCACAGTAAGTTTATGGTTGAGAAAAACTTATAAATGTCTGAATAAGTTTTTTCTTCAAGTCAGAATGCAGTAACGTTAAATGACTTCTGATAGATTTTATTTCCTTTGAAGTAGTGTTTAAAAACACTGCCTAAACTTTATTTAACATAAACCGAAATTTAAGATCAGTTTTAGATCTTTGTAGTCAGTTAATTTACAAAATTATTTTTATTAAATTAACACCTTAGTTAAACCGTGCATATCCTTATGCTTTATTTAAAGAAGCAATGTATATATTAAACTAATAAATTACACAATCAATATACTATAATTAGATAAATTTGCATATGAAAAGTAATAAAGTTAATGAGAATTATAATTTTACATCTAACTATAACCAATTTAATATTATTATTAATAAAAATAATTATATATAACAAGCCTTGTGGGTGAGAAGCATTACATGTTCTACCATAATTTTTCTCAAATTTTGTCATTATTTGGTCTCTTAGAAGTGCGACATATTTAATCTTAATCGCTTAGTGCATTCATTCCCAGCCTGTGTTTTTCTTCTGTTCGGGTTCGAAACACGGAATTGCATATTTATTTATCATTGCCAACAAATCTATTGAAACCGTTGTAGACATTGATTCACAAAAGTTAGGAAGTCCATTAATGGGATATATATATTTTTGTATTATATCTTTGTCTGCATACATAACCAGTATTCCATTGAGATAGACTGTACAAAATTGAGAAAAAGTGAACGTGATGGCAACAAACACAAAATTATTTATTGCCTTTCCGAATATTCCTATTTTCTGTCTTATATCTTTGTCGGTATATATGACTAGTATTATCTTAGACGTATCTATTGTAATAAGTGGGATACAGTGGCGTAACTACAGGGAAGCAACTGGAAGCAACGCTTTCGGGCCCCCGAATTTAGGGGGCCCCACTATAAATTTTTGTAAACGTTTTTTGTTGGAATAACTTCATATTGCATTTTATAAAAGATACGTAAATTTTAAATTTAAAGTACATAATATGTATGTATTTCAAATAAAATATTAAACCTATTTATAAAATAAAAAAATTTTTCTAAGAAAAATATGTGTCTTAATCGAGAGTTTATATGGAACCTATATCTAGATTTAAACCCATTTGAATATAATTATGTACGTTGTCTTTTGCAAATATCAGTACTGTATACAGCAAATTCCATATGAATACCTTTATTAAAAATGGAGAAACCTCATATCCGATTGTTAAATTTATATCACAGCTACAAGAAATAGACGTCCAATTTCAATCAAATCAAATGGTGAACAGGGTCGGCTAAAAGTATGTGTGTAAAGTTTCATTCGAAGAGTTCAAAAGCTGAGAGAGTAGTTTGAAGTGAAAAAGTATATATATACTGTACTGATATATACTTAATGGTATTGGTATTGGTATTCCTTTAATGCGTTACGAAAATCTTGACAAATCTTATATACCGTTTTCACATTTTTCGTGCAAAGAGTATAAAAAGAGGGGCCCCTTAGTATGTTGATAGGGGCCCCTTAGTTAGAATTTGCTTACAGGCCTAAAAAATGTAGTTACGCCACTGGTGGGATAGGAAACGTGATGGGAGCATATATGCTATTTTGTATATATACAAAATAATTTCTTGACTTTCCGAATACATTATATGTATTTTTCTAGATATACCATCATTTGGTTTCATCACAAAGTATTAGGTAATTAAACAAGATACTTTTTTCTGTTATTTTTGGTTTTTGTGCTTTATTAAGTCACCTTTTTAATCATTAAAAAAATAGTGAAATAGTGTTAATTTTTAGAGATTAATTAAAGTCTTAATACTATTTTTAAAGCAGTTTTAATATTAATGGATAATCAATGAGAATATAACAATCCTTTAGCAATTCATGGTATGTACTGCTCCAAAGAATTCGTTGCATTTAGACATTTTTTTTTGAAGTCGCTTACGTCAAATAGATCAGGATTTTCAAATTTAATTTAGTTGAATATTAAAAGAAATAATATACATTTTAACAATCTTAATTGATAATTAATCTTGTGTTAAATTCGCAAATCTTCGTCAGACAATGTAATCGAAACGGTGTTTATACAGTTTTATCTAAGGACATATGTATGGGGATATACGTTGAATTCTCTTATCTTACATACCATCAAAGTACGTGAAAATGATTGTCATATATAGGTAGATTGCAGTTGACAAGATATTAATTTTTAACCTCATGTTCCCTACAGTTGCTTTTATAAGAAGCGTGCACCTTCACTTGCAGACACATTATTTCTTTCGCGTCTTTGTGTGCTTAACGTTTCTTCAAATGAAGATTTAAATACTGTGCAGTAGTGTTGTTAAGAAATAAATGAGTAATTGGTACATAATATACTCGGTTTTTAAAATGTCCGAAATATTATGTAGTTTTGAATAGTTTATTTTCTTAAATGTTTCAAAATTATTGTCAGTATGTCTCAGTGGAAGGAAGCACAAAATTTTAAATGTATTTATTTGCATCTAATATATATATAAACTATCTATATATTATATAACTAACTATATATTTATGTTATATATATGATATATATATGTGGTATACCAAGAACCAATGTCGATGTTTAATAAGCAAAATTTTAAAAGTTAATACACTTATATACAATATTTTAATAATGATAAAGGGTTGACTGTAACGCCCTTAGAATGATTTTAATTTTCCTTTCCTTTTCTTGAGATAGAGATATTTTAATATTATTATAGTGAACTATTTTAAAATTTATATATCAATGACCAATTCGCTAATTTATTGGGGTTCTAAGTGATTAATACTTATAATTTAGTCGTAGTCAAGTAGATTAAGGAGGCATAAGGTGTTTTACTGATTATATCATTTAGTTGAGATTATAATCAAAGACGTTGATACAAATCTTAAATTCTTTAAAAGTTACTTTAATCTAGCAGTATATTCATATCTAAAAAATTATTTTTGGATATATTTTGCAGTTACTTGCTACTAAACTGGTACATATTGTACAAGTATGATTTATAGTCGAGCAGTTATGACGAGATAGTTAATACTACATTACTTGACTGGAAAAAAGTTGCGTGTAAGGACTATCATTTAAATGATCTTTCATTTCTAAAAGCATACATATTGATCTGTAATAAGGTTATAAGCTGAATTTAATTTAGCTTTCATTTCATTTGTATGTACTTTTATAATGTTTTTAATAGCTTTTCACTGCTTTATATATTTAAATTCTTATATGTTTCCAACTAGTGTTGAGCATAATAAGTTATAATTAATCTTTATGAGTAGTTATCTTAGCTTCGGTGCACACGGAGACTAATTGTTTCAGTAAGGGTAAATCTTTTGATCATAGAATAATTCATTCAGTAATATTTGCAAAGTATAAACCCATAACATATTTTTAACTTAAAATAGAAAATTGAATTAAAGGTTTCTAAAATACTACATTAATAGTATTAGCTCTCGTTGTAAAAGAATATTGTAGCATAGAAAACACCTTTACTCCACAGACATCGTGACTGTCGATCATATATTTTACCTAAACTTTTTATTCATTGTACTTATAATAGACTATATTATATAGTTTAATGCTGATAAGTTGGATATTTAATTAGGTATTTTGAAGTAAATAACACTACAGCGCAGTAATTTTGTCGGTTATTCAATTAGATTGAGATAGTTAACACTAAATCACTTGATTGAAAATTTATTCAAATCATAACTCATTTTTAATGGAATATAACTTGCTCAGTAATTAGGTCATAAGCAAATTTATTGGCTTCAATTTTTTTGTAGTTACATTAATCTATTTTAGATGTTTAATTCAATTGATTTGGTATGTTTATTTTATTTATTTATTTATTTTTATTTATTACACAAAAACGAAAAACACAAAGAAAAAGAAACGAACAAAATATAAACAAAGATTGAGAGGTATATCTGCTCACAGAAGAAACAGTTACAAAAATGTCTCTGCGAGGAAAGAATCGAATTTTCTTATATTTACTATTAGTACTTGTCCACCATTTCTCTTTTTTAAGTAATGATATTTATTTTTTAATTTTAATCTATGTGCATTAAGTTGGAAATAGTTATTATAAATTGTAATCTTTGTTCCGATATACACTAGCTCCGATATACACTCCTTGTCGTAACTCTGTCGCTTTAGCAATAAAAAATAATATAAAACTGCACTCCTCAATATGATGTAATGCATCTTGCAATCGTTTAAGCGGTAAAGCGATAACATCGTGCATTTCGGTCGTAGTTGTGTATCAGACCTTAATCTCAAAATCCCTATCATTTATTTCGACACACGTATCATGGTAATTACAACTAAAAGAGTTTCAACAGTTAACGAAGAAAAACATCTCATTTAGACAGTTATTATAAATCCATTCCTCTTATAATACGTTTTAGTTATTGTATTAGAATAATGAAAATATAACAGTAAAATTAATACAAGTACCTTCATTTTTTGTTTCTTTATTTGAATATAAAAGTACTTGCATTATGAAAAAAAAATTTATTTTAAGTTCAAATACCGACTTGTATTCGGTTTTAATTTGTGCATCACTAACGGTAGTTGCACTTGTTAATGCCGCTACATTTGTCACTCGGTCGCCTGCGTGTTAAAGACCAAGAAGTTACCAACCGTATTAGACACAATCAAATCCGATTAATGTTATTAAAAGTTTATTGTTTAAACCTGTGTATGTATTTATGAAGTAGAATTTGATGCTGTAAATTTTTGTTTCTTTTTCTCTTTCTTTCATCTTGGTCAGCTTGGCTTTTTGTGATGTTAAATCGAATTTGGGTTCGCGTTGTTCCTGCTTTTATTGTTCGGCCACTGCAAGTGCGTATGCCTTCTTTCATTCGAAATTGTATGGCCCAAAAATGGGTTGAAGAGTTGAAAATGTCAAATAGACTTGATAATTGAGGGAGTGAATAGGAACAACATATTTTTTTGGTATTGTGGAGATTGCGTTTCATTTATATCACTATTAGTCTATGTACCTAATAAAAAATGTTTAGAATCATTCACTATTTATTTTTTTTTAAATAAGAATAAAAAGTATATAAAATTAAAATTAATTAAAATATTTAATGCAAATATTTTACGCGAAAAGATTTTTTAAACTGTACCATAAGATTGACGATTAGCGTTCCCTTAAAAAGTTTTTACTGTACATTTACAAAGAGTTCGTAGTGATGTAAGAAAAGAGAGATAGTATTTTGACATCAAAGTCCACAATTATTATTGTTTTTAAAAGCAAATCCAATAACTATGTTTATACATCAGTATAATCCAATAGACTCTCGGACAAATGATTAAGATATTTATTTGATTTCTCTAAATATTTTAAAATAATTTTATTGATTTGATTCTTGATAGTAGCAATACCTAGATTATTGTTAATCAGAATTTGCGAAGTTTTTATCCTATTGTAACGAATATGAAATCTTATTTCGTAAGAGTGAAATAAGATGTCCTCCAAATTGACAAGATAGCTGAAGAAGTTGCTTACATCACTAGGATGTGATGATGATAAACAAAATCGATGATGAACAAAATCAAGAAAATTCGAACTGGAAAACAAAAATATTTTACGATTTGAATGGACAGAAATTTGGAAAAAAATTACAACAAAGAAATCTGACCTGTTTAGGTGGTTTGGTTTGGTGTTTATTTATTTATATAAAAAAATAAAATTTTTTATTACATATTTTGGAATAATATTCTTTTTAAAATATATTATGAAGTTTGAGTATATAAAATTTGTTAGTCGTCACCATGTAAAGAAATTAAACTGGTTCCAAAGAATCAAACTGAGGTGGCTGAGTTTTCTTGGTTCGCTTTCGTTGTTGTTGTTGTTATTGATTGTACGATATTCATGGCTACAGAACACTGTTTTTCTTACAAATCATTTATTGTTATTGTTGTATTTGTTGTTGTTGTTTTTTTAATGTAACTACTTTCTTACCAATACACGTGGGCTTCACTTTGCCATCGCAACCAGCTCGAACCGTATGTCAAATATTCTACCAACAACGAAAAAGAAAAGAAAATTGGATTCTTTCCTCGTTGAGACATTTTTGTACCTGTTTCTTCTGTGAGCAGACAGACCTTTGAATCTGTTCTTATATTTTGTTTGTTTAATGACTTTTTTTTGTATTTGGGAGGGAGACATTTCAGATCAATTGGATTGAGCATTTGAAATTGATATGTTTGTCATTATGATCAAAAGTACGAGTATTGTTTATGAAGAGGGAAGATGAGAAAGGAAAATCTAAGAAATGATTTTTCATTTCACATATAAAGCAAATGGGATTGCATTATTTGCAATAAATATGTAATTAATTTCTATTATTATAAAAAAAATAAAATAAAATTTTAGTTTTGTTATATATGTTTTTTCATATACATATGGTATGTGTATTGTTTTATTTCAAAATAAGAGTAGATTAGAAATATAAAACTAGCTAAGTTCCAAATATGACAGGTAATGTGAATGATAAATTTACGTATAATTGCATCCATAGATTTATAAAACTTACGAAATACTTTTTCTGCATATTGTATTGGATGAGACCCGTTGAACAACTTTACAAAGATCGTTAGCTATTCCTATGACGATGAAATTCTCTTAGGACCATTTCTTGTTTTATCCATCTCTATAATTTAAGTTGACTGGACCTGGACATTTGGGAGAAATATGTTCAATTGTCCATGTTTTCTATTCATTAAAAAAGTTTTTGCAATCGTTCTTAAATGGAAGCCACATTTTTCCCCATGGTTGCTTGTCGATCAGTAGTAAGGAAAGCATTTACGAATATCATAGCAACATTTTTTAAGATTTTAAGCAACATTATCTACTAAACAAAAAGGTGTCCTTAATATCAGCCAAAAAATTTGATAGTTATATTTTTTTTAATATTAGTAGCTCAATAAATTGATTTGGTAAATATATTTTGATAGAGAGAGACTGACGAATATTCTTAATAAACCTAAATCTAAATTACTAGTATGTGTATTGATTTACCTGCAAGTATCGGATATATTTTAGTTTCAATAGATGTGATTTTAAATAAAATTTATTATAATTATTACTTTAATATCTATTGAACTATTATCAAAAATAAAGAAACTTCCCCGTAATAGTTCATTTATGGAGAAACTTCCTAATTGACTGGAGTTCGATGACTATAGAAGCAACTTCTGTAGTCATCTGCAATTGTAACTTTCGAGTGTAGTATTCCTGAAATGTCGACTGCGTCTCATGCCTCATAGCTTCCAAATACTTTTTAAAAATTTTTAACGAGAAACAATCGCAATAACCTCAATGAAACCAACATAAACGTTGGTGCTGGATTTCTGTGCCTATTCGATCGTCTAAATTTTTATATAGAGTTTCTATATAACGTTAAGAGAAGTCGATCATTTTATTTGTTAACAAATTTCTCAATTACATAATTTTTCTTATTAAAAAAGAAAATATTCGGCAATCGACTGCACTTGTGCAAAACGTTCCTTTTCCATCTAGATTTTTTTTTGGAACATCTGCTATACCTGATTCTTGTAATCTTCGGAATTTTCAGAAAGGGTTAACTTTTAAACAAACTTTTAAAGTTCGTTTTTAAGGTACATTTGTATGGTCGTTTTTGAAAAGTGTTTTCCCAGTGAATTTGCGACTACCAATAGATAGGCAGTTTCGCCATAATTTACTATGGTTTGAGAAACGAAAGTTCTTTTCACTAAGAGGTGTTTGATAGCTCTAACTATGGTAGTTAAAGAATTTTTACCCAAATAATATTATTACGTTTACACTCTAACATATCATAGAAAAACTAATTCTCAAAATAAGTTTGTTTTTGTCAATAATAAATTCGGTTGTCAATTGCCGAAATATGGATGTAAAGTTGCCACCTGTTTGAAAGTTTGAAAAAGTTTAAAATTAGTAGCAGTTTATTTAGATCCATCTGTCATTTTCAATTGAAGTTTTTTTGGATATTTAAAAAAAGTATTAAGTCGCTGGCATTAATAAATCTATGACATAGCTAACTTCTCTAGTTTAATGTCCACATATAGTAGTACAACGAGAAGTGGGGAATGATTTTCTATTGACTTTATTTAATACACTAACTAATGAATAAGTCAGTACTTTTGATTATACTTTTTTAAGCTTTTCAGGCTCTAGTAATTTTTTTTGGGTTGAAGCATTGAACTATCATTATTAGCTCGTGCAATTACTTTGTACTAGTAATATTAGTTAGTATAGTTTTAATTTTGTAAAGTGGTCTGAACTCCTTGAACCACACAATGTTGGTGAGTGCAAAATTTGATCTGATTGAATTTATCGTGGTAGTATATTTGATGGATTTTATTGTTATGTATTTATTCTATAGATTCTGAGTACTAGTGGATTCCACAAAAAACAATTTATGTTAAAATTACGTCTATTATTTTTATTCGGTGTTAAATTTATTTTGATTTTTCATTAATGATATTTATATTTACATACTAATGTCTTTGGTATATTGTTTGATTAATTAAACTTAATTTAATAAGCTTTTTTAAACACAAAAATAAATATTTTTTACAACAAATTTTAACATTTTCACCTCTTGACCTTCTTGTACATTCCACGTGTAATTATATTTGTTCAAAATGTTAAAACAATAAAAAGATAAAAAAAAAATTCAATACAGACAAAAAAAATTTAAGTTTAGTAAATGAAACCCTAAATAGATAATTAATTAATTTTCATAATTAAATACATAATGGTATATCAAACCGATCTTTAAAGTTTACCCATTGAAGCGGCTTAAAAACATGCCTACTTGGCTTACCAACTCCAATGTATGCTGCACCGAAATATGTAAACACATTTCAAATAGCGCATGATCAACAGCGAGTAGCGAGTAAGCAAAGCAGCGAGAGCGTGAGAGTGAGAGAGAGCGCGCTGATTTCAGAGAGTGAAAAATATTTCAACAAAAAACCACAAGAAATATTTTTTTAACAAACTAAAATTCATTAACGCATGCGTAACAGGTAGGCTTAAGGCTCTCGGAGCAGAGCCAGCAGAACCCGAACCGCACTTACAAGAGAGCTTTCGAAATGCTGGACTGATGGTTGTTAAGCTCTAAACGAGTTACCACATTTGGTGAGCATGCAAGCAAGTATTTGTAATGGTAAATGATCTTGTCAAACTACTTTGCCAGATACCCTTATACTAGAAGATACCATTTATTTTACGATTGCTTGTGGACTTACAGCACTTTTTTGTATAAATTCTGTAGCTGTTATTTCGTATTGCTTTTGTTAGTTTTGCTGTTGCTGTTGTTGTTGCTGTTGTTGGTGTTGTTTAAGGTTTACCTGTGCCTTGCTTACCACATGGTAGGAAAAAAATGTTGTTAGTTTGTGCGCTACAATTTTTTGCTTGATCTACTTACTTGTTGAGAATAGTTTCTTTGATTTATAATGTTTTACGAATGATGGACAATATTTGGGATTTTTGAAGATCTGATTAGTTTTCATTGGTTAAAAATAAAAGACCCTTTTTTATTGGTCCAATAACTATCTTTTTGTTATCTAACAACAACAATTATTGCGACATTATATATGTATATAAATATATTTATGTGTGTATAATATATATATGTAAGTGGCATATTATACTGAAAATAATAAATAAAATATAAATAATATAGACATGTATAAAGTCGTTTTTTTTTGTAGTATTTTAACTTTTATTTCAAACGTTTGTCGTAGTATATTTTCTATATATATTTTGATATGTTTGCTTCTGCCGTCACACAGTGTGACAAAACACAAAATTAGGCGGTCATAATTCGATATTTTCGGAACCAGTAGAGATATTGATATGAAATTTTCCTAAAATATAGTTTTTGAGTTGATCTTTCTTTTAAATTTAATTTGAGCCCAATCGGCCTACTGGAACTACCCGAAATTTTTGCCCAAACATGGGGATTTTACCGTGGTCCCAAGATTACTTAAAAACTATGATAGGTAGAAAGCTGAATTTTGGTGTCCGGAAAACTTACATTATTATCTATATTCAAAAAATTTTTTATGGTTTTCCGCCCACTGCCACACCCACCCCCCATACAAAATTTTCATATTAAATCATTTATTATCGTTAAAAACACTTTTTGCACTTATAAGACTACATATATACGTGACTTACATAGCAACACAACTCTATGCAAAAAATGGGCGTGATCCGCCCATTAGTTCCTAAGTTATTTGCAGTTTATGCAACTTTAGCGAAATTATGATTTCGTAAAAATTTAACCAACTTTAAACCCTTATAACTTTTTTACTATTCATTCCAAAATGATCATGTTGAATTTTTTTTAAAGCTTACGATATTGTTATTCATTACGTGTAAAAAATATTTCGACTTTAATTATCAAAAAAATTTTATTAGCAAAATTGCACAAAAAGTCAGTAATTTTTTTATGGTCATTTTCACTTCTATCTGCAATACCCAAAAAATGTGTCCGAGTTTTTTCATGAAATTTTTCCTATTAATAGCCAAATAGTTACACTTTACAATAAAATAAAAATTGGCCTGCGCACTCTATGTTTTATACCTATTTCAGGCCTCAGAAACCAGCGAAAAATTACGAAAAATATGACCTTCAATAAACCCCATTTATTTCAACAAAAAATTCAATAAGTAATAACAAAAAGACATTTATAATTTTATAAATATTTAATTTATTTATATTTGAAATTTCAACTAAATCGGTTGAAAAATAACGAAGTTATAACACATTATGTTCAGACGCCTGACCGGAAGTGTTCATATTTCAAATACGCATTACTTGCTTGTGTAAAATTGAATAACTGTACATTCAAGGTTAAACGTTTTGATCATACTTCCGGTCAGGCGTCTGAACATAATGTGTTATAACTTCGTTATTTTTCAACCGATTTAGTTGAAATTTGAAATATAAATAAATTAAATATTTATAAAAGTATAAATGTCTTTCTGTTATTACTTATTAAATTTGTTGTTGAAATAAATGGGGTTTATTGAAGTTCATATTTTTCGTAATTTTACGCTGGTTTCTGAGGCCTGAAATAGGTGTAAAACATAGAGTGCGCAGGCCAATTTTTTTTTGTTGTAAAGTTTAACTATTTGGCTATTAGTAGGAAAAATTTCATGAAAAAACTCGGATACATTTTTTGGGTATCGCAGATAGAAGTGAAAATGGCCATGAAAAAAATGCTGACTTTTTGTGCAATTTCGCTAATAAAATTTTTTTGATAATTAAAATTGAAATATTTTTTACACGTAATGAATAACAATATCCTAAGCTTCAAAAAAAATCAAAAATGATCATTTTTGAATAAATAGTAAAAAAGCTATAAAGGTTTAAAGTTGGTTCAATTTTTGAGAAATCGTAATTTCGCTAAAATTGCATAAAACTGCAAATAACTTAGGAACTAATGGGCGGATCACGCCCATTTTTTGCATGAAGTTGTGTTGCTGTATACGTCAGGTATATATATAGTCCAATAAGTGCAAAAAGTTTTTTGAACCATAATAAACGATTTAATATGAAAATTTTGTATGGGGGGTGGGTGTGGCAGTGGGCGGAAAACCATAAAAAATTTTTTGAATATAGATAATAATGTAAGTTTTCCGGACACCAAAATTCAGCTTTCTACCTATCATAGTTTTTAAGTAATCTTGGGACCACGGTAAAATCCCCATGTTTGGGCAAAAATTTCGGGTAGTTCCAGTAGGCCGATTGGGCTCAAATTAAATTTAAAAGAAAGATCAACTCAAAAACTATATTTTAGGAAAATTTCATATCAATATCTCTACTGGTTCCGAAAATATCGAATTATGACCGCCTAATTTTGTGTTTTGTCACACTGTGCGTCATCAGGAGGATTCTTAATAGTAAATACATCTATTCAACTTATAAACCATTTATACTTATATACATATATTATTACTTCTTTTTCTATTGACGTAACGACTCAAAAATAAAATATATATACTCTTCAAAACTTATTGAAGAGTTGCTAAGGAAGAGCTCAAAACATTATATTTTTTGTATCTCTGCAAACAGTTGGCAACTATATCAATAATCAAATCTGCTATTAACCGATATTGTTTAATTTAATGTTTTTTACTCTTTAATATTATATATATATATATCTGTGCATTTTGCATTTTAGTGGTTTTTGGATTCATTCCAGAAAGACTCCGAATAACTTAATTCTTATGGATTAAGGTTATATTCAAAACAACAAAAATGTTTTAAATATTGCTTAAAGATTTATGTATTTTAATGTTTGGGTGTGTTTAAAGGTTAACATTTGGCTTGAACACAGAGATCTGCTTAAAATATTTTATATCATTTTGAGTAGTTGCTATTACACATAATTGTATCAATCAAAATGAAAGTAAAATTTTATACAACACAGTTTAGTTATTTGAAGAGTTCGAATATTTTCGAAAATTTTCAACAATTTTTAACCAAATTAAACATCTTCTAAAATCAAACATTTTTGCGTAACTCTAACATTTGTGTGCAATTCCAACTTATTTAAGCACTTTGAATATCTTCAAACAAATTGAACATTTTCGTATATCATTTCAATCATTTTCAAGGAATTCGAAAATTTTCGAAAAATTTGAACATTTTCAAAAATTTTGAACACCCGAGCACGTTGAACACTTTTGATACAACTTGAAAAAATTCGAAAATCATCTTTCGGCATTTAGAATATTTTGAGTATTTTTAAGTAATTTAAGTATTTTCGATGATTTGAGAGTTTGACTCAAATTTTTGTGTTTGAGGATATTGACCAGAAGTTCAGAATTAACAAAATTCTGATCACGTTGTAAGACATTGTACATTGCACATTTTCGGGTATTTCCAACGTCTTTGAAGTTTTAGAGTGTCTAATTCGTAAGTTTCTAGTCGAGTATATATAAAATACTCGTAATGCACAAACACTTTAAAAGACTAATAAGCATGCATTAGTGGTTGGGCGTCATCTTGCTGTCGTTAAGACCGACAGATATTCTCTTACCTGTTGTGTAAGCCATTGTTTCTATTGTTGTTGCTATGTTGTTGTTTTTTAAGTGTGGCTATTGGAATGTTTTGTTGTTGCAATTATCATAGCAAAGAATGAGTGAGTGAATGGTGAGATACGTTTCAGTTTAAGTTTAAGTTTTTCTTCAGATATTTTGGTGTGACTCTCCAGTTTCAAAGCGACCGCGATTTTGTTCGGCAGCGTAGCGCGGATAGTCGATTTCTGAGTTGAAAGATTTGAAAAATTTTGCGTGTTTCGTTTACCGATTTATGTGTCTTTATCTTTTTTCTAACAGAAAAATATTATAAAAATATTTAAGAAAAAAGATATTGCTATTATTGAAAAATAGATAAATCAATTGAAGTGTTTGAAAAGAAATTTTCAATAAAAATTTATTAAAAAATTATTAATAAAGAAATTTGAAGAAAGTTGAATTTATCCCAAGAAAATTAAGAAAAATTGTGTACAAAACAATGTCTGAGGTTCTGAGTGCAAAGGAAATTGTTCAGAAAATATTGCGGAAATGTAAAAATTAATAAATTACAAATAAATTACAAATAAATTACAAAATCAATTGTTTATAGTTTTGTTTTGAGTGTGTGAATTGAAAAGTTTGCTTTAGAAATAAATTGAAAAAGTTTGGAAATTTTTGTGTGAATGCTGCTTTGCAGGCAGCAGAAGATAAAAAATTCTGATATCAAGAAAAAAATTTTTTAAAAGAAGTCAAATTGTGAAATGCACAAAATAGGCTCACAAATTTAACAAAAGTGTTGAAATATCTTATAAATTTGTTGGTTCAAAGGTAAAGAATTGGTTAAATATTTATTTAAGTCACTACACATACCATAAGATACTTCTATTCCTAATTGAATTTGGTATGAATTTTTCGTTTGTTCATTAAGAATTTTGTGTACGATCGAAATCAAAACAAGTATTTTTCTCTGCTAAGTTGAGTTTTGTTGTTGGTTTTCTTTTTCCAATTTTGTATCTTTTTTACAATTTTTAAGATTTCCTGGCATTTTGCCTGAGTTTGTTTGGCCATGCAATGTTGATTGCCAGGCGAAACGTACGAAGAGTGTGAAGAAATGAAATTCGTAAGAAAATATTTTTCTTTAAGCCGCGCACAAATGAAAATCGTGTAACGAGCGGCGGCAAGAAATTTTTTCCTGTCTGGAACTGGTGCGTGAGCTTGCCTCAAATTTGTGGATCTTAAGGATTACAAAGATTATTACAAGGACTTGCAATTTTATTCTATGGCATGAAAAATAAATAAATAGAAAAAAGGAAATTATCTTAATGAGTAGGTTTTTCGTGACAAGATAGTGTGATTAGTGTATTAATGAATAGTTGTGATACGATATCTTAGTAAAAAGATGAGATAGTAGACTCTCTTTGATGTTGCATTCTTATTTTTTACTTCATATAATCATATAATCATATAATCTTCATATAATCTATATATGTATGTAGCATAAATGATCTGTTTTGGTTGCAGTCTTCTACTTCTTGAAGAGCAACTGTACAGTTGGTTCTATATTCAATAATTGTTATACCTGATGACGGAAGTCTTTGTATAAGATCAAAAACTTATACAAAATAAAGAATTTAATTGAAGATGAGATAGTAGACTCTCTTTGATGTTGCATTCTTATTTTTTACTTCATATAATCATATAATCTTCATATAATCTATATATACATGTAGCATAAATGATCTGCTTTGGTTGCAGTCTTCTACTTCCTCAAGAGCAACTGTGCAGTTAGTTCTATATTCAATAATTGTTATATCTGATGACGGAAGCGTCTGTATATGATCCAAAAGTGGCACAAAATAAAGAATTTAATAAAAGAAAAGATAGTAGACTCTCTTTGATGTTACGTTATTATTTCTGAGTGCATATAATCTATATATGTATGTAGTACAAATGATCTGCTATAGTAGGAGTCTTATACTCCTTTAGGATTAACTGTACGTTGATTCTATATTCAATCATTTTTATTTGATGACAGAAGTCTCTGTATATGATCCAAAACTGGTACAAAATGAAGAATTTAATTATAGTAATTTTATTTTTAATTAAGTGAAGTTTTTGAACTGATCAAAATAGCTTATTCTGTTACTGCTTAATATAAATTAGCAGTGGTCTTTAAAAATATTGTGATATGTATATTATTATATAACTGCAAGCTTATAAATCAAGGTACAGAAGTGCAAGTTTAATACATACAAAAAAGCTGTGAGCTTTGTATATATAATTTATACTTGTCGTAAATTTCTTTGTATTACAATATTTTCAAAATGAAATAATAATAAAGCTAATACTATACTATAATAATACTATACTACAGAAAACTAAATCAACAATTCTTTTAAAGACCAAATACTTATTATCTTTTTTTTTGAAAGTAATGTGGACTGGGTGTATGGTGTCTGGGTATACCGGTATTAAATTATACTTAAATTATACTTATGACAACTTATAATATTTTGCCGCTAAGTCTGAAGTGGGATTTTCTGAAATGACATATCTATTTTATTATATATGCAAATATATTCAAACAATTAAACTCACAATATTTTTGAAGACCACTAATGCTGACTGTTTAGTAGTAACCGATAAAGTTGTATGGTCAGCCTGAATTTTACCAAATTTAATATTTCATATAACATAAATGCAAAAGCAGTTATAATATCACTAAGCTGGAAATTTAATGAGTAGTATTTTTACATTACTATGGATTCATAGAATAAGTGCAATACAATCGTGAACACAATTTACAATCCTCATCACTACTTACCTCAACATCGAACTGTGTAGTTGACGCTTCATAAAAAATACCTCAGTACGGGTCCTTTATATATAAAGAATCGAGTTTCTAATTCCACCTTCTCTCAGTCTGCCTTGACAACTTCGCGTCACCTTAGTGTCGTAGTCTCTCTTTCTCCTTTTTTTATTGCATTTATGTGTATTCATAATTTTATGTTGTATTCTTGAAGGGTTCAGTCTGAATGACATTCCCGATAAAGCTCAGCGTTTGTGATGTAAGAATTCAACCAACGTTTTAACCTCCTGCCGAGTTCTCAATTTTGTTATCTTAACAAATTCTATATTCTGTATTTATATTACGCTTTTGGTCAAATAATTTCACTCTATACGAATTTCGGATTTAAATTTGCCTTTGACATCTTTACGTCACCTTTGTTCTAGTCACATTTTTTTTCTATAAAACTAAGTTTATAATTTTGGGTTTTATTTTTGAAGGATTATGCGATACCCGATTCAAGTCAATATTTGACTTGAGTCAAATAACTTTTTAATAATAAGCTTTCTATTGCTTGAAAGATACTCAATTTCGATATTCTATGAAATTATAAGGCACCTTTTTTCGTTTTGTATTTGGATAAAAATAATCCTTACTTTCGAATCTTAGTTTTTTTCTCTCTGTAAGTTATCTTAAGCGTGTATGATTTCGGGTTATAGCAGTTCCATAAATAGCATATATAAAATGAATGGGCAGTTCTTTCGAATTCATATGACTAAGTACTGTGAAGTCTGGTCGGTTAGTAGCTTGAATTTATTATTATTACAATGATTGTATTAGCTATATTATATTACCTATTAAAGAAGTCTGTGACACCTAAATATATTTTATCAATAAAATAAAAATATTCCATTTTATTATTATCAACATAAAATTAAACAAGCAACAGTGATGTATGCTCCTGATGGAGCAGAGTACAGCTTATTTTAAGAATATTGTATTCTGCAAAAATCTAAATGAGCGGAGAGCACTCTACCTATCAAATAAAGGCCAGAGTGTATTTTTTTAAACAGTTCCTTCTCCAATTCTTCTCCTTGCCCAAGACTTACTTAAGCAATCTGATAGATTATGACAAAAGGTCTTATTCCTCTAAAAATAGAACATTTTGTAATATTAGACAATTTTTGTAACTCTACTAACTTTGCTCTATACATAGCGAGTATATGCAATCGTATATCTAATAGCAATAAAAAATTGTTTGTATTGTTCTTGGCAAAAGTAGAAGATTAATAGATTATACAAACTAGAAATATTTTGCTTGAAATGAAAAGAACACTAACATGTCAATGGGTTTGGCTTTAAGTCATTATAGCAAAAGCTTCTCTAATTCCTAAATATTATATTCTTGCTGCCAATAACAGTTTTAATATATATGCTCCATTAAAAAAGAGTTTCCAAAACTTTGATGTGCGTTTTTCCATACTTAAAATAGAGCTTCTGACATAGCTTTTTCAATAGTGTGAACTAAATTTGTAAGATATATGTTAAATCCCTCAGATTAACAGAGTTTTCAGGAACTTTTTCACATTTTTTAATAAGAGACGGTTTCTGTCAGAGGTTTTAACATATCATGATGAAAGTTGTGAAAAAATTGATAGTAATTGATAAAAATAGTTAAGATATGAACTACTCTCTAATGTGAAGTTTGCAGAACTGAATTGCTTATTGACTATACAGCTGTTTCGGGTATTATCAAATGCTTAACCATTATCTGTAGCATATTGAAATATTTTTTTGATTTAAATGTTTAGATATTATATTTAGACTCCTAAGTACTAGGACTAGGACTAGGAGTAGAAGTGATAAACAATAATTTAGTCAGGGTGTAAAGGGGGTTTTGAAAATACCTGGAGTTGAAAAAGAGTATAAGTGCTTAAGTGAACTAGCTCAAAACAGCTTCAACATAATATATTTATTTATTAAGTTTGAAATTTATTTCAATATTTGTATAATAATTTTAAATTTTTCGTAAAATTAAGAAGTTTAATATTTTGCGGAATTGATTAATTCGTTTTACTCAATGGTGTCAAATGCTAAACTTTATAAAAATATTCTAAACTGTTTCACAATGAATCCATTTTAGCACTTCAAACAATTTTTTGATAAATTCGCGAATAATACTGTTCAAATTTGAATATGTATCTGCGCGCCATTTACCTAAATATATAATTCACACAGATCGTATGAGACTGGCTCTATAAAAACTCAGCACAGTGAGTTCTACGAGTAAATTATAGAAAGTATGCCCGATTCACTTTACTTATTATCCAAATTTGAATATATTTATTAATACTTGAAATGACCAAGTAATCATTTCCGTCCTTATAACTGATGATGAAACATGGTGTCTGCAAAAGAAAACATTAGAGCGCAGATGGACATTTCCTGCAGAGCCTGAAAATAGAAATTTAAGATCTTTCGAGAACAAAATTAACACAATGCTATCGGTTTTTTCAATTTAAAAGAAATTGTTCACAGTGAATTTATTCCAAAAGGTGAGATTATAAACGGAATATATTATATGGTAGTTGTATAAAATTCCTATGTTTTTACTAAAAGATATTATATGGTACATAAGATTATGAATCAATATTCTTATCGATTATTCACTGAATTCAAATGATTTAGTTTTATGTGGTTACTGTTTATATCTCATATCAAAAATGACCATAATGGAAAAATCGCACTGAAAACGTACTGATTTAGTATTAAAAAGTTATTACTGCTTTAATTTCTCCAACTTTTATTCTCATAATATATACATCTAATATGTCATCATTTATAAAATGTGTGTCGAAAAAATTTCAAATACCTAACCAACTATAAATAGATATTACTGATTAATCCAACATAATAAGGTGAATCGTTTTATCTACTATGTAATTACCTGACTCTTTGCCTGTCTGTCCGTTTCTGTATCTATATCATAATTATATTAAAAGTAGACAATATTTGATAGATCATAAAATATATCTTAAAAAAGCAAAATAAAACTCCGAATATGTTATAGCCTTTTGATTTCGTAAAGGATGTCCGATAGGGATATGGAATGCTCGTATAGTTAAAAAAAATAAAATTGATAGGGCTTTTAACAGAATAAGATTTTTAGTTCATACAAGTTCACATATTGCAAAATATCTACGATTAAAAATAATTTAAGTGTTCTTGCTCTAATTATTCCAAACAATACCGTTTAGTTCTGTCTGTCGCGGTAGGGTAACTCCTAATCGTACAATTATAATTATATTAAACTAATACACCATAAGTATGTTAAAAAATGAGTTTCTATAGCGAATGTAATTATAAGTTTATAAGAATTATATTTTCTCGTGTCATAAAATCAGTTATTAAGTAAATGAGAATTATAAAATATATAATGAAAAATGTGTGATATAATTTAAACACTAATAAATAATAGTAATGCTAACACAATAATTGGTGATTATTATATAAAATCTATTTATACTCTATTTCTTTAGGAATTCTCTTTTGAATTACTAAAGGAATGTTGTAAGTCCTGATTTTTTTTTGTATCCGAAATGCTGCTATATATACGAATATTTTAAAAAAGTTTATAGATTTATTTAGATTTTAGTTTATTTAAGTTTTGATTAAAATATATTTGCACATAAATCGAAATATCTTCCAACTTCAAAATTTATTAAATTAAATACATATATTATATCCCAGAGTGTCTGATTAAGTTTTCAGAAAATATATAGTTACTTACTAAAAAAGACTTTAATTTATAATGTGTTGTTATCAATGCTTATTTTAAACCTAATTATTTAATAGATCATATTTTCAATATATACCCTTATTTTTTTTTTCATAGGTCATAGGTGCCATAGGTTATCTAAACAGAATTATCGATTCATAACTATACAAATTAAGTTACAAAGTTGAAAGACTGACAAGGGTGCAGTTGGTAGTTTGAAGGCATTCGGTTCTATGTTTGCACCTTACCTTATCTCATATTTTTCTAATTGTTAACATTTGATTAAAATATGATATATATAATTATTTTAAGTTAATTTTTTTATTTACTGTTATACCTTTATTTGTATACATACATATATTACTAGCAATAATTACGGAAATATATTTGTGATGATGAAAAAAGTCGTTGATATTCTCATTTCATCTAAAGCACTATGATTGTGTTCTTGGGTTTAAGAGGTTCTAGCGCTTCTCCATTCGAAATTTATTGTGTGGACGCAAAAAGTTTTATATATATTAATTTTTCTTTTGCGTTAGTTGCGTGTAAAATATAGTTTGACTGAAGTTTACATATAAAAAATAGTTTTCGAAAAATAAAATATGTTTTATACATTAAATTATATAGTAATTTCAGGATTTGCTAACCTACCTTTAAGTTTGGTCAAGAAACACACTTTAAAATATCTTTAAAAATATTTTCTTGAAGAGTCCAGTTAAAACGGATTATTATCTCTGAACATATAAAGGCTGAAGCTGTTCTGAACTTAAACCGAAACGATATCAACGATTCCTGCCGCCTCTATCAAGATCAACAGGAAGCAGCAGAACACATTCTATGCATCTGCTCAGCCGTGGCAAAACTCAGACTTAACTATCTAGACAGTGAAATGTTCAGCCTTGAATACCTTGAATAATTATGACAAAATTCTTCAAAAGTTTTAAATTAGACTAATTGGGCGAAAGGCTGCATAAAAGATCTTTCAGGGCGCAGTGCATTCATAACCTATTCATAATAATAATTTTCTCAAATACACTTTATGCTTTTGTTTCAGAAATACAATTTGAAGCAGTCTTTTTGTTCTCAAAAAAGTCTATCATAGAATCTTCGAAAACGTTTGAATTTTTCTAGTCTTAAGGAACAATTGGTTCTATTGGTTCCTAATAACAGAGAGACGAAAATTTTACACATAAACGCAAGTATGAAAACTTTATATATACCTAAGAAGGCTAAAGTAATTATCTTTCATTAGACTTGTATAAAATGTTTTCAATGCTAAAAAGCGTTTAGAATTAATTCGGAAATAATTCATTTCTAATTTGTTTTCACCCTTTAATTTGGTTATTGCAATGAATCTTCTATGTGGGTTACCACTTTGTGTAGAACTCAACCTTTGATTGCTTGAATCTTTCATTTGTCATTCTTATCAACACTACAAACTCGACTTAAAGTGTTTTATTCATAATTTCTGTTCTTGCTTTGTTCAAACTATAACAATAGCAAAACTTCTTTCCCTCAAAGTTCCCACAGAGCTTACGAATTACTTTCCGTCAGTGCTCTTCTCACCTGTATTGGGAACGACCAAACAATTTTCGGAGCCAAATTGAGCGTCATTTCGCTTCCTGTGCTACTATTTACACATATTCCCATTTTCAGATTTAACAACAATATCTTTTCAATGTTAATTATTCAAAAGCTCTTAATTAAGTCTTCATCCAATCAGCGCGTACGACGACTATATAATTTCTTTTTTAAATAATCAAATCTTTTTTAAAAAATAAAAAAAATGAGAAGAAAATGTGAAGAAATCCGAATGTTCGACCGAACGCACATATTCCAAACTCATTAAGTTAAGTAGAAAAATAAATAAAAGAACTAAATGTTGCTACAGATGCAAAGATAGGTATAAATGTATCTCACTCTTCATGTGACTACTATGCAATAGTTTGTCTGTATGTATTTATAATTAAATCAAATGTAATAACAATAAAAAAATCAAAATTATTATAGCAAATTCGCACCTCGCAGCGCTGGTCGTTTAAGCCACTGCGCTTTGCGGAGCCATGAAAGTGTTAAGCCGGCAGTAAGGCTTGAAGAGTGTTAAATGTAAATGAATTTGTTAGACGCGCGTATCCACCGAAACGTGTTTCGATACAGTATTTTTTAGTTTTTTTTTTTGTTTTTTTTATTATTATTTTGTACTATTTCGATTTGCTCATTTAAGGTGTAGATACATTTTAGATATTTTCATTAAGTGTGATTTAAGTAATGTCGCTTACTTAAGTCATCGCTGCTGGTCAAGAATTTAACGCAAATAAAGTTATAAGCCCGACTTTCGAAGTTCAAATACAACTAAGTTGCGTGATAAGTGTTCCTAGGTACTCTATTGCAAGAAACTATTCTGCTGTGGAATAATTGGTAGCTTAGAAATGAATTCAGACTAAGTTGACTTGAGTTCTATAAATTGAACTATTATAAAAATAGATGTGATCAAAATAATTCTATTAAAATGTTTTAGTAGAACAAGTAATCACTATGCCAACCCTTTAGTTATCAAGCTTTCATGACGACGTAAGGCTGTCCTTACAGCGATAAATGTTGCGAAGATGAAACAAGATCCAGAACAGAATGAAGATTACTTACTTTTTTAAGTAATCTTAAAAATTCCGTAAGAAATATCATAAGAATCTTAAAAATACCCGTTATCACTTTTACGGGTACTACGATGACTTGTATAGAACTAAGACTCAGATTCGCAGAAAACATTTCTGAATTGAGCGAACATTAGTTTTTTGTGTTGGATGTTATGAATAAGTTTGTGTATAAATAGAAGAAATAAATGAGAATCAAGAGTATTTTCTACTGAAAAGTAATCATATAACATATATATAAATTATTTATAGCACTAAAAACCCGGACTGTGTGTATGATTGGTATTACTAAGTGGAGAATATTTAAAGAAAGTTTAATTATGAAGTACATAGAGTTACGGATCGATTACTTCATTTTGCATTGTTAGAATTTATGTGAAGAATAGGGAACCAAAAAAAGTTTTTACTATTTGAACCATTTGAACCATTTAACAAAAAAAAATTAACATCAAAAAATTATACCCTCTAGTTCGAAGATAGAATTCCATCATTAAATGAACATATGGTACTTTCTATATTCAAATGCATATTTCGTATTCATGGTTAGGTGATTTACCTATTCCATAGAAACTTTATTTGAAGCCAAACAAGTTGGGCGCCATTAGGTACTACGAACACATTACTTCGTTATACCGCCTTATTACGAAGAGATGTACCTGCTTTTTCTCAAAAAGATTATAGAAACAACCAAATGGACTAATGAGTTTATAATGTAAGATCTTTTCTGCAGATCATTATTATTTCGATGATAATATATATTATTTTTATATAGATATATATAATATTATTATCATATATTCTAAAGATTTTCATTACAAGTCATGGGAAATTCTTTTTATCACAGTATGTAATATATCAGATTGGGATTGCTTTAACTCCCGTTTATCGCTGTTTGTGTTCAAAGCGTAATCCTGCCCTCTCATTATGTCTATTGGTTTTTCTTGCTGTTTTGGATTTACATGAAGAATAATGTTGTTCGGAACACAATTTTTTTTTACATAAATTAAAGATTATTTCTTTATAGCGTCTAAATATTTTATTGAATTATATATTGTTCATTCTGTTCTAATATTTTTTGCCAGCTTTGATGTTAATGAACTGATTCAAGTGATTTTTAACCTCCCCATTTTAGGGGTTTACCGGATGAGAAAAAAAATGGAATAAATAAAAATCAAAAAGGACCAGTTCTGGAGAATATGGTGGGTGTATTTGTATGTAGAAGTACATAATTTACACATGTTAGTTTTCATTTGTCAGTATAAGAACTTAAGTGCTATAGTATTTATAATAACATTGCATTTATGTGTCCTATTCTTGTGGGATTTGAAAAATGCACGAATATAAACAAAAATATTCGAAAGCTTTTTATGCATACAGTTTATACTGCTGGGAAACTTCCACACTTATGCGATATATATATAGAAAAATCGTTGGAATAAAGGAATTGAAGTTACAGAAGTTTATATTGGTTTTTCGATTTTTAAAAAACAAGACGATAGTAACGAAAATCACTACAGATATGGTATACATAAAAAGAAGAATCATCATTGGAATAAATGAATTGCAGTCGTAAGGGATTGCATTGAAAGCTAAAGTCATCTTTACAGTTTAATATACGTTTTTAATATTGAATCGCCAACTTATTGAACTATCTAGTATGTTAAGAATAGGTGAACCTCTTTTCTTTCTTTTCTTTCCTTGTAATTATGACAAACCCTTTCAATAAGTAAACACGAAATTAAATTAAAAACACATGAAAAATAATTTCATCTTCTCCCACTTCCACTTACCAACGTAAACGTAAATTTTCTCATTCTATGTTAGTTTTGTTAATAAGTGAGTTTCCTTGTTTATCTGGTATCCTAGGCGACTGGTTGTACTGAAGTTCGTTATCTTCTGCATCATAGATAATAACTACATAAAATGGTGAGTCTGTGCGCGCAGGCAATCTTTCGCTTGGCTGATTTGTTTGCATTCGCTGCTAGACTTCATACCTGTCCGCCGGTGCAACTGGCATAAATTCTTGACCAAGTAAAAGTGCCATGTCTGGTATATATATATAGGTATGTGTACATTGGGTTTTTTGCGCCTTCTCATTTTCTTCTTGGTTCTTGACAAGTTGTAGTTGGTATATTAGCTGATTTTCCAACACATTGCCTTGTCAATGTTGATCTAATGTGTTCGTTGTCATCAAGCTACCGTAATTGTAAGAATTATGTATACACAAATGCAATTTAAATAATTTCTATCTTTTCATATTTATTTTGTGATTATGTATAATTTTTTATAATTTTTTTTGAGTATTTGTTACATTTTTTTTTAATTTTGTTTTATTTACATTTTATTATTTTTATTGAATTTTTTCTTGTCTCAACCTCCACAAAGCTCTATTGCCCGCAAACTAGAAATTTTTATTGTTCGAATTCCAAACTCTCATTCCTTGTTTTTTTTTTTTAAATATTTTTTATATACACATTTTTTTTTTCTATTTTATATATCTATTTTAAATATCTTGTGCTGTAATTCGTTTCTATACGTATTTCTATACTATGTGGAGGTAAAAAGAGAACAATTTCGGTACGCCTACGTTCATTCACTTTACTTGTCTTAAATTGCATTAATTATAGAAAAGTATCTGTGGTACTTGGCTGAGTAGCCGCATTTGACAGTTTTTATTTGCCTTAATTTGAATGTATAATTGACGACGGACCTTGCCATATAAATTTAATGAATTTATTAGCATATAAGACAGCAACAGACAAATAATTTTTATATGAAAAATTAAACATAATTAAATGCATTTTAGAACAACAATAAAAATGAAGAAAAATAAAACAAACAAAAAAAATTAATTATAGAAATTCCTGTTGGGCCATAAAACGGCTTGTGCTTGAAAGCATCGAATTGCTTGAATTTGGAAATACTTCAGCTCAACTATGAAACTATGAAACTAAAGTATTTAAGTTTCTGAAGAAAAGAAAGGCTAAGAACAATCTAAAGTCAATCCCCTTTAACTGGGTTATTACTTTGTCAAAAAGCACATAAATGCATTTTATAGCTTATATTTGTTGACCATAACACTACAGAGGTAGTAAATAGATGAGCCACAAGAGCATACATATATGTAAACGTACATACACGTACTTATGTATCACAGTATAGAAATATATATCGTAATATATATACAGATTTTATAGAAATATATAGAAATTTGCGATATATATAAAAAAATTTTTTTTTTAAGTTAAATGGATCTGACCATTACTCTACCAGTGATGTCCAAATCTTAGTTCATACTTTTATTTAACAATATGTCTTTATTGGGTCGCTTTTGTTTAAAGCCTCACATTAAGTTTTAGAATCAAAAAACTAATAATATAATACTTATTATATAACAATTATATATAACAATATAACAATTATAATATAATTGTAAATTATTTTTGAGGGGCCTATGAATAAATAGCCAGGGCTTATTTATCAGATATCAAGGCGCATAAGTTGAATTAAGCGGGATAATCTTAAGGAAAACAGGATGACAGGTCTATCATTCCGTTTCAGTCTAGAGGAGATTATCATATTAGCAAGAGGTCTAGCCAACGGATTCAAATGGGTTTCAAGATTTAAAGCATGTTTCTGCAAAACAAATGTGACTATAGATTTTATACACAGCAAATCTCTCTTATGTGAAAATAAAAAATCTTAAAAAATAAACAAATAATATAAATAAAATACTATATTTTAATGTGTATATATATATATATAATAAATTATATAAATTTATTATATATACTAGATATTATATTTTAAATATTTCATATGCATAAATAAGAAAGAGAAGCACATTTGAAATGCCCATTAAATAAAGAACGAATCGACAAATATATAAATATTTAAACCGAGTCTTCTAACATATTGTACATACAAGGACTAAAGACCAAAAGTGGCTTAACTATGACTCAATAGAATTTATAGGCTGCAATGATTCACTATAAAAAAATAAAACATTGAAAATTTAAATGTTATATTTGAGAAAAAAATGGCACTCAATGAGAAAAATAAACAAATTTGGAAGACCCGTCAAGCGAAAAAAAGTTTTAGATAAATATTTTAAGGAAGCTGTTATTATTTTTTACCTTTCCGAATTTATTAAATATATAACTATTCGCGATCAAATTCGATATTTATTGCCAACAGGCATACCACATAAATTTTCCTCTCGAATGCAATGAATGGTCTCCAATAACTGTTAACCATTACCCATTCTTCAGTACCATACAGCTGACTAGGCATATTAAAAGCCTTGTAGAGCGTATCTGTTTCAAAGATAACAGATTATCAAAAGTCAATTGGCACTACGCATACATGTCTAAAAACTAAACAGTAATTAATATTGATAATTAAATAGGTGCCACTTTGTCTGTCCGTCCCAAAAACAACCGACCAAAAAAAAAAAAATGAATTAATTAATAGTTCAAATTTCATTTCATCAGTTCAGTTCATAATTTCAAGAACCAAACTAATGAGCAAAGGTAGTTGAACTAAATTTACTAAGGTTTCCGATATCTCAATCAGTACCTATACCCACTCCACCAAGAACTTTTAACTATATTAGTTACTTTAATATAATGCTAAATAATTGACCTGATAACACTTCCAACTTATTAGATATACGATTTTTTCCATAATTTCAAATGTTCTTCTTTAAAATATTGTGATTATATGAATACTTTCGATATACTTTCGATCGGGTAATGAGACTTACAGGATCGTTAATTGATTTGGTCGAATTGACACTAACTGGCTGTGTCACGTACTTCTGCAGACAGGACAGTTATTTTGAAATAGCTGGTCCATAGTAATGTTTTAATTGATGAATAAATGGAAATCGAAAAATATCACTACTGCTTAGCCCTTTTAAGTTACTGAAGAAAGAGGTTTTCTCTATAACTCTGTATTCGAAGTTTCTATTAGGCGAGCAGTTAATGTAACTATAACTAATTGTGTTTCTGTCTGTAGAAAATTAAGAAATCTTGTAACACTTTGGGTGACTTTCCATTTTTTTCGGGGTCCGTAAATGTTAATAAGATCCCTTGATTTCGTGAGTAATCAAAAAAATTTTCCACAAATATATTTTGATCTTCATTATAAGTGTATATGTAAAATGCCATGAATCTGGTTTCAATATAAGAATTTTATAAAGAGTGCTAACACCTATGATTATTGTCTTTAGGATGTTAAAAAAAGTGCCTGTAGTCTCCTTTATAGATGGCTTCATCAGTCAATAATTTAAAATACTCACCTACATTTGATTGTAAGTTGGGTGTAGATGCAGTTCTGAATAGGAACATTGTTTATGTATTACTATTATTATCGTTAAAGCTATTTAGAACTCGTATGGTTGAAATGTTTTTCTGAATTTAAGAAATTTTTCTGACTACTTTAGTTTTCTATTAATTTAATCACTTTAACCTATATGCATATGTGATGTACACTTCAAAGACTCTTCTTTGTAGGACTATTTACCTGCAAACAATACTGGCAATGCAATCCAAGTTAAGACCTAGCAAGCCTCAAGACTTATATTATGCTTAAAATTTATTTTTTAATTATGAAATATTAGCACAACGAATTGTGCTTTATTAGAAAAATTATTAATTTACATTTATAAATATTTACATTTGTGCAACAAATGCTTAATTATTGAGAGTTGTATATTATGGCAACATTTATTGCTTCCCTCGTAAAAATCTGCAAGAGATTTTATGGCCAATAAAATAACTCAACTTTAGTAAAATACACTGAAATAAAATACAATTAACAAATACATAAAGAATTATAAATTATTAAAAATATTTTGTGTAATCGTGTACGAATTCAATACTAAACAACACAGCACAGTAAAAACCACATAAAACAAACTGTTACCCTGAACCAAAGTACAACCATTATTTGAGGGAACCGAAATGGACTGCGACTTATTTACGATTTGCTATTTGAAGCCTGAGAATTTGGAGTTTTTGACATTTATTAGACTTTAGCCGGTATCAGTAGTTGTTCTCTGTTGCTGTTGGGTGAGAACAGCAACATATTATAATAACAGAACAAAACATCTACAAAGTATATCGTATAATATATAAATAAGTTTTTTCTTTATTTTTGGGATTTTAATTTATGGTCCTCTGAAGACGTTACCATAGATTTTGTTTTCATTGACGCTGAGTTTAAATTGGCTGTAGAATTTACAGTGCTTCTATATATCAGACATTGAAATATATAATTATTTTCTTGATATAAGTCAAAGACTTTAGTAGTTGTATGTTTTAAGGGATGTCTATATATGAGGAGTACTCTCTTCAGAAAACCTTTCGAATTTCGAATTCAGTAGAATTAATATTCTAATGAAGATAATTTAATCGCATGTATTCATGATTTCATTAGAGGTGAGATGCTGTGCGTTACTAGACTGAAGATGCTAAAAGTATTTTACCGTGTTTGTAGGAAAAATGGAGATAAGGTGTGAGCGTAAAATTTTCGATTTTGCTGATTGTGATTCAAATAAATAGATAGACGAAATCGTGTGATATATATATTTATATGCATTTGTATTCATCGAGTTCATAGACAATGCAACCGATATCAAGTCTTAGTTTCTTCAATAAATCTCTTAACCGAACCCATTTTGTGTATTGATATGATCTAGTTGGGCACCCTTAGACAGTGATCAGTCTGCGTTATACCATTTCTTTAGTGCTGGTATAGTCTTCTTTGCTGCTGTGTACTAGAAAATCTGCAATAAAGATATTACAACCAAAATTTTGCAATTGTATCAGTCTCAAAGTAGTACCAGTGCATGATTGTAGTGTTTTTGGAATTTGGCTTTCTCATATATGAGATAAACTATGGCTTTCTCGAACTTTTATTTCGAAAGCGGTCAAGTAATCAGGGACATAAATCTTGTATATGGGTCATTCTTTTACAAACCGGACGGATTTTGGCAAAAAATGACCTTATGATCTCCGATTTGGCTGAAATTTTTTTTATGAGCTCCTTTCATAAAATAAGAAGACCCGTATCTCGGGAAAAAATTTTGTGATTTTTTTTCTCGGAGATATGGACCCATGGGGTTTTGAGAATTGGCATAGTAGACACATTTTCAAATTGCTATATCTTAAGTTCTATAAAAGGTAGAAACTTGAAATTTACAGCGTTTCAAAGATAATTGATTGAACTTTTATAAAATTGTTTAAACAATTAAAATTGTTTATATTTAAGTACTAATATGAACTATTCAATTTCAAAAAAAAAATTTTCATACCATATATATATGGTATGTTCGTTACTACAGGTAAAACTATAACTTCGTAGAGTAGTGATTTGGAAGATAGGAAAAGATAAATAGAGACGATAGACTAGACTTAAATAGCCTTGACGGACTACTACAATCAGGTGTATCATACTATATCAACAGATATATTGAAACATGTTTATTTCAAAGTGCTAATAAAGTCATACTTATATCTATTGAAATCAATGTAATCATAATCTCTCATATGTTATATATGAATATAAGTTTGAAGACCTTTGAAGTATATAAGTTTTTGAAGTCCTATTAAAATAGAATCTATTTTGACGTGTTTTCCTACTGAACATACTAACTTACCGTTCAATATATTAGTGCAATATAATAAGAAAAAGTCTAGTAGAGTTAGAGCTGTAACAAGTCGATGTTTTTGTCTTTAATTGCAAATTCTTTATGATAATAATTATAAAAATAATTATTTTTAATGGCATACTTGTTTTTTCAATCTATTTTATTGGATGATACACTTTCCAAACCAAAAACATATTGAAATGCGTATTTATTATCAGAGGACTTTGACTTTCTGTTATAAAAACACAGACGAGTAAATGAATTAGTCTCCATAATTGTTCAACTGTTGGATATACCACAGGCTTCCACACTTTCAATCAAAGCCCTTACTCAGAAAATTATTTCATTTTTAATTTTATTAATTTTCATTTATTTTCTCAGCAATTCCATAAATAGTTTTCCTATTGACAACTAAATACTTTAATATGCCACAAAGGCAAAATACAATTTGTTGAGCATCAATGCAACAACAAAATGACATTTTGACAATATAAGCACTTTAAGATGCACAGCATCAACCACCGCATCAACCACAGCATCAACCGCAGCATCAACCGCAGCAACAATGCCAGCAACAATAACAGCAACATCATCAACATATTTTTGTTGTTGGGTTTGTCTGCTGCAATCATAAGCTAACAACAATACAAACAAATTAAATAGTGGCCGATGTGAGATTCTGTTTTGGTGCTGGTATTGACCAACTGAGCCACTAAGTCACTGAACAAATTGGCGTCTTAGAGCTTCGCCATAAATGTCTGTGAGAGTTGAGTCGAGTCGAGTCAAGTCAAGTCGAGCCAAGCCGAGCCGATTTGAGTTGAACTGAGCTTTGGTTGAGCTGAGTTAAACTAAGCCGGCCTGAGGTTGACCAGGTAATATAAAGTTAGGATGCCATAAATTTAATTTTCTTTAATTTTCAACAATTATTTAATTTAAACTTGTGCACATATTGAAAGATAATAAAAAGTTAAAATAACAATAAACAATTTCCAAGCCATTTTTGGCGTTATCATTTATTTATTTATGCTATTACATTTGTTGCAATAAATCTATTCGCTTCGCGTACATATCTTTCATCTATAAATCTAAACATTATGTGGAAACATTTAAATGAACAATCTGCCAAGAGAGCAGCAGCTGAGGCGGCGGTTAGAGATAGGCGCAGCTGTTCATTTTAGTCAGATCGACTTGCCCTCCAATGGCTAAGCAATGGGGAATGCGTAACCAAGTTATTGGGTATTGTGTCAGTTAGGAATTCAATAGTTGGGAATTACGTCAGGATTTCTTTAAACCTAAAATATTTACAATTATTTTCTATTCACAAAAAAATTAAACTTAATTATTATTTTAAAGTTATTTTTAATAAATTATTTGGTGGGGAAAACAGATCATTGACAGTCTTACTACTAAAGAAGATTTATTTGAAGTGTAATGAATGAGTTGCAAGCCTTGAATATATTTAACATATATTTAGAGTTCATTCACTTTTAATGAATTCATATTTGCTTATGAAATACATATAAATAAAATAAATATATAAAGATATTTTTAAAATACAATAAATTATTTCAAGAATAGAGTTTTTAGTAGAGTTTTTAGTTTATTTACTTTTAATCCAAAATATCTCATATAAAAGAAACAAGAAAATAGAGAAATTCTTGATCGATCGAAATAAAAGTTAAATTTCTGAAAAAATCAACCCGACTTTAAAACATTTTCGACTTAAGAACTCAAAAAATTTAAAAGAAAATAGAGCTCTCCTCAAAACAGTTTTCAGAACCGGATACAAGGTTACACTAGAGACAAATTAAAAAACAAGACGAAATTATAATCAAACTAATACATATTTCTAAGATGTGTGAAGGATTTATTATTTACTATATCCAGTAGATTGTACATAAATCCAAGGTTTTGGAATCGAAATATAGAGTTTGCATAGCTCAAAAACGTGAATAGTTTATAAAGTTAGTGTATGATTATTTAAGTTTCCTATATCTATAGTTTACTATTTCATTAACGTATATAGTGAATAAGCAGAAAGTCATTCCTATATGGAATGTATATACATTTGTAATCTCTCCAAATATAATAACCTAAGGATAACTCATATATTTTCTCTTCATAAATGATTTGACAATTAGATAATTATTCTATACCTTAATTCCGCCCTATTTCTTGCTGGAGTTCATTAGTTGTGTAACTGTAATGTTTTAAAATAGTTTTTAACTCCATCGATCCATGTTTTTTTTGGTCGTCCTCTCTTGCGTGGTTCTGGAATTTTACAGTCGATAAACTTTTACTGCTCTCTGATTATATGACATATCCATTACTTATCTACTTAGCATAATAGTAAAAAAGAAAAATATTTACTAATACAGTGACTATTAAACCAATTAATAAAATAGTGCAACAAATTATTATTTAATATGCCACAAAGGCAAAATTATTAATTTTTACCTCAAAGGAATATTAACTAGAGATATATTTGCAATCAACTGATTAAAAATGTGCTTTTCTTGAATTGGTATGCTATTAAAACAGAACAATAAAGCATATAAAAGATATATTATAACATTTTAATTGCAGAATAATGCTATGAATATCTATATAAAGGGTTTCGTTTGATTTGCTGAAATGTAACTTCTTTCATATAATCTTCTGTTTCTAAGAAAAAGAGAGTACAACGTCCTTTCTTGATATGAAAACTAAGAGTTTTTAATAAATACCTAAAATTAAATGATCAGTCTTTTAATTTCAAAAGATAATTTTTTTTTAGAAATAGAACTTTTTCAGAAATTTGAAACCATAGAAGACCATTTATTTTGCCTGATTTTTAATTGCACATTTATCTTTTTTGGACCATTTTGATGCTATTAGCTGTTAGTTAATTTTTTTTACTTATTTAACTACTACATAAGATGATGGCGATAAGAAGTTTTATGTTAATAATGTGGGTTTAATTTAGTAGGAATATTTATATATACATAGTACGACATTTTCAGTATATAATATAATTACTTTAATAAATTGTGTTTAGGTGTTATTGTGTAAAATGGAGTCATACATAATGAAAATATGTAAAGTACTGCTTTAGTTAGTCTACCTCTGTGCTTTATATTATATGGTATATTTGTAATGGTATTTTATTGTGATGTATGGGCCTAAACAAACACTAATTACATTGAGAAAATGAAATATCTGTTGCGGCGCATGTGACTAAATAAACACTAATTGCAATAAGATAATGCAATATCTGTTGCGGCGTATGAAAGATATAGAAATAAGTAAATAAAAAAATATAAAAATATAAAAAAGTGTAAAAATATAAAAAATCTGTGTTTATTATGAATTTCCAATTTCTGTTTCTTTAATAAATTTTTGTATCGCTTTAATTACATACAAATGCCGGTAAGGTTTTTAATTTTTAAGCTTAAATTATTAACTTTTAATGAGTCTGTGAGTTTGTGTGCATGTTAGGTTCAACAACACATTAAAATCAATTAACTAAAAATCCATTTCGAATTAATTTTTCTTCTCGATGTGCGGTTCCAACACCAAATGTGTGTGTATACAACGAGTCAAATTATTATTATTATTATTGTTATTATTGGAAAAGAAATGGGCTATAGATAAAGCAAAAATAATAATAATAATGAGATCGAAGAATATACATAATAGCCAAGTTGAGATTCTAACAGTGTTCGTCTTAAAAGAAATTGCGCTTTTCAGATACAACCGTTGGTATTTGAGATGCCGTAGCCTGCATAATGAATATCACAGCAACTCACAGCAACTCACAGCAACTCACAGTAACTCACAGAAATCACAAAAACATCAATCAAATAAATGAGCCACAAAATATTAGTTAAAGTATATGGTAAAACGATTAGAAGAATTAAAACACATAACAGATATCAGTTATGCTTAAAAGAACATATATACGTACATACTACCGCACCAAAAGTAGGCTTTCTTATCTGCGTACGGATTGTATCTATCGGCAGCACACATTCATACTGTGCTATGTGTGCTTTGAAAAGTTTAAATTAATGTCTCAGAAATCTAAGACAGCAAGAATATTTTCTAATATGTTTGTATCTTCTTCGTTTCTTTCCAATAAAAGATATTAACAAAATTATGGACCTTACACATATGTAGGCTTATGTGTTTGATATATATATGTATATAAATGAGTTAAATATTTAAATAAATTCAGCTAGACTGTTTCGTATTGGCCAATTGTGTGTTGAGAAAATTTTCAATTCGAACCGATGTTGGCCATTGACCGAAGCAAATCATCCACAAACAAGTCCGGTTGTATCTATAAAAATTAAGTTTAACTAATGCCAGAGCTGCGAGAATAAAATAATAAATTCACTAGTCACATTTACCTTTCTTTTATACACTTTCATACACATCTCAAGATTTTCTCTTCTCAAATGTATTTTTATTTCCTTTTTTGGCTAACATAAATTTAAATAACAAAAACTTTTAAGAATGATAATAAATAAATAGCAGGCGCAACGTACCTAGATATGCAAATATACATATAGAATCGGTATCGGCTGGGTATCGGCTGAGCCGCGCCAGCCATCACTGCACTTGGAAGAAAAATTGATTTATTTTGGAAGACGAAAAAATGATTAAGAATTCTAAGTAAAAAAAAAAAAACAAATTTCAAAAAAATTAAGTGTCTGTGGAAGAAAAATTAATCAGCCAACAAAACAGTTTTATAAAGATAAAGTATCTTTTGATGGGTTAAGTGGACTTTATTTACTATAATACAAATATAATAGAAAAAAAAATAGAATTTTCTGTTAGTGACTGATGTTTTAAATTCTCTAGGTTTCCGATTAAATTTTTAATTTTAAAACACAATTTTAATTCTATTTTTTTCGTATATCTAAAGTCCGACCACCGTCTGCAGCCGTCTTCTGGACACTTATTAGAAAATGCTTGATTTTATTCGTATAAAACATAATTATTTTATACATTTTTTCTATTATTTTAAAATTGTCTTCATATTTTAATAAGAACACAAAAACAATAATAAAAATTGTGCTTTTTAATTGAAAAACGGGTCTAAGATCCAGAAAACTTAATTATAATGAAAATCAAATATATTATGTGTTAAATGGAACTTATTTATGAAACTCAAAAATAATAGAAAAAATATAGAATAATATGTTTCGTTTATGTAAAGCTTTCTGATTGTTTTAATATTATTTCGATGACTATATGTATTTTCCAACACGTGGGACTTACTTCATAAAAAGGATATTTGTTATAATTGAGTGTTTAAGATGATCCTTTCTTCTTAGCCCGCTTACAGTGACAGTCCACCTCTTATAGACGAAGTGTCAGTTTATTATTTTCATAGAATTGAATCCCGTTTCTTGATAACATTGAGCCTTCGATATCTACGAGAAATCTCAATGACGTTGTTCCAAAATATTTTGTGATTACGATAAGTATGAACGAAATACTTGCAAATACGTATTTTGATTTTGAGCTTTCTTTATAAGTTATAGTTAAGCTTCTGTTGTTATAAATATACTACGTATATCCCAAAAGTTTGTAGCCGTTATTTTGTCGTCTTTATCTCATGTCACTTTCATTGGGTTCTCTGGGGCAGATTAACGCAGTGAAATTCAGTGTTTTTATTGTTTCTTCATTTCGGACGTCTTATGTATCTATGTTTTTCTGATATATTTAGATTTGATGCTTTGAGTCAAGTGGCGGTAATATATAGTCCCAAATAGAAAATGATGTAACAAAATATCAAATAACATATGTTATTTGAACTTGGATTAGTTATTGTTTTGAGCTCTCACCGCGATAATGTCTGGAAATACTTGTACTCAATCATGCAAGAGCATTTATTTCAAATTTGATAGTTTATTCTCGATAATTACTCGTAGTTCGTGGCTCGTGGTTATTTGAGGAATACATCTATAATCAACCAATCAAGTAATTGTCAACTTTCGTTGGCAATAGTTATTTTAACTATTTTGCTATCAATGCCTCTAATTATTTAGGCTTTGCTGTTCTTTAATAAAATATTTTAAAATTCTGAAGAATATCTTAACATCAAATTTAAGTATCTGCAGCCAAAAAGAATGAATAATATATCTTTTTTCTATTGCCTATTTACCTTACCGTGTACTATCATATTACATAAATCTTGAAAATTGTGAATTGAGGCACATAAATCATATGCAAATTAGCATTGAGCATTTGTTGTAGTTTTCGGACTTATCTGAAGAGCTCAAGATAGGCTAATATACGGATGTATCAGTATAAATGATTGTTTTCCTGTATTTTATTTAGTTTCATTTTATCTAAAATAATATTAATTTATGGTCTTTATTTTAGTTTATTTTTCGAATTTCTTTTTTTCTAGACTTCACGGATGTATTAGATTTGGAATTATTTTTAAAGTTCTTGATTTTAAAGTGTTGAATATGAATCAACTTCATTATAACTTTTGATTTACGTATGTATATGCAAATATTTTATTATGTATATTTAAAATTAAAATAAAAAAATAAATAGAAAAGTAAAATAAAATAAAATGTATACGAGCTGTTATCAGTTAACCATTGTTGCCTAGATGTCCACTATTCAATATAGAAAATCCAATGTCTATTTTTATTTGCCTATTGCCCCTCACCCATTGCTGTATCGTTTACTTTGGGCATTCAATAAATCAAGTTGAGTGTCGGGCGAGGGAACATATTTTAGTATTATTTTCAGTTAATAGTTTATTGCTAAATTAAAATTACTTTTTTGTACGCATAATGATTGATGGTTTAGAGTGTTTAAAAAATATTTAAGATACATTCTATCTAGATTTTAAGTATGCAATGAACAAATACGGTACATAGACAATTTTTGTATGCGACTGTCAGAAAGCACAGTTGGATTATGCTTATTCCTCTGTATGTATAGACCTTGTCTTTCTATTCATAAATTCTTTCGAATTTTGAGAAAAAATTCAGAATAGTCAATGAAGAGTTTTTTTTATTTTGATTTGAATTTAAGCTTATTAATCGATAAATATATATTGACTGGTTGACATGTCCATACTTTTAGCAGTTAATCTGCTCTTTTAATTCTTAAGATAAAATTTTGATCAAAAATTCTATGTCAGGATATGCTTTCTAACATTTAGTGCTGCGTCACATAATGACATTATCACAATTAATGGCAACAATATTATTTATAGGGTAACCCACAAGAAGATTTAAAAAGTCATAAATGTTAGATACTTTCTCCATATTCTGTTATTCGCAGTACCTATGAAACCTTTCATATCATGATTAATATTTTTCTAAGACTAAAGATCGCTTGAATGTTGAGGGGAAATAAAAGAAAATTTTAATTATATATTCTACTCAAAAATTTAATTGAAAGTAATGAATTTAATTATGAATATATATCGGGTGAGAAATTGTTTGTTTCAATACCCAATTCTAAAAATACGGTGAAGAAGGTTCACACTTCCAATAAAAGCACCAAGTAACAAATGGTCTAACCTTAATCAATATTACCGGTTGGTGATAGCAAACTACTGTTCGTGTAAGACATCGGAACTTATTCGACACGGCTGAAAACTATGTTTATTTAGCAGTGATAAACTAATTACTTGAACAAAAACACAAGTTTTAAAATAAAACCAGTATATACATAGTTTATAAAACCTAAATTACACACATAGACAACAACCCACTACGTTTTTCTATTAGCAATCAAATTCTCCAAATAAACATATATTTTTAAATAGAACTTCACATATGCAATTATATATAGATTTTGTATTTCCTACTACATCAGTCATATACTTACCAACTACAAAATTACACAATTTTCTATAAGAAGCAGAATTTGTTAATAATTTTTATGATACTACAAATTATTAATTATATTAATAAGTACATTAAATATATTTACATGTTTGATTTCAAACGAATGTATGAATGCCTAAAACAACTTTTCTCATATTACAAATAAAATACATTTAACACTTCAAAATAAATTGTCAGTTTAGTTTTGAAATATAAATGCTTAACACATTTAACTGGTTTAAAATATAATTCATTCATTTAATTAAGTAAACTGAGAATTTGTTAAATAATACCAAATTATAACAAATAAATGCTGACAATTCTCATATATATTTTGCATAATTTGTTTTTTATTGTCTCAACAAAAAAAATGCAAAAAATGAAAAAAATACTTATAATTCTTATTAAGTTTACTTTAAAGCTTAATAATTCCTCAGTACTAAGTTAAGCAATTTGAATTTTTAATAATGATTTAATATGATTATTGGAATTTGGAAAAGTAAAAAAGGAATATATTTTAACTTTGGTGTACTCTTTGAATATAAATGCGTAAAAATTTAAAAAAGTACTATTAATACAATAAATGAAAATCAAGTGGGTTGATTGGTAACGCATTGATTATTTGGGCTATTGCGAAGAAATTATAACAAATAAATGCTTACAATTCTCATCGGGTATAATGTGTTGACCACCACGTTACGTGACCAAGAAAATATATATATGAAATATTTACAATTCTTATTAAGTTTACTTTAATTCTTAATAACTTTGCAGTACTGATTTCAATAATTTGAATTTTTAATAATGATTTAATATGCTTATTGGCGTTTGCATGGAATTCGAAAATGTTCAATTTAACTTGAGTCAATTTGTTTAATAAAAATTGAAATATAGATGCATAAAATATTCAATTGATTAAAAAAATGCAATTCATACAATAAATCTAATCAACTGAGTTGATGTGACGATATGTGCATATTGGTGCTTGCGTAGAAACCATATATGTCTATCTGAACTTAAGGGGATTTGTTGCCGCAACTTGTATCAAATATTCTCTTTTGAAATGAATAGCCAGATGGCTTTGAAAAATGAATGCTTGCAACATTTCAGTGGCTAAATATATAGGCTACACATAATATTAGGAGTTTTTTTTTACGTTCAATACCTCCTAGTCCATAATAGTGTTTGTTAAATTAATGATTTGTGCGGGTAGGATGATCGCTTTTGGTATACCTTATTATTTGTCTATATATGTTAGATTTAATGCTGTCAAGGTGAATATGATGTACATTTTCAGCAGGATTCTATTCTAAAAACCACTTTTTAAATATAATGCTACATCAACAACTAATACATAATGTGATAGTTGGTTCAGTAATCTTTTGTATTTATAAATGATTATGGTTTGAGTATATATCAAAACTAAATTCCAGGTATACTATGTAGTCTTTATAATTTTTCCTTAATAGTGAAGTGATCAAAATCATTCTTAGTTCCTGGCACCATAAGGAAATAAATTAATTACTTCATAATTACTTTATACTTTAAAGTGATTATTTTATAATTGCTTTATTAATAATAAATTATTAATTATTTTATTTTGTATAATTTATTTGTTCGAATTTTATTGTTTTTTTTTAAATTTTAAATTCAACACTGCTTATAAAATATATCTTATATTTCATTAGAATAAAATCTTCTATTAAAGTTCTTCTATTGAAGTTGTGGTATTCAAAAAAGAAGCCGTGATATGAAAAAGGTTATTTTTTTATATTTCCTTTCGATCTATAATTTAAGGTTAAGAATTTTATTTTTCTTTTGCTCCTTAACAGGGACTAGGAGTATTGGTAATCTAGTAAAAGTTAAGCGAGGTTTTTCCTTTTGAACCACAATTATGTAATATATTATGAGTGTTCTGTCTTTTATAGAAATATCCCATCTTTTCAGATTTTATCTTTTATCAATTATTTAAATATTGCTATGTGTTACTGTGTATGTTACTTGTTATGTTACAGTGTATCTTACGTTACTTGCTGTAATGATATGTCATTTGAAATTGCTTGAAACACATAATATATTAGGTAGACCAGTACCAATAGTCTTTGTATACTTGTAAGTTTCCTAATGTACCTATGTGTTGATAATAGCTGCTTTATCCTATATGGGCAGAACAAATGAGTACCCATCGAGATTCAAAGTCTTCGCGCAATCAAAAACTTTTCTTATGATTTGCTTCGACACTTGACGTCTGAATTATGTGTACTCACTTCAATCTAAAGTGGTATCTTCGCTTGTCTATCCAAGGCACTTCTGGAAGTTAATTCTATAATTGAAGAAAACTTCGTAGTACTAAATATGACGACGACTTAAATCCATCGATTTGAGCGTTTAAACATTTGATGTTTTTCGGATACTGTTCAGTTTTGCTTCTGTTTGCATTTCTTGAAGATTTTATTTTAAGAAAATGTCCATCCTAGCCGTAACAAACATTATTTCTACTCTTATAGACTATATGGTAATCATTCTTTTGTCCGCATCAATGAAAACAAAATAATTTTGGCTGCTGCTGTTTGTTTAAAAAAGTTAAACAAGATTTGCGGTGAGGCGTTTATTTTATGTTTTTAAATCAAACATTTAAATTTAATACTAGGCCACATGAACCAGACAGCTAATTAAATGGGTATCCTGATTTTGCTCTATAAATTTTGCATTTCAAGCAGAAAAGTGTCTTATATTCCCCCTGCGCTGGATCAGTTTTGACAGCGGCAGAAAGAAATCGTTGCAAATAATCTAAATTTTATGTTCCTAATCTGAAATGAAAAAAGTTTTAATTTAACAACTAAATTATAGTAAAATAACATAAAATTAGAATTGAAAAACATGGGATTCACAAAATACTCCAATAAGAGCAAAAAAGAAGAGAATTGAAAAAATTAGAAGAAAGATCATTTCTAATAAAAAATCACTGCAACAGCAGGTAGCCAAGAGATCCGCCGGTCGGAATGGTAAGAAGGCTTTAAGACTAATGAAAGGTTTTAGTTAAAAGCTGCTGCCAGTGGAATTTATGATCTTAAATGCCTTTATTTTTATTTAAATATTTTATTTTTATTCTTCTCGATACAGCATCGTTGATCGTAGAACAACAAGACATGTTAGATTTTGCCAACAAAAATGTCAGAGTTTAATTTGTTGCCTTTATGGGGTTTTGAAGGCAACAAAAGTTATAGGTTTTGCTTTGTATGGAGACGCGAGTTATTAATTTACATATACATCAGCATTTATCCCTAGTTTGCATGGATATGGTCTTTTTTGTCGGACGAGTATATCTCAAGTTTAAGTGAATCGTTGCCAGTAGCTTCATATATCTTATATATGCTTCAAGTTGTGTGCCAATCTAAAATATGTCATTTTTGTAGCGCTAAATTGGATTAGAATTGATGACGGTTCGGTTCTGTTCTGTTAAGTAGTATGAGTAGGTGTGTTACACTGTATATCCTAATAACGAATGATTCATAAAAATTTCACTGAATTCAGAATTCAGAATTTATAATTATTTTTTATGCTTTGACCTTCAAGTAAACATTTTACTGCGAATTTGCAATGTACTCCGATGATATCATATAAAGAATTTCATGCATAAATAATAAGGTAGTTATTCTGAATATATATACTATATGATATGATAAGAAATACATCTTCTAAAAGAAATGCAGTATTTTGAATTTATTTGTTTAGACGCAAGTTCATGGTTTAAATTAAATAGGGTTCAATTCCTGACATAGGTGCTTCTAGAGATAACTAATGTTCGATATTTGGCAATAACCCAAATAGTTGTATGGTTTTTAGACCAATAAATTAAATTTTTGGATTTGAAAATATTCTACACTATTGTATACTTCTATAATTTATATATGCAATAATACAAGGCATTAAATGTAAATAAATATTTCAATAAAAAATAAATCTTTTATTTAAGTTTCTAAGTTTAAAGTTTACGGATGGCTTTGCGACGAATTCAATGCAACGAATTTATAAACCCATTGTTTAACTTTAAGGTGCCTTAGAGTAATATATCCGTTCTTAGTAATTTATAATATAAGACTGTTTTTTATGATACGAGTATTAATGAGCTACCTGTTTCAACTTATCTCCAAATAATTTTCTTTTAAAAGTGCGTAGTATTATCAATACTAGTTTTCTATAGTTCTTCGCCGTTTTCAAATAGGTTAGCCCTGCTTCTTTCTAAAGCCAAACATCTGCACATTAGACAACATTTTTCCACCCACCTTCTTCTTGTAATTATAGAAGGCTAGTACACAATTCGTCACAACTCCCTACACTGAAGTATAGGATTTGAAACTGCAAGTTTCATGTTGAAGTGACAACCTATGAAATAAAATTGGGTTAACCTTATCTAATCTTTTTAATATATTCTGTGTATATTATCAATTTACTTAAACCTAAGCGAACGCTCAAATTTTTTGAAATTGGTTCTATAAATAATCGTGAGAACTAGGTATGAATTTCGGAACTAAGGAATCCATGCTATTGAATTGTTCACAGTTTAGTACTAATCGTATTTAGTGGCTTTAGTGTTTCCTTACTCGTACAAGTAGATGAAAGCAGCTATTAGCTATTTGTCTAAACTTGTGCTTAAAAGTTAAAAAAATACAATGAAATCCCTAACATATAAAGAGTTTCTATAAAACAGATGAAATGGTAGTGTAATGTAATGGTAGTGTGCCGTCACGTCAATGGGACTGCTCCAATTATTGATTGGACTCAGGTTTGTGTATGCATTGCGACAAGAAAATAGATGGGTGACATAATGACAAGTAGAGCAGCATTTAGGGTATACACAAGTAACTGCTTACAATATAGCTATATTTTGAACTCGATTTAACTAGGACAGTTATTGCTGCACTTGGAAGGTGTCGTTTTTTGTGGATGATAATAGACGAGGGTCTGTTGAGAATTTCGTTACAGTACAACCGTGGTCTAGAAGAGGATATTTCATTTATGTGGAGAACTGATACTTCACGTTAATATTTTACCTCACCAATGTTTGCTTCATTGAATAGGTGTTTATATTTTCATAATATTAAGAAAGGCTTTACTATAACGAGTTTCTAAATTGATTTCGCTGCTTGGTAAGAAAAATGAGTTCCTTACTTCGGAACAACGTACACTTGTTACTTGAAATTCACTCATTGACGCCACTGTTCTAAACTGATTTCTTACACGATCTTCAGATTTTATGCATTTCCATATGCTTCACATGTATTTTTATTTGATTTTGTTTCAATTGAAATTTGCCGCTATTTGCGTTCTATTTTTTTTCTCTGCCTTTTCGATTTAGTTATTTTCTTTTAATTGTCGTCTTTTTTTTAAGTGTTGTTGTTAATATTCCCATTGGGTCAGCAAACAGGATTTTTTTCTCCACGACTTTCCTTACACCAGCGCAATAATATATTTTGTGCTTATTTTTGGTGTTATTGTTTTTTCTTCAATATTTTTTTTTCATTTATTTTGTTTTTGTTATTATGTTTAGCTATGATTTGAAATATTTAATTTCTTTTAACAAGTAAGAGCAGCAATTTTCTAATAAAATGCCAACAAATAAAGTGGTAGCAACATCCGCAACAACAACAAAAATATTATCATATGTTATAACAGCAGTAGGAACACCAATAACACCAACAACACCAAGAAAATACCCTCAACAACAACAACAATAACAACATATTTAAGAATAATAATAACAAAAACTAGGAATGCAGACAGCAAGTATAAGCAAGTTGGAAGTAGAAAAAGAGTAACAGGCACAAAATATTATAGAAGCAGGGATAGTAGTGTCGGCATTAGCAGCATTAGTAAGAGCAGCGATAGCAGCAGCAGCAGCAGCAGCAATAGTGAAGTTGTGTACTAACAGTGTAGGTAATAGCGTATAAGAATTGTGAAGAACGCCAAAAACGGAGCAGCAATCAAAGACTCTAAAACTCACCACACATACTCGTATTATTATATGCCAAACATATAAACTTGTGCCAATGGCTTGCTTGCCTGGCAAATGTAGCAAGCAAAACAAAAACGTCAAACAGAAACAAATTCAGGAAAAAGAAAAATTCAAAGTAAGAACAACTACAACAATAATAATAAACGATTGCTAGAAGTAAAAAGGCATAGTAAAAAAAGTATGTGGCAGAAAAGCAACAAAAATGAAACAAAAAAAAGGAAACAATCGAAAATAAAAAGAAAAGCACAAAATCTCATGAGTTGCTTAAATTTCAAATGAAGCGGAATTTTAGTTTTAGTTTTAGTTTCATTTTGTTTTTCATTTTCCTTTTTCTTTTATATTTTGTTTTCTTTTCATTTGATTTTAGGGCTACAATATCTTCGTCTTCCTTTTATCACATTTATTGTGTTCGTTGCTTTTATTGATGTATATTAACTTGTTTTTATTGTAGTTGCGACTGCTGCTCCTGTTATTGTTGTTGTTGTTATTATTATTATTATTATTATTATTTTTATTTTTGTTGTTCTTCTATAGTTGGTTAGTTGTTGTTCTTATTACTATTTGATGCTGTGTTATGATTTTTGTTGTTGTTGTTGTTTTTTGTTACACCACTTCAACGCCGTCATGTGTTTTTGAGACGATCTCAGTTGTGCTGGTGCATGTTTCTTAGAAGAAACAGAAGACACTCTACCAACCATTGGTGGCTGCTTTGCTTTGTATTGTGTCTTGCGTTGCCTTTTATTACCTTTGCGTTTGGCTCTTCTCAAAACATAAAACTTCAAATACCAACAAAAAAATTTGTATTTTTATTTTAAAAACGTTTATTTCAAGGAATTTAGCTTGAATCCTTTCAACTTCTCATACATACATACATACACGTACACCATATATTAATTTTTTATTTTTTATTAACTATTGGAACTTTTTTTTTGCTTGGCTGCCTTTGTGCCGTTTCTAATTTACTCTGATTGTTTATTTTTATAGATTTTTTGTTGTTTATTATTATTATTATTGTTGTTGTTGTTATTGTATTCTTTATTGAAGATTTTGGAATTTGTGTTTGAGGTATTGAAATTTTTTCAGTGGCCTTTTTGACAAATTTTCGTTTTCAATCACTTTTGTTTTATGGTGTTAACGTATCTTTTTTTTCATATGCTTTCTGTCTTTTAGTAAATTTTTTTTTGTAGGTTTTGTAGTTTTTATATCTCGTCTGAACCTTTCGTGTAGATATTTCTGTATTCCATGGAATCTGGTAACAGTCGTCTCGAAATGGAAGAAGTAGAAAAAAATTGCTTATAAATTAATTTCAGTCTCTAATGAAAATCATAGCCACAAATTTGTTTCCATAATTAGTAAATTTGGAATGAAAGTTCTTGTGTTTTTTTAAAATAGAAATAATGATAGAGAATAGAAATAATGATCATTAAAAATATACTACATATATAATAACTTAAAAAATTAAGTTAGTATGTTTTTATGAAAGAATGATATACCATTTTGATATAATTTTGTTTTCATATTGTCTATTATTGGTAGAGAGATTTCAAAAAGTAGTGAACTACAATAACAAAAATTCTTTTTTTTTATATTATTTTAATTAATTGAATTTTTGGCTGACCATACAGCTATTTCAGGTATTGCCAAACACCTATCTAACCATTAACTATTATTGGAAGAAAGTAACTGTTGCCATATTGATAGCTCATAGTTAAGGTAGTGAGATAAATAAAATCAAGGTGTAAGATAACACCCTGTACGTTAGAGAATGTTCGAAAATATTTACGCCTTAACATGATAAAAAGAAAACTTATTTGATTTCAAGACCATTCCTTTAAAATACAATCCTGAAAATATCCTTAATTTCTACATTCAAAATTTCTTTAAATAAATTTTTTCTTCGTTCGATTGCAAGTATTTATGAAAATAATGTAAAATAAATATCTTATTGAGTTAAAGAATTTTTTTAAACAATAAAAGTTAGTTAAAATATAGTTCAAAGATAATTTTTAGGTACTTAGTGTCAATATATATTGAATATATATTTTCAAGAAATTCTGCCGGTACCAATTAAGGCTATATGCACATCATTTTCTTCTTGGACAGGAAGGGACCCCTATATGATATCTTTACACCAAAACACAACTTATTATGCGGTACCGCGCATATTATTATGCGGATGTATTCTCCACACAAGTCTTGGAAGATTTGTGAAAGAACGTGTACCAATAGGTTTCAAAAGCTGTATGGTTTCGGCTAAATATAGTTTTCTTGGTTGATAGATTTTCATTCGAAACGAAAAGAAAAATATATTTTTTGGACTTAATGATTTGCAGATATTAAACTATATACAGTATTTCTCATCCTCAAAGAAGAGAATTCGTTTCACGAATTACTGTATATAATTTATATTTTAATCTTATTTATGAAGAATTATTATTAGTTTTTTCTTTTTATTACTGTCAGTATTTGAATTTTATATTTTCTATTAATTGGAATAAACAATTAATATCTTTACAGTACTTATAATATAAAACTTTAAGTACTTTAGTTTTCGTAGTAGTTCTTTCGACTAAGTAACCGTACCATTAATTCTAAGTAAGAAATGAAAGTCAATCAGTCTGCCAATGTATCAACAAATGGCATTCCTGAAGTCTAATTATTGTTAAGTTGATGTGGCGAAAGTGTAACCACAGTTGAATGCAACGTCAATGGTGCTGCAGGGCTTCCCATTCACAATGCAGAGATATTAGAGCAAGTCCATGATAACGAAGACCTCAGATTTAAGCATTGTCTATATAATAAATGTGTCAATATGTCAATCTGTCAATGTAAATATACCTTACATATTTTTAATTTGAATTCGCCTTACGTGCCGGTTTCGCATATATCATAATTTTATTCCACATTTTTCCTACGACTTGTGGTGTCTAATATGTATTTATTGTGCAAGTTTGTTGCTTAAGTCTTTTGTATTTCTAGGTCAAGTCGGTTTATGTTCTTTTAATTGCACTTCTATTGCTGCAAGAACACGAAAAGTATCTTTTTATGTGTTCGCATGCGGACTGTCTTTAATGGATTTGTAACAATTAAAAAAGTACAAAAAGTTGCAAAAAATTTTTAAATTTTTTTTCACAGATAAAATCATTTATTCTTGCATTAATGAAAAAATATTAACACAAAATGTTTACTTAACTTGTTTTTAATTCGTAATAATTATTTTTTTTATTTGTGGTTTATTAAAAGAAGTTTAGTAGGTAATTTAAGTTACATGGATATTGTATAGTATACTTAACTTTTATTATAAAGACTTGGTAATTTTTCATAATATATTTTGGTTTGATATGCAAAAAATATGAGAAGAAATCACATGTGAGAGATCAATTGTATAACTATTAATATGACAATCCCTAACAACGAAAATTTTAAAGATATTAGTGAATTTATATTCTCAATCGATTCTGGTGAACCAATTTGTTTCAACGATGAACCTCATAAGTGCTATTAATTCAATCAAGCCCATTGAGAGCTTTGCCGATTTCTGAAATTATAGTGAAAATCAAAGAAGAAGTTGAGAATTTATTTGAAGAGAGCTAGACATTGAAATAATATATGTTCGTGTATTTACTTTCTAACCATATTTTGGCACTGAACATGATGGGTTGAACGCCCCATGAACAAATATGGAATTCAAACAATCAAACCTATTAAACTGCATTGTTTGATGATCAAACAATGCAGTTTAATCATCAAACAATGCAAACATCAAGCAGATTAACACTTCTGCTTGTTTAACTTAAGAGTTAAACAACTCGTTCCATTTCGGACAGGAATCTATTACTTTCATGTTGTCTCTGCCTTCCTTCTTGTCTGTAATCTTCCTTCTAAATTTTGCGATTTTCCATAATCCAAATCCAAACTGTTTAAACCATTTCCTCTTCTTCTACAGAATTTTGACCTGTCAATATATGGAAATTATATGGAAATTTTCGTATTATTTAGAAAACCAAAATGTCAAACTATGTAGATCAATGTCTTTTAAGGTTTAACAATATTTAAGAGTCGAAGTTTAAGCACTTTGAATGATTTTCTTTTCTTTTACATCCCATATATAGTTGTGTGTTAACTCATTAAATTTAGTACACGAATATTCTCTGAAGTTCTATGATGTACTTAAATTGCACAATTATTCCGTTTTCTTCTACTCCTCCTATGCAACATTAGACTAATTTGTCAAAGAAAGTATATCGAAATTGTTTTAAAATCTGCGATATTCTATACTCAATTTACTTAATTTACTCCTTCTGTGTAAAAGTAGGCTAGCGCGTAAATATATGCATATTAATCAATCATGTAATTTTGTGTTATCCTAGATTCAAAATCCAAATAATTTTAGCCATTACCTTTTCCTTTATTATTCCTAAGTAGTAGTTAAACACTTATAGATGTTAAAATCAAGTATTTTGCGAAATTTTGCGATATTCTGGAATCAAAGTTCAAATTATTTAAAACACTTCGTTATCTTCTATACCTTCTTTGTTATAGTATAGTAGTCTGCTTTGGTGGATAATCATCTGCCATATTCCATAATCAGAACCCAAATTGTTTGAGTGTTCTTCTACTTCTCTCACCTATTGATAGATTAATCTGTTACACGAATATATCAAAATTATTCGATATCCTAGAATCAAAATCTGAATTATTTGTACCATTTTCTCTTCTCTTACGTCTCTTACGTCACCTGTCTAGTATCCTAATCTTAAGATTTTGCGATATCCTATTTCAAACTATTTCATCTTCTTTTTCCATTTTCAATAAAAAAACATTTTATTTCTCTTTCTATTTAGAGCAAAGACCTCTTCAACTTTTAGGCAGACTTTTTGGTTCGATAATCCGAAATCTTCGTAATTTTAGATTGCCTGCACATGCCGACTTTAGGATTTTTAATTGCTCAACCTCAGCGTACAAACTTTTTTAATTACTCTTCGCTTAATTTTTTTATGTGTGTCTTGTATCTTGTATCTTGTTTTTGATGAAATGCTAAAAATGATGTTTCATTAAATGTTCTTTTTATGTCGTTGCGGAAAGTTGAAATTGTTTGCTTTGGCCATTTTTGCTTAACATTTTGGCGTTTTATGCTTCGGTTGCATCATTTTGAACTGTTTTTACTTTATGTTCCTGTTGTATGCATTCTGGCATTCATCATAAAAATTGTGAATGCTCATCATTTTCGCTTTAGAGCCAATAAAGTTACTTGAGGAATAAAAAAAATGAGAATAAACCATATAAGATGGAAAAAGTAAAAAACAAACTACTGCGGATATTTGGAATTTCGTTTATAAAATCGCAAAAAAGCAACGGCGAAGTAAAAATACGGAAAACAGGAAAAAATTTGAGGTTTAAAGGCAGCAGTTAAACCGACGGGCAAATTTTAGTGCTCGTAAATGGCTTAAATGAGTAAAAGTTTAGCGTCCCACAGAATTAAAAATGCACAATGCACACGGACAGATACACACTTTCCGATGGACGATGGACGGTGGACGATGGACAATATGACGAGAACCAGAGTTCGAACTTGAAAATTATTAAAAGCTACCAAAAGTATTTATCGTAGCGAACTGCGCATGCTTGGAAGCTACTCGTATCGCTCAAAATGCTTCTGTTGGACACACGAAACACTCTGATATCCAAATTGAGCCAAAAAGATTTGAGAGGGTATAAGGGCATTGGGGTATGGGCAATATGACAGATCTTAATACATATGTATTTCATACATTTGTATGCTTGTTGCATACATGATAATTAGTACCGAACTATGGTAGGTTTTAGTAGTTTTCCAACTGCTCTACATTTTAAAAAGATTGTTTTGAAAAATTTTTTAAGGAAGTGTTCCTAGGTAAAGTAACTTTTAGGCTTTTGTATAAAATATATAACAACTTTGAGAATTCTTCAAAACTACAATTTCTGCAGCTGGATTTGTTCAGAGCTGTGTGGGATGTGTATGTTAGGATTGTTCAGAGTTGTAGGATAAAATCCAAAAGAGGAATCGTAGCTGATTAAAAAATAGCTAGAGACTACATGACATTACGTCTAGATTTTAAAATTAGTATTCGGGGTCATTATGCAGTTAGGATTACCTAAAAATCAAAGAACACACATGTAAGGCAACCTTTACCACTGTTTCCAGTGGTTGGAAATAACAGGCTTCTTTCTGGAAACTTTAAGTGCATAACAATAGGTAATAGTAAGATTCGAGAAAAGTGTTGATATATGTATAAACATGCATTCTCTTAACCCCACCTGACTTTTAGAATAAGTTATGAGTGATTTATTTTTACTTATCAGAGTCTAAATATTTATAAAAACAAAAAAACGTGTACTTGCTATTGAAAAGTCCATATAAAAATCTAAATCGGAGTTTAGTTATTGGAATTACTAACACTAATTTCAACTGTCATCAGATGATTTAAAATCGGTGCCGTCAACTATTGTTCATTCAGGAAACCATTTTAAATTTGCACAAATCACAGTCAAAGGGTTTTGCTTCAAAGAAATATATGTAAAAAATATTTGATATTTCTGAGTTACTACCTTTGACATTGTGAAAAAACAGAAATATCTTTATATCTTTATCGTATTTCAAGTGCATTGAAAAACATACAAATTGTGAAAAATATCCACGAACACAAAATCGATTCCAATCACTTTTTTGTCGATTAAAAAGCAGCTTTCGATAGTCCTATTAGGGAAGACGTTTAAGACCAAATGACTAAACTCGGTAACCCTGCAAAGTCAATACGAATCTGCACAATGACGTTAAGCAGTACCCGTAACTCTAGCATGGTATAATCAATTCTCTTCCAACCTTTTGATACCACTCAAGGCTTTAGATAAGGTGATCCTTTATCATATAATCTTTTCAATTTAGTCATGCAAGTGATTATGCACAGATATTCATCGTAATGACACATTATTCTACAAAACCGTGTTCTCATTGCTTACGCCAACGACAACAATATTATTGGATGAATCAAGTGTCGTATCACAGCTGTCTATACTGCTTTTTAAAAGGAATCTGCGAATATAGACAACTTAGCAGTTGATTGATGTATAGCGTTAATAGTATTATTATTAATTATATGATTTAATTTATACAGAACAGTCTGGAGAGAGCAGAAACTGGAAAAAATCGAAAAGTTGGAGAGAATGATACCATGTTGGGGAAGACACTTCAAAGACTGGTAATAGATAAAGTGCATATCCCCTGGTGTTCTTAGTTGTCTGATTCATTATAGCAGTCATAATATTACTAGTGGCTTGAGTATTAAAATGCTTTGTGGTTTTAGTCGAATTAATATAATTATTATGAATTAGAGGATTATTTATGAAAAACAGCGTCGAAAAGTGGAAAAAAAGTTAAAAGTTGGAAAGAATGACACACTGTCGGCGAAATGCTTAAGTACTTTAAGGATCGAATAAGGGAAGTTGATATCCTCATATATTTTTTGTTTCCTGGGAGACAACCTTTCTAGTAGTCAATTAATATGCTTTCAAATCTTTTTTATGTTTTTAGGTTTATTTTCAAGAGTGGCTTTTCTGCTTTTCTTCTGTCTCCTTCTCTTATTAGTTGGGCTTTTGAGACCAATGATTGCGGCATCGGTGTCTGCAATACATACGACCACAACAACCGCTTTTGGGACAAACAAATCGTGCATGCTAAGCACAAATTCATCATAATTTTCTGCAAAAGATTCTTTGCTTAACTTCTCACAATTCAGTCAGTACTGAGGCACTTGGATACAGTGGCTTCCATTCATTCAACTAAAACTTATTAGCCAAGCGGTAGTTGAAGGCAATGGCGAATATTCTGGTGCATTGACTCGTCATGAATGCCCGCCACTGTAGTTCCACTTTTATTAGGCTTCTACAAATTTTAACATTTTTGACTTTAAAGTTAACATATTTTTTTAATTAAAAAAAAAACTATTTTATTATTCTTTATTATTATTATTATTTTTTTTTTTTGGTGGTTTCATGTTTGGTTTTAAATGTTAAGGTGAATATTTTAAATGCTTTTAAAATGATTTTAGAATTGAATTGAAGTTAGTAATTAAGCAAACCTTGCCTGTGTATGAGGCACGCATGAATTATGCATGCAGCAGCAACGTTTACAGTAGCTGACAGCGACTTTGACAGCGGCTTTGACAGCGGCTTTGACAGCGACTTTGACAGCAGTACTTTTCTTCTGCACTGTACGCAAGTGCGAGTGCATGTGAAATGCATGCATTTACATTAATTAAGAAATATTTTAATTTGTTTCACATAAAAATGGCTTTGTAATTTATTTTATTGTATTCCAATTTGTTTGATATTAATTTTATATTCCATTTAAAATTTCATAAAATAAATATAAGCAAAAAAAGTATTAGCGCTTTTAATTTTTTAAATATTTCACGCTTCGTGTACTGTGAAAATGTGTGAATTTTATTGTTCGGCAATTTTCCGTAGTTGAGCTTCCGTGCTTTACTTAACTTGACTTGGCTAGACTTAACAGAAATCTGGGGGGGGGGGGAAACCATTAGGTGTGAACAGATTGTGAGCGCTGTAAGCACTCAGCTGAGCTCTTGAACATGGCAACAACATAAATGTTGCTACCACTGTTGACGTTACAGTTGCCTGCACTGCTGCTGTTGTTGTTGCTGTTTAATGTATTATTGCCTTAATAGCACATGTAGCGATTCCCTTCGGTTGATTCTTCAACTTAACTTGCATTTTCACAGTTTTCACAGTTTTCATTGTTTCATTGTTTCATTGTTTTTGTTGCTTTTGGTGTTTTTGTTGTTTTTGCAGTTTTGGTTTTTCTCCTTTCGTTTCATTGTTTTGTTGCTTTTTGTATTGTACTTTGGTTACACCCACTTTTTCTTTCTGTAATTTTTAATGAATTCGTTGGTTTTGTACTAAGTAAATTATTGCTGCCGCAGTTGTTGTATTTGTTGTTGTTGTTTCTCTTGCTGTTACTGTTGCTGTTACAGTTGCTGTTGCCGTTTCTGTTATAGTTGCTGCAATTTGGCGTTAAATTGGCAATTTGATTTAATTGTGGTGATTTACTTCAACTTGAGGTGTTAACATGTGTTTTGCGCTCTACTGGATAGCGAATTATCAATTTAATGCCATATTTGTCAGGTTAATAACATAGACATATCCAATATATACATAATTATGTGATATATGTCAAGTAATACTATAATAATATTATAATATAAATAATTTATAATGTTATACATTATATATAACATAGATTTATGTAGCATCTGCATATTTATGTGATATATAAAAATAAATATTGTAATATAATAAATATTATATTATAATAAATAAATATTATAATATAATATTATAATATAGGCTTATATAGCGTCTGCATATTTATGTGATGTATATCAAGTTAATGATTGCAATATATATAATACGTATATTTTAATTAATTTTTTGATATTTTTTTATATTAATTATTATATTATTATTATTTTATTATTATTATATTATTATTATTATATAAATTATTATATTAATTATTATATTATATTAATATTTTATTATATTAATTATATTATTAACGAATAGTTGTTTTAAAAAAAAATGATTTAAACTTAGCATTTCCTGTATGTTCTTCAGTTTTAATGAATCCTGAGGAACATGTGACTGTGTAATTGTTTTTCCACTTAACCCTTCCTGTCGTTTTCGATTGACAAATCTAGTTCAACTTGTTGAATCCAGATTCACGTTTAGTGTAGTTTTCAGTTGCGATTGGTAAATCTAGGGTAACTTTATCAATCGAGATTCATTTTCAGTGCAGTTTTTTTGTTATTGATTGGTAAATCTCGAGCGAAATATATAATAATCGATATAAATTTATAACACTCTTGATATTATGCTAGAGTAGCAAAATTATCCGGAAACTAACAGCTGCTTTTTGACTTGGGAGATAAAGTGTGATTTGATTCGACATAATTTCACTAGCACAGCTACAAAAATGTTAGATTACTTTAAAAACGTTTAATTGAGCAACATAATTTGACAGATTGAAAACAGATCTAGATTGATGCTAGATTTACTAATTGGAAAATCTTTTTTCTTAAATAATACATCATTAAAAATTTAAAGAATGAAAATAAATTTTTTAAAAATAATTTCCATTTCAAATAATGCAATTATATTCTCTATTTTTATTTCAGGTGATATTTTTAAATAAAAAAAATTATTTAAATGGACTGAAGTGCGCGCCAAATGTTTATGTGAATTTCAACAATTATTTAACACATCCATTAAATACTCATTCACTTTTTATTAAGATATTATAATTTAATTTTTATTGTAATAATGACAATAAGTTGTACACAGCAAAATGTCGTACCTACGGACAAAAATTAAATAAAAATGATTCGGTACGGTCGTCTATACTGAAATTCTAATGGCTGTAAATCTGCAAAATTTAATTAAAACTAAAAATAAATCAAAATTTGAACAACAAGAAAAAGAGCAAAAAGTGTACACGAATTTCAAAAGACAAGCTATTACTATTACACATAATTAATCTCAAAAAATAACCACAAATAATATCTACAAACCAGCCGAACATTTACAGGCATTTGTCCAACAAAGCTGTTGTAGCTGGACTTAAGTTGAGCTGTCCAAGAGTCCAGCATTATGACGCACTGTAGACAAATAGCAAATTTGTCTGCCAGCGAAAAGAGCAAAGACAGCAAAATTTGCAGCATGACAAATCTAGAAGAGACTAGCGACATTGTCATTAATAGATCAACAATAAAATCACCAACAATACTTACAACAACACAAATAAAAATTCACACAACAACAACAACAGTAAGCGAAAAGTTGCAACGTAACCAACGACAACAACAACAACAGCAAACAAACATAGAAGACTGTCTTTTGCCACAGAAGCGACAAAAACCGCTCAAAACCCAATTGTCCCTCTTTCGTCTCCCCTACTTTAATTTAGCCTTAAATGCAGTTATCTGCTTAGTATTGTTATTACCGTTGGCACAATGCCAAAGTCAAAGTACAAGCGGTGTACATATCCTCGGTCAAGGTCCGGGACGACATGTGTCAACATCAGCACAATATACCGCTTTTCCACGCAGACGTTCTTCCGCTGGTGGCGATGGTACGACGGGGCAAATGCAATCTCGTGCGGTGGACACACGCGCACAGTTCGAAGTGTTGGAGGGGCAACCACGTGGCACAGTGGTTGGTTTCATACCCACAAAACCGGAGTTCACATATCGTTTCAATGAACCACCGCGTGAGTTTACGCTGGATCAGGTGACGGGTGAAATAAAAACAAACATGGTGCTCGATCGTGAGGGTATGCGGGAACGTTACGATTTAGTTGTGCTCTCATCGCAGCCAACGTATCCGATAGAAGTGCGTATCACAGTATTGGATGTGAACGATAATTCGCCAGAGTTTCCCGAATCGAGCATAGCAGTGTCATTTTCAGAAAGTGCCGCACCAGGTACGCGTCTTCTGCTCGACGCAGCGACAGATCGTGATATTGGCATAAATAGCGTTACTGATGATTACCGCATAGTTGATGGTAACTTTGATGACAAATTTCGTTTGGCTGTGACCTCAAATCCTAGTGGTGATGTGTCGTATTTGCATTTGGAGACTACAGGTAATTTGGATCGTGAATCATGTGGTTTTTATCAATTGAACGTATCGGCACGTGATGGTGGCACACCACCTAGACACGGCTACCTACAAGTAAATGTAACAATCCTCGATGTGAATGACAATCCGCCTATTTTCGATCATAGTGACTACATAGTTTCACTGAATGAATCCGTACCGCCTGGTACACCTGTGTTGCAAGTCATGGCATCTGACAATGACTTAGGTGATAATAGCAAGATTACTTATTATCTGTCAGACATGGAACAGCAATTTACCGTAGATCCTGAAAGTGGTGTGATTTTTACTACAGAACGTTTAAGCTGCCCGCAACAAAACTGTCCAACATATACACGACCAGGTAGTAGCTGTCCGAAGAGTTGCGTTTTCACAGTGTTCGCACGCGATCATGGCTCACCGCGTCAAGACGGACGCACTTATGTGACTGTTAATCTCGTTGATACAAATGATCATGATCCGGTTATTCGTTTTCAGTATTTTCCGCCTACGGGCAGCTTTGCAACCGTCGATGAAAATGCAGTGAATGGTAGTGTAGTAGCTGCAGTACAAGTTGTAGATATGGATGAGGGCTTAAATGGTAATACGAGCATTAGCATAGTTTCAGGTAATGAAATGGGGCACTTTCGCTTAGAACCTTCTGATTCTTTTGATTTGGTACGTGTTAATGGTGTACTAGATCGGGAAGAAATTGGCAAATATAATCTGACCGTTGTGGCGATTGACAAAGGCTCTCCACCTCGTACTGCAACTGCTCATTTAATTATACATGTCAATGATGTCAACGATCATGAGCCTGTTTTTGAAAAGTCAGAGTATTCTGCTGTGCTAAGTGAGTTAGCACCACCAGGCTCCTATGTAGCGTCGATAACTGCCACCGATGAAGACACTGGTGTGAATGCTCAAATCTTTTATGACTTCGTCTCAGGTAACAATAAGCAATGGTTTGCTATAGATCCAGCGTCGGGTCTTATAACAACACAAGCTGCTCTTGATCGTGAAGTGCAAGGAAGTGTGGAACTAAGCATTTCGGCACGTGATGGTGGTCCTAATCCTAAATGGGCATATACACAACTGAAAGTTACAATTTTAGATGAAAACGATGAGGCACCACAATTCTCGCAACAACATATCAACGTCAGCTTAAGCGAAAATATAGCACCACATACATTGGTCGCCATGCTAACAGCATCTGATCATGATCAGGGCACCAATGGTTCAGTGACATACACTTTGCCTGGCATTGTTGAACGTAAATATCCACAACAATTTGCGCTTGACTCACTCACAGGCCAATTAACAACGCGCACTGCACTTGATCGTGAGACAATTGCGAATTATGAAATTTTTGTTGTTGCGCGCGATCAAGGTGCACCACCACAATCGAGCACGGCTACTGTTTATCTTACTGTAGAGGATGTTAACGACAACAGTCCGGAATTCTATCCCAAGCATTACTTTTATGCGTTGCCCGATGAAACTGTTGACAAGTCGCAAACACAAACGCAAACACAACAGCAACAACAACAACAACAGCACCAACAACAACAACAACAAATGCAATTGCAGCCTTTACTGAAAATAACTGCAAGTGATCGTGATGCGGGCGATAATGCCTTAATTACCTACCATTTAGAATCAGGTGGCGATGGCATTTTTGCTGTGGATACGTGGACTGGTGCTATAACATTGCGCAGTGACATACGCCAATCGCCAAAAGCTTCACACAAGCTGAAAATTTCTGCAAAGGATCGTGGTGATCGTCGGAGCGAACAAGATGCTATTGTTGAGATAATGTTGCAATCCAAAATGGAGACACTTGAATTCGAATCGTATACGGGTTATGAGTTTCAAATTGTTGAAGATCATGAGCAGCAACAGGCGTTGCTTGGACGTGAAGTAGGGCATGTACAAGTAAAGGCGCTGGCTGGCAAAGTAAATGCCAAACTACCACCCAATATAGAGTATGCGATCGTTTACGGTGATGCTGATGAGAATTTTGCAATTGATCGTCGCACAGGTCACATAACAACAGCTCGTCGCATTGACCGTGAAACGTTGGCACAATATCAACTGACAGTAGTTGCGCGCGCTGAACAAGCATACGGAAAATGCATAGTAAACGTAGCTATCGCTGATCTAAATGATAATGCGCCAATCTTTGCGCAAGATCGTGATGGTGAGATTCTATTGGCCGAGAATGCCGCTGTCGGTCAAGAGGTTTACTTGTCACGTGCACGTGATCGCGATTCCGGCATCAACAGTCGTGTCACATACACACTCACCTACAATCCTGATGGACAATTTCGTATTAGTCAAGCCACTGGTGTATTATACTTAGAACGGCCAGTACGCGTTGATCCAGGCACACTTTTGCATGTCGAACTTACGGCAACCGATGGCGGTACACCTGCACTCTCAACAAAGCACACTATCACAGTACTCATTGCAGACGTCAATGATCATACACCAGTTTTCGATCACACTTCCTATGAAACATCCCTACTTGAATCAACGAAAGTAAATGCACGTTTCTTTGCCCTAGCAGCCAGCGATGCGGATTTAGGCGCAAACGGACGCATTTCCTATGAAATTACTGAGGGCAATAATGAGCGAAAGTTTGGAGTCTTCCCTGATGGTTATTTATTTGTGCGTTCCCAGTTGGATCGTGAGGAGCGCGATTATTACGCATTGACACTAGCGTGCCATGATGCTGGTGTGCCAAAACGTTCCTCTATTGTGCCAGTGATAATACATGTGATCGACGAAAACGATAATGCACCGCAATTCACAAACAATACATTCACGTTTAGCATAGCTGAGAACGAGCCATCCGACTCGTTTGTGGGTAAATTAACGGCCACTGATCGTGACATTGGACGTAATGCAGAATTGATTTACACGTTAGCAACACAAGAACAAGACTTTACAATTGACTCGCGTAATGGTTTCATCAAAACATTACATCCATTCGATCGCGAAGAATTAATACAACGACGCAGAGGCATGACAATTGGAAATGCTCTACAGGCAGCAACATCAGCAGCAACAACTGCAACAGCACTTAGTAACACCGGAAGCAGCAATAGTAATGGGCTGAACTATATTCAATTGGAAGCAATTGTGTCGGACAATGGAGTTCCCCGCTTACACGATAAAGTTAAAGTGAAGATCATCATAACAGATGTCAACGATAATGCACCACAATTCGTGCGTGCCCCATATCGAGTGCAAATTTCCGAAGGAGCCACCACTGGTACACAGGTAATGCGTGTATATACGGTAGATGCAGATGAAGGATTAAACGGTGATGTTTATTACGCACTTGCTGACGGTAATCAAGATGGACGCTTTGGATTAGATGATGCGACAGGTCAACTGTCAATTGCACAAAAATTGGATCGCGAACAACGAGCATCTTATAAGTTAACAGTAGTCGCACGCGATGCAGCTTTAAAGAATCAATTAAGCTCCACAACAACAATAACAATTGAAATACTCGATGAGAACGACTGCGCACCAGAATTTTCACAAACTGACAGTGAAGTGTCCGTGCTGGAAACAAGCGCCATTGGCACCGAACTAATGCAATTTAGAGCAACCGATTCTGACTTGGGTGTGAATAGTCAAGTGGCATTTAGTATTACAGCAGGCAACCGCAAAGATACATTTCACATTGATCCCATTAGTGGTAGCTTGTATCTGCACAAGTCGTTAGATTACGAGGATACAACTACATATAGTTTGAACATAACAGCTTCGGATGGTGGCACGCCACAACTTTCAACTACAATTGTATTTACGGTAAATATTGTGGATGAGAATGACAACCCACCCAGTTTTCCGAACACAGCGATCGTACGCCAAATCAGGGAAGGGATCGCCATAAAAACACCTATAGTCACAGTGACCGCAGAGGATCCAGACTCTGGACTAAATGGGAAAGTAACGTATGCAATAGCAAAACAAGATCCCGAGATGACTGGTGGCAGACATTTTGGTATCAACACTGTAACAGGTGTTATACATACATTGCGTGAAATCGATCGTGAAGCTATTGATACATTTCGCTTGACCGTCGTTGCCACTGATCAAGCACAGAAGCCGCAAGTGCAGTTGTCGGTGGAAAAACTTGTGACTGTCATAGTTGAAGATATAAACGATAATGCACCTATTTTTGTATCGATGAATGCAGCGATTTTGCCTACACATTCGAAGACTGTCAGTCCAGGTCGTGACGGTTCTATTGTTATGTACGTGCATGCTCGCGATGCTGATTCGTCTAGCAATGGCTTGGTTACATATGAAATGGTCAGTGGCAATACAGAACTTTTTAAGTTACAGCGCAATACTGGTGCCATATCGTTACGTAAGTCTATAACACAACCTGAGGTGCGTTACCAACTGGCACTGAAAGCTACAGATGAAGCGGTGCAAAGTGAACGCAAAAGTTCTGATGCCTATATTACTATTATAGCGACATCTGGTAATGGAGTAGTTGGGCCAATATTTGATCAACGTGAAAAATCTGGTTCGGTATATGAAAACGAACCAACTGGTACTAGTATTCTAACAGTTAGTGCGCATTTGAGTTCTACCGAAATCGAATATTATGTAACAAATGTAACGGCCGTCGGTGCGGGTAAAAATAACGGTTTCTATCAACAAGTCGATCGTTTATTCGACATTGACACTAAATTGGGTATACTATCCACAGCGAAGGAATTAGATCGTGAGGCGGGACCTGATACATATGAAATTGAAGTGTACGCTATTGCATTGGGTGGAGTTCCAAGAACAACAAGTACTAAGGTGAGTTTGATTACAACTTTTAATAAATTATTCATTTCAATACTATACATGTACTCTACATATATTAGGCTATATTGTATATATTATTCAATTTGTTTATTAGTAACACTTATTCTGTATACACGGTCTTATAGAAAGGTGTGCCAACCGATTAAGAGCCTCTTTTTAATAAGTTCTATCATAGTAATGACTTAGAGAAGAAAGAGGAAATTTTTAGAGATCTATTTATCATTTCCTAGCATTTGCCAGAAGGCTTTTATTTCTTAAAGGTTCTCGTTCTTTAAGTATAGTAAATATGAAAAAATAAAGACATTACCTTCTGGATACTGACAGTAAACAATATCAATATACAATATAATTTTATATCGATGTGCCAGCTAACTATTTTCTACTTTCGTCTTTCACACGACGCTTATTTATCACTGCACTGAACTTAATAGTGCTGGCAACTCCACTTTTAAGAAGCATAGAAGTAATTACATATTTGAAGATCCTCTTCCTTCAAATCAAAGTCAGCAGCATGATATCATTCATGGATTTTTTGCTTTAACAATTTATTTGTTCTATTTCTATTCTAGTTTGATTTTGATTTTATAACTCGGAGTAAATGATCACTTTTAAAACTTGTCATGCAATCGTGCTGTATTTAGTACAGAAGTTCAGCACAGAAGTATTTAGCACACATGTATTGGTATATTGCGCTGATAAACGCCTCATTGGAGTTCCGAGAAATCTCGCCGGTACCAATTGAAACTATACATGTGGATATAGTTTCCCCCTTGATGGGGAGCTAGGCCTACTTAACACCTCTGCTGATCTTTAGGTCACAGTATTCAGTTGGAAAATGCAACTCCATATCGAATAAAAGTAAATGAATACAGTTATTCCACTCGCGTATATTTGGGTTTTAATTACAGTCACTACGACACTTCATTGGTCGGAACAGTCGAAGCTGTGAGTCCTGACCCCCGTGATACCAGATTTACACCTCCTGTGCGGTTTAGTAGCACATTTATTGTTATATGCTTGCAACGATAGTACTTCTCTTTTTGAATGTTAGCATTAGTTCGTGCTAAGTAGGCAATCGCGAAATAAAGCGCTCCTTCGACAAGGAAAATCAACTTGCTCTACAAGTTTCTTGCCATGCCTATCCAGCAATCTGGTGCAGAAGCTTAGAGAATTACTAATAATGATGAGTAGGCATTAGCGGCATTTGCGACAAAAATTCTTCGGGAGAACTATGGTTGCTTACGCTATGGCAACGAGTATCGAATTAGTTGGAATCTCATTTGAATGAAAGTGCTTTGTCTAGAAAGGTGTCTATTTCGGTATACGCTGGTTGAGTGTACGGTAGAAGATCTCGACATTTTCGGTGGAAGAATTAGTTGTTCAATGACGTTATGGCACTCGGTATTAATAACAGGGGATAGCACACCACAGGTCGGGCTGACTGGCTAAGACTACTGGTCACGGGAAAAGACAACTAACATCGGTAATGGCCAACTAGTAATAATAATAAAATAATAAAATAATAAAATACATATATAAAACTTTTAAATGAGTGCATTAAATTTCTGCATAATTAATTTCTCTAAATTTGCTTATACGCTCTATAGCATTTTCCTTTGCTCTACGAGTTTTACGATCCATGCGAACTAATTTGAGACATCCATACATCCATTTGAAATGACAAAACCGCAGTAAACAAATTTATTGCGATCGCATGTGCTCTTAGCAGAGACGCAACACCATTTAACAAGGCTCGTTGAAGCACTGACCAATATGTAGCACTACAAAGTAAAAATAGTTAAATTGACTAACACCTCAGAACAACAGCAAGACGAAAGAGACAACAACAACAACACCAGCAATTGCAGAAAAATGAAAACATAACACAAAAAACAAAACAAAATACAAACAAAAACAACAAATATTGAAAACCATAAATGCAGTTCATAAACACGTAAATAACTTTAGGCCACATTAATATGAAAAGCCCCAGCAAAAACACAAAACCTACGTGATAATGTTTAGTGATGCTTCACGCACACATATGCACACATACACACACATACAAACAGCCGCACATACAAATTCTTTTGCAAAGAAAACTATAAAATGTATCATAAGTACATGTGTCGCAGCAATTAAGCTCGTCGCGCATAATTTTATAGTGCATTTTCCTATAAAAAAATGAAAATGAAAAAGAAACCAAAAAACAAAAAACAAAAAACAAAAATAGCAAAAAGTTAAGTGAAAAAAGCGAAACAAAACAAATAAAAACGACAGTAATAACAAATGTACATGCCCGACACTATGCTGGCTGGCTGTAAAGTGAGAGTAAAGTACATACAGTGCAAATGATATGCATAGGCTGGCAGCTTGTTTGCTCGTGCTGTCTGTTACATATTTTGTATGGTGAAGTCATAAAGTAGGTGCAGGAGGCAATGGCTCGCGGTGGTAATGGCGGGGCGGCAGGCAATGGCAAGTGTTGTGTTGCACTAGAATTTATTATGATTGCCAAGAAATTTGATTATGGCGCGTAAAGAAATTAAATAAAATTAACAAAATTTGTGTGTTGCACATAGATTTGTTGTATTTGTTGTGTTTGTTGTATTTGTTGTATTTGTTGCATTTATTTTCTGGCTAATGCCATAATTCTTGTTATATTTTCCTTCATGTTGTTATTATTATTGTTGTTTTTCTTTCTTGACATTCACTTTTCTTCTTTTTTTTGTTATGCTGATTTGTTAAATATATGTATTAATATGTCTTATGTGTTGTTGTTGTTGTGTTTTTTTTTTGTCATAGATATGTTTTTCCTTTCTTTTTTTGGACTCGTACTGGCATGATAATTTCAATTTGTAGGGCTTTAAATTTTTATGATCATTTTGTGGAATTTATAGCAAATGTGCTACATATTTCTTAACAAAATTTTCTAGTTCTTAGTTTTTAGTTTTTAGTTCTTAGTTTGTTTCTTTCCAGTTTACCGAAGTTCAGGTGTGTTTGATTTTATTTGGGTGTTCATAGTTCTTATAACCGCCGTAGAGTATTGTGAAGTATATGGTACATGGTACATGGTACATGAGATGAAAATGAGACTTTTTTGCTAATAAGAATTTATGGGCGTTACAAGTAAAGCAAATTAATTATTCAATGTCATGATTTACTCTTAATGCAAAGAATATCCATAAAATGTTTAAATATGTAAAATACATAAATTATAAAAAGTAAATAAAAAAATAAAACTAAAATAAAATTACAAGTAAATATTTTGATTAATATTGATTGTTAATTTAATTTTTTTAAAGTGTTTTCTTTTGTGTTTAACAAACAAGTTCATTTCTGAGCTTGCCAGAAATTCATAAAAAATAAAATTTGCAAAATTGCTTCTAAGGATTTTTGTCATACAAAGGATATTTGAAAAGTTATGCCAAATAAATATTTTAAAATAACAGAAAGACTACAATATGAAAGCAACAGAGAAACTAAAGCCACAACAAGCAAAAGAAATGTAAAATGAATATTTTAAATAAAAAAAATTAACGTGAACAGTAAAGTACACCCTTACGGATCATTAGGAAATTAAAAAAAAAAAGTTACAAGGAAACCGTATTGAAGAAATTAAAATAAAACAAAGAAGTAAGCAGCAAACTTTAAACGTCAAGCAAATTTATAGAAAAATAATAAGGGAAAGAGCGAGAGAGTGTATGTAATTCTCTCAGAACAGTCACAAGCATGAGCTTGTATTTGTATTTATATATAGAAATGACTCAAAACTTAATCAGCAAATTCAAAAAGCTATAGAGAAGTATTGTAAGGAATAAATTCGTATACTTCAATGGAGTAGCAAGGAAAACACATTCTCATTGAACACTAAAAATGGTATGGAATTTATAAGCTCTGCTGCACAAACAATAAAGAAAATTGTTAAAAGAATAAACTAAAAACAAAAACCAACCAAAGACTTAAGCAAAAAACTTGAAAAACATTAGGAATATTTATATAAAAAAGCAAATGAACCAAAGACTTAAACAACAAACTTGAAAAACATAAGGAAAATTTATCTACTGCAAAGAAAATAAACCAAAGACTTAAGAAACAAATATAGAAAACAACAGGGAAATTTATCTAATAGAAAGAAAACAAACCAAAGACTTAAGCAACAAACTTGGAAATATGCATGAAAATGTATCTACCACAAAGAAAATAAACCAAAGACTAAAGCAAAAAACTTGAAGAACATAGGGAAAATTTCTATAAAAAGAAATGAACCAAAGATTTAAGCAACAAACGTAAAAACAATAGGGATATTTATCTAACAGAAAGAAAAGGAACCAAAGACTTAAGCAACAAATGTGAAACCCTTAAGGGAAGTTTATGTGAAAAAAGAAACCAATACAACATTAAGGGAAACTAATGCAACTTAGAATTATAAGAAAGAGCAATAAGAAAAATAACAATAGAAGTATAATGGCACCAGATATAATCTAAAAAGTTATCGCAAAGTATAGTGATATAAAGAAGTACCGCAAGGACTCTTCTCAGTCACTCGGCAACTTATACTAAAGGTCTGTTAGAGGTTAAAACAGACGAGCAGCCAGGAACAGTAGTAGTCCCCAGTTTCTTTACACGGCAAATAGCTGCTGATCTTTTTTTTCGATTCGCGACACTAGAAAAGCAACGAAGAACAAAGAAATAAATGTGGAGGTAAGACTGCAGATTTCTGTAGAGAACTTTTGTAAAAACATTTTCACTATTCAAATTATAGAAAACTGATTTCCAGTGACAGAACTAAAATCATAGTGCAGATATAACAATAATAGAAGCAAACAGTATAATAACAGTTTGTTGAAAAGGACACACAGTATAATGTTATACAGTTATTATACCATTTATGTAAATACCAGCTGAGCAGCAATTAACAGAATGTTATTGTGCATGTTAAGAAATATCGATAAATAGAAATGAAGTTGTTTTTGAAAATTAATATTATTTAAAAGCAACAAAGCATAAAATTACCAGTGTACGAAATTTTGTGCATCTTGAGATTAAATAGCCTTTTCATACTATTTCCAAACGTTTTTTTATGCATCTCGAAAGCGAATTCCTATTTATTTATGTCTTTTCATTAAATATTATTTGCTACTATATAACATATTGAAGAGTACCTAAATTAAATTGCTTCTGAAACGAAGTATCTCAAAGATACTGTGTAGCAAAATGAAAAAAACAAGGAAAACAAAATTTTTTGACTGTTACATTGTTAATCACGTCCTTATAATTCCCTTCAATTTTATAATGAGAGATCTTGATTGCGGAACAAAATTGCTCAAGTGAACCAGCCATCCATCCAGTTGGTTAAAACTTAATAAGCTGATTGACGTACAAACAGACAAACAGACCAACAGACAGACAAACGGTGATGTGCAACCCAGGCAATGAAACAAATGTACAATTTGTAACTGTGGCAGGATAAAGGGAATATATTTCCTCGCTAAACTCGGTAATGTAGGGCAATTACAAATTTGAGTGCCTCTGAAAATGTTGGAATGAAATTTCTTGTAACAAGTGGTTCACGGCTCACGGCTCAAGGCATACAAACTTATGCACGCACACATACTATTATATTATTAACATATCTTTCTCTGTAAAAGCACTAAGTTTTTTTTGTAGCTGTTGTTTATTTTAATATTTATTTACTTTTATTTGATTTGTTTTATTTAATTTTCTCATTTTTTGCTTTTCACTTCTTTTTTTGTGATGCAAAACCAATGCTAAACTGACAATTTTTGTATTTGTAAAAGTAAACTTAAATGAATTTCTCATTATGACGTGCATTTACATTTCGCACAGCATGTGGTAAATTGAAAAGGTAGAGACCTAAGGGTTTCCAAAAAAAAAGTATTCCTTAGGTTCGCTAAAGCTTGCTACACTTGCTTGGACAGTATTTTGAGTGTTTTACTTAACTTATGTCTATACAGTAGACAGTGATCGTACAGTTCAGTACGATCAAGTATATATATTATCTCAAGTACATCAACATCTATTGCTGCATTCAAGCTTGCAGAATACCAATGTGTTTTGATAAAAAGTTGAGCGGATTTGCATTTGTGGACCATAGTAATTACTGTACAATCGAAATAATATATGAATCGTTAATTCTCAGTCATCTACTGCTGTTGTATTTTTTGTTTGATAGCACACAATCTTGATGAAAGGCTTTCCTTCTCCTTTTCCGTATCAACCTTATAATTACTCCAACCTTAAAATCAACATCTTATATTCAAAAAATTTTTGATACAGATATTTATACTACTTTTGATCCAGAGCACTAGAAGTTATCATCTATTAAACGATTTTGCATTGAATTCTTTAAGTTTTAATTTTTCGAAGGTATGACTTTCTGAACCATTGTTGCCGCAATTTAAATTTTTTACGACCGGTATATCAAAGTTTTGCTAGACTGTTCACAGTTGGAGGTCTTGCAATAGTAAGATTAAAGTTTTTCACAAAAATTTAGTGGTATCAAAGTACTCTGTCAAATGTTTAATTTCCATCACGACTAACCTTTCTTTAAAAACTTGAGTGTAAATACTTTGCTAGATTTAGAAACAATAAACGTAACGGTTGATTGGAGTTCAGGTTGTATACCATGCAGTACAGCATTATCCACAGATCTTTCTATTGAGTATCTTTTTTTGAATCCGTATATTCAGATTATATTATAATTTGTTTAGTATCCTAATGGAACTTTGTATAAAGCGAAGGGCAGAAAGGGATTTTAAGACAAACATGTTGTTGTTGTTGTCGTCGATCTTATAGAATCCCAATTTTCCCCCGGCCGTATTTTATTCAGCCTATACTGTAGCCCTACTTTAAAAAGCACTATTAGAAGCGATAAATGGTTATTGTGCGTTTATTCGAAACGAAAAGTACAACCAAGTACTTCGCTTCTAAGACTAAATCCTACAGTCCTTAACTATAGTGCGATGCTATTAGATCGTATTAGTTATTATGCAAAAGCAACTGTTATATCAAATAATAATAATGTGTAAATAAATTTTGTCTATGTTTCATACCACTATCAATTTTGTGTGGGAAGTAAGAATCTATTTAGTATTATTATTTATCACTGACATTGTTCAACTTAAAATACCGATTAAAATCTACAAGATTCATTGTAAAACGCTTTTGACCATAAGTAGCGGATGTTTCAGTGTTAAAGCAACAAATATATGAGAGATAATAATTTATTTGAAATATTTTTTTTTCAAAAACAAAAAAAGCATATTTTTTTTGCTGTTGTAGTTGTTTTTATACAAGTCAAGTCAATAAATTTATTAATAAGCGAATGTGTAAAAATGTTTCTATTTAAAACCAAATATGTTCGAAATGTGATTTTTGTTTCTATTTAGTGAAGAAACTCAGAAAATCTGAAATTGATTTAAAACTCGTTTAAACTCGTACATTGTAACAATGGTAAATGGTAACATAAATAATGACAAGTCATTTGTCATTTTTAAGCTCCACAACGACTTGACTTACCTCGGCTTACCACGACTCACAGTCCGATTTTAGAGATTTTGAAGCGCATATCTACCGATATTTGCTGTGGTATTCAAATGTGAAGCTCACCGTTGTTTACTATCATACATTGTACATCGTACATCGTCAATCGTCCATCGTCATTCGTCCATCGTACATCTCTCATTTATAATAATGTATAGGAGTGTATGGTGTATTATGGTGTGGTATGATGTGGTATGGTAGGTATGTATGCATATGTGGTGTGTATGTTGGTGGTATGTATGATATATGAATGAGTCAATTGTACTGATGCGATTTCCCGCACAAATCTTGTCATTTTCAGAAATCTTAATATTGTTGAGCTTAATGAGATTTTATGTAAATATGATCAGTGCTTTTTTTCCTATTCTTATTTAAGTTGCCTCAGCTGGGTCGGTGAGAAGACATATCAACATGGTTTAAACGATATATTCTTTTGTATTATTTATGGTTTTTAAATATTTTTTTCAGTATTTTTATTTAAATTATTTTTAATAATTTGATTTTTGTTTTTCTTTTGGTAATTTTGCTGGTAGCTCAGCTTTTTTTAAGTTTTTACTTTTCTTTTTCAAATTTTAATTTATTTAATTTTGAGTTTTTGTTTTTTTTAAATACATATAATTTATTTTTTTTTTCTAAAATATTTGTATATGTATATAATTTTATTTTCTTAATTTAGCTTGAGAGCATTTAGCAGTTGAAATTAAAAATGTGCTTAAAATGTGCACATCAGCCACAGAAATTAAGCAGATCATTTGTCTTGAGGCTTGGCCATTTCAATTTTAATCAATGACTAAGCCATCAGTCACTTTAGCATCATTTATCTTATTTCATATGAAGTTTATTAATTATTTGGTATAAATTTTTCCAATTAATTTTTAATTTTTGTGCTCATAATAATTTTTAAAATTTGAACAAAATTGTTCAAAATGTCTGTTTTGGTTGGGATCTACGCATGACGTTTTCATGAGAATAAATATTGAGAAACCATATTTCAAAAAAACCATTTTGGGCGCCATTGTAAAAATAGACTTTTATGAATATTAAATTCTGTTGACTTTTAGATCTTTCAAACAATAAACTTTACAATTAATTTCATAGTCTATAAATTGCACACCCAACTGTAAACCAGAACTATTGGTCTAAAGAAAGTGTATTTTAAGATACTGCCAATCGGAGCGTAATAGCAAGTGGACGGTCTTATAGGATTATTAATGCTTTTTGTTCTTGATTTATGATGTTGATTTTTATTTTGATTTATTTTTAATATATTAGGCTAGCGACTACCTGATGAGTTTCTTAGATTATGCTTAGTATGATTCGAATATAAGATCATTTCTAGAAGAGAAAAAAGCAGATACTTTCTTACCCGAGATCAAAAATGGACATTACACAATATCTAAACTAGAGCAGAAGAAATTTATATGAATCAAGTTTTTGATTTATTTATGAACAGAGGTCCTTTAAATATTTTATCATTTTATTTGGTTATTGTTATATGCTGTATGACTATGTTCTAATATTGAACTTGTTTAAACACTGTTTATAATCTATTTTATATCAAAGAATCGTAATTATTAGATTATTATATAAATGAAACACGTATATAATCCTATTTATAATATATTATATTTTATATATTATAAATATTATTTATGATATATAACATATATATTATTATTATAATTTAAATGTAAAGTAAGATCTGGTCAATATGAATTAAGTTCTTAAAAAAATTGTGCAAATTAAGAATTGGGTTTTATTAAATTCTCCACTTAGGAAAGGTGTTAATTAGAAGAATGGTCATTGCACTAATCAATTTCACACATTTCAAAAGTTCTGGTATTCCATTCAAGAGTTCCAATTTCAAATAAGCCAAGTACATATTTATGAAACGCTAAAAGTAAATTAAAAATGGCAGTAAACTATCTGTCTATCCTGTTTTAAAATGAAGAGATAGAAGAGATCTTACAACTTGCACATCCCAGAAAAAGATGTCATTATATTTTAATACGCTTTTTGTGATTATTTTTAATATTTTTCAATTATTTTTAATTGTTTTTATCGATGGTGAATATGCACTGTGGAAAGTATATACTTTAAAACCTATTTAAAGGTTTAAATTTATTACCAGCGTTGCATTCTCTGGCACTATGCATACTCCGGTATGGAGCATAAACGGACTACCACATTTGTCATATTTTGTTAACTGAGCGAGTATTCATAAAATTTGCTTTGCCTCAATGTCCGACTACAATTTCAATATTCTTAAAAATTGTTTTTAATAGTTTTGTCTTACAATTTATTATATTGTCATATTGAAATATTTTTCAATTTCATGCAAATTATTTACAAATTACAGCGTTTTACTAAGGCTGCTCCAAAGCAGCAGCAGCAGCAGCAGCAGCAGTAGTAACCGCAATAACAATAAAATCGCTAAATTGAGAAAAAAAAGAACAAATCAGTATGAAAAGAATGAAAGAAAGAACAAAATGAATGAAAAACAAAAAAACAAAATGAACGAACAAAAATAAATAAATGACTTTGAAAGAGGAATGATATTCATTTACATTAAATGCCAAATGACATGCAAATAAAAATTTCAATATCACTTGTTACGACTTTATTTAAATTTTATTACCGAAATTTGCCAAATTTAGCCAAAATCAATATCATTCTTTCAATGTAACATGCAAAACAGTCCAAGTAACACTTCACTCTGGACCAGCGACGTACCTCAAACAGAGAAAAAAAGACACAATGAAGAATACCCCACATACATATGAGAAGATCACCTTTATAAACGGCATACGACGGACGGACTGCAGTACATACTGCTTTTTGGCCTATAATTCGTGATGCACAGTTATTCGCAAGCGCGCTTATTCTCGCCGAAATTAAGAAAAAAGAATCTCGATATATGAAAAAAGAACAAAAATAGAAATGAAAGATAAAAAAAAAACCAAGCAACCAACCTGTAACTAAAAGAAAATGTAAAGAAGGGCCGTACTTTTACTTATAGAGTTGGTTTTGTAGAATATAGTAGGTGCTACAAATAGATTAAGATAGTGAAAAACGAATTGAGAAATACATGGTTTAAAATTATCCTCCATTTAATAGTTCTTGCTTTCTTTATACTTTCTCATTTCTCATTTCACTTTAACATGATGCATGTTCATAGTCGAAACGTACATTTAAAATACCTATTGCAATAGCATGCCGGATATAAGCTGGGTTCGCACACACTTGCTTTCGTAGACGATCAATTCTATGATTAAGAATATAAGAATCAGCAGCGGAACCTCGTTAATTATACTTTACTAGATGTAGGAATACTTTAAAAATTTATACCCATGTAAAGATTCAGTAAATCATGGCTTTGCACACATAATAAAAAAAAATAAAGCTAGCGGACACATTTAAAACGATAACGGTAGCGAACAAAGCAGTCAATATAGTCTGTCTAATTCTAATATATAAGTCTGTAACATGTTTTAGGTATAACTCAATAGTGCACTATACCTAAAACAGAATAGCAGATAGTGTATCAACTATTATTTCTTAATAATGTTTGTGCAAACTGATTCCGAGGCGTGGTCCTTCAGCTTCACAGTTTTGAAAACTTCAATATCAACTCCAATAGCACTTTGTTGAACGCATATACAATCATTAATATTAGTGATTTAGAGGAATAAATTTCGGGTCGAGGTTTTTTAATATACTTATATTCATACGTTAACAATTCTTAAATAACATGGAATTTTTTTTCACTTTTGCACGTCAAGCTTTATGGACCAAATTTTTTTAGGATTGTTTAATTTTTTATTTGAATTAGTTTATTTTGTAATATTCGTTGACGTATTGTTTTCATGCATAAGCATTTTTAGGCGACTTAATATCTTTTTTCATTTTCCTTTACACAATCTTTGTACTGTCACAATACTCTTGAACAAAGCACTATTAGTATTCTTTTGCAACTAGTTTACAAAAGAACGTATCTAAAGTATATTCCTGGAGAAGGAACACTGTCGAAATTATATTTTTATTAAGGGAAAAGTGTTAAAGTATACTTTCGTAAGACTGGCAGTGTTGTGTTTTTGGCTCTTAATTGTGTTTCAGCTTTGGGTGATCAATTTGTCTCTAATAAGTAAAAAAAAGAGAAGTTATCTGTTTACTCTTCTACATTTTCCATTGTCATTGCGATCGTTCTCAGTAACAGATATGCTGACTCATGTTGTGTAGCAAAATACTTTATTTGCAAAGAATGGTCAATTCATGAAAAGTAGCTAAGCTGAAGTTCAAGAAACCTTTTATTGAAAGTTGAATTAACATCCACAACTGATACAACAGCAACAACAACAACAAGAATCGAAACAATACTAACACCAAACATGAGTCTTTGAAACCTTTTGTGCTATATCGAAATCTATACTTGAAGAATTTAAAAACGTTTTGAGTTTGTGGTTTTGACTTTAGATTTGGCTTTGGCTTTGGCTTCGGTTTTGGCTTTGGCTTAAAAAGCCTGTCTTCAATTCCAAAAACTTATTTTTTTAACGATTTTTTTACGAGTATTTCAATTTTTATTTTTTCTGTTCTGGGTTCATTTTAAATTTTAATCTTTGTACAATTGCAAATGGATTTTTATATCTTTTCCAGTTTAATTTTATTGACTTATTTTTTATGTTAAAAACTGTTTACTACATGCGTCTCCCCTTTCCCTCATAGCTGCATTCAATGTCAATAAAATTTCGCTTTATCAGCTTGACAAGACATATTCCTCTGCGATTGTGAAACTTTTACTGCATTTCGGGTTGTCGCATTTCCTCATTATACTCGGATGATTGTGTGGTTTGCATTACGATAAGGAACTGAAATAATGTTACTAAATATATTCCTTTGATTCTTGATTTTCGGCTTCGATTCCACTTTATTTTTGACTCTCATAATGGTCCACTTTGAAGATTCTCGTATTTAAATGGAATTGATGAATTATGTTGATTCCATTCTTTATATAATATCATTCAGCTGCGATTTTATGTACACTGAGGTAAGCATAGCTTAATGATTTTGTTTGTTTTTTGTATTATAAGCCATATATTGTGTGTAAATAGTATCCGGAAACTATACCTATTTACCGCCAATATTTTTTTTATCCGAGATTGGAACGCGATTTATTATCAACACTCTGGAGTGTTCTACGATAGCACAACACTATCGTTGTATAAGCGTTTTTGTGAAAACTCAAGAAATGTATTAATTAAAGGCTGTACTCACCAGATTGGTGGTGTGTGGTTTTTTCAATTCCTTAAGCTAAAATTATTACTTCACGAAATTACCACTTTGAATTGACTGCAATGATTAAAAAAAAAATCGCTGTAGAAGTTGAAGACCACGCCTTAATCAGCCTACGAAAAATACATGATAGGTATGGATACATCAAAAGGTGACATAGTTATTTATTAATCGTTGGAGCCTACTTTAAGGTGACACAACTAATTTTTGATTGATTGTTGATTTTACTGTGGTTTATTTAATAACTTTAATTATTTTTTACAAGGAAGCATATGTAATTTTTTTCAAACTATTATGAAAAAGGAGCAATATGTGGACTATATAAAAGGTGGTACAATTAAATCACAACCAATTTCAAACTGATATTAGTTTTGAAGTGAAGGCAACATTACGTCTATATTTTATTAATTGATAACTGTTTATTTTATAGTTTGCCATCTTCATGCAAACTCTAAGATGCTTTGTTGTAAATATAATCAACTGCTGTCCAAACAATATCTTTTTGCATGTCACACATATAAACATCCCAATGGTATCATGCTCAGTAGAGCCCTTCCTTCAAGATGCATTCGTCCATTCCTCTCTCCATATCATAACTAGCATCAGTGAAGCTGGCTATAAACGAGAACTAATAGTCTTCCGAGGACATAGATGCAATATAACTCACGTTTCAAGGAAACAGCCTGTATATCATTCAGAACGTTTAGTTTTAATTCAAAGCATCACTAATTCAAAAAACTATCGATTAATGAATTTTAAAATTGAAGAATTTTACTATTTTTTTAAGGAGTTTCAAAGTTAGCAGTGAGTCCCGGGACCAAATAAAACATTAACATTTTTTAAATCCAAAAAGGGAAGACTTTATCAATATCAAACGAAAGCATATTAATGCGCTTTTAATGTTTGGTGCTGATATGAATGTTGATTAAAATAAAATAAAATAAAATAAAAAGTAAAATATGCAAAAAAGATAAAAAAAAAGTGCAGTGGTGTAGTTTTCAAAATGTAAAAAAAAGACACCAACAACAGCAACAATAAAAACGACGACTACTTAAAAGCTTTTGAAATTATAGAAGAAAAACATGCTCACATGCGAGCCAAAATCAGTAAGAATAAAACAAAAAAAAATACTGAAAGGCTAACAACTAAAATACAACATAAGTACTGCACCAACAACAACAACTGCAGCAGCAGCAGCAACAGAAAAAAATAACAACAATAACAATAACATTAACACTAACAATAACAATAACAAGAAATAACAAAAATAACAACAATAATAAAATTTTACTTTGAAGATGTATTAATGGGCCGCAGGGATAAAATTATAATAAATTTGCTTTATTGGCATATCTTCTTCTGCACGTTGTTGTTGTTTTTATTTTGTTCTTTTTGTTGTCGATACTGCTGTATAAGCAGCAGCCCAAGCAGCCACAGTCGCAGCAGCAGCGCTATTGTTTTTGCTGTAGTTATTGATGCACAGCATTTTCTTTAACACTGGTTCTGCCATCACCATCAGCATAAAGTGTGTTACACATATGAAAGTATTTTTCATATGAAAAACAAAAACAAAAACAACAAAAAAAAAACGATAACACTACGAGTATCAGCAATAACAACAACAATAACAACAACGATGCAATTAAGTGACCAGTTCACTCAGAGTAGCAGCACTGAATTAAAGCAAAGCTTTGTGTTATGCTTAACTTTAGTTATTCTCATTTTATAGGAGTATTTTGCTTGCTCTCTTTTTTTTGTAATTTTTTATACATACACTGTTGTTGTTGCTGACTCAATCCTTATTTTTCTTATTTGTTGTACTGTTGTTGTTTTTTTTGATGTTCCTATCGCTGTTGTTGTTTTGATGGCTGTCTTTGATGCATTGCATGCGTAGGTATGTCAACTATGCACGCACGCATGCATGCACGTATACACGCACTGTCATGCAAATATGTATGTTCGCATTGGTATAGGACAATAAGGCAATAAGGCAAGCAGCAAGAAGCAAGCAGCAAGAGGCAAGCATCAACAGCAGCGTTTGGCTATCAAAGAATATTCGTAATAAACAAGCACTAAAACTAATATGTGCTTTTAATATGAATGCAAGAATGTGCGGCTATGCGGCTGTGAAGCTGGGGAATGGGACGACAGCAGCAGCTGCAGCGGCTGTAGCGGCGGTAACGTCGGCAACGGCAGGAAGGTTGAAGTTAATTTAACTGCTCGCCCGTACACACTAGAGTTGCGTGTGAAAGACATTTTAAAAATTTGACATTTTAAAATAAAATTTATACACAAAAATTATTTTAAAATGTTTTAATTGTAAAATTAAAATATTTTTAATTTTATGTTTATATTTTAGTTTTGTTTGTTTTTGTTTTTGTTTTCGTTTTAGCCGGAATGCGTTTTTGTCGTAAGGCTTAAAAGGTTAAGTGTTTCCTCCTTTGCTTTTTCCGTGAAACTTCTGATCTACGCTTGAGAAGTTTTTGTTTGATTTGAAAATAAAAATAAATATTAATTAAAAAGATTTTAGAATTCTATTCTTTAATTAAAGATATGTTTATAAAAATGATATATTTTTTATATACAATGTCTTGCGGACCGCTTTTTCAGAGCCCTGGAAGAGATAACTAAAGTAAACTTAACGGATCTCCTCAATCTCATCTGGAAAACCAAATGGTTTAATAAGGATAGGAGATAACAAAGGTTAGCAACTCACCTCTCCGGGCATAATCTTTGAGGGCATCACGATTGATATAGTTTTAATAAACAATGTCTTGGGGATCGCTTTTTCAGAGTTCTGGAAGAGATAACGAAAGCAAACTCAACGGATCTCCTAAACTTCATCTGGAAAATCAAATGGTTTAATAAGGATAGAAAATAAAAAGGTTAGCAACTTACTTCTCCCGGCATAATCTTTGAGGGCATCACAATGGGCAATATATCCGTCCGAGTGGAAGTGCTGATAACTGTCAGCAGGCGCCTTTTCAACCTAACCTAACCTACATAAATACAAATAATTAATTAATATGAAAGCATATTGTATTATTGGAATTTATTGAAATTCATGAATAATTTATCGTTGTTACTACGAGTCGTATATAGACGTATATTATTTTTATTGTAATGTTTGGTGAAGTCTGCGTATAAAAGCACATTTCAATATATAGATCTAGTTCTTTATTTTTTTACGATAATTGCATTAATTAAGGAAATTACGGAAATATTTTTTTAAATAATAAGAAATTAAAGTTAAGAAATTTATTACCTAGTTTATTTTTTATTATTATCATTTTGTATTTTTTGGTTTATGCACCGTATATTTCAATAAGGTGTCGTATACGTTCTAAAACATTCTCTCTTCGCTAAGATTTATTCTATTTCGGAATCGATTTCGCATTAATTCGCATAGAGTCTCTTTTATGTTGGCATTTTAAGCCATAATCTCTTAATTTATGTTTTGTTTCCATAAATACAATTTTTCAGTTCATTTTTTGCTTCTCGCTTTTATGTCTAGTCTCTTTGCTGTGAGGACTTTAATCACATATGATTCTACGTTCATTTTATTGTTGTATACTCTTTAGTATTCTTATGCTTGTAGGTCAATTGGAGTTACAACTGTCCATATATAGACTGCTTATGCCGAGACAGGGACCTAATTTAGGACTCTAAATTTTTATAGGTGTTATCGATTATTGACAAAAGTATATTGAGTATACTTTTTTGTTATTTAATGTAAGATATCGGTGATCTTATGCGCTTTAGAACTTCTAAGGTTACAGTTTAGGCTCTTTCTAAAGTTGCCATTATATGGTGCTTTTCGATATAGTGAGTTAAGGTTTTAATAATTTTAATAAAAGCTTTTAATGATAGTTCTTTTCTTTTTGGTTTTAACAGTTAAGTTCGGTGAAATCTGTTTAACTGACTTCTGTGTTCACAACTTATTTCTGTTGTCAATAGCAAAGAATTGGATACAATCGTTTTCTAGGGTTTCTAGCTAACTATGCTGTGATTATACTTTTACTCAAGAAATCAAAAAATTATTTAGTTTACAGAGGAATAATTTTCATTGAGCTTTGGAGGCAGTCACAAATAAAAAGATACCTGTAATGATGGGTCAATAAACTACAAGCTGTCTAATAGAATTCCATGGAATCACTTTGCAGTCTGCAGCTGTAATCGGGCACAATTGTGTCTCTCTATTCACACATGTTCCAATGCGTGTCTATATGTCTGCTTGTAACTGTTTTAGTATGCAATATTTGCGACGACAACAACAACAACAACAACAACAACAATAGCAGCAGCAGCAGCAATAACAACAGTAATAACAACATTGTAACTCTGCAACTGCGGATAGCTGCAAGCTTGTTAAATTGAACCAATTTAAAAATATCTTGAGACCATATTTTTCAGGTTGAGAACTCATAAATTCTTCAAAGTAAATAATTTTTGACTTATTTATTATAATACATAATTTTCAAGCGTCACCGTGTGGCATGTGGTATGAAAATAATAATAAAAATATCGAAAAACTAAAAACAATTAATAAATAAATAAAAACTAAATAAAAAGCAATAAATATAAAAATTGCAAATTTACAAAAAAATAAGAGTAAATAAATTATCCACACAGTAGAGAAATTATCTAGGCTAAAAATATATCCGTGTATGGCAACGTCTCCTTACGTATATATCCAAGTTGTGTAGACAGAGAACTCTACAACATGGAGATTCCTTATATGTGTGCAGAGTTGTGAAAGTGCTTGTGCACTTCCCATCAAATTCAACACTCAAGCTGCACACACACAGGTAAGCAGGCAAGCAAGCAAGCAGGCAAGCTGGTAAGCAAGCATTTGCAACAAAGTCAAAAGCAAACTCAAAAGCAACAGCAACACCGAGAGCATCAACAACCAACAAATCTATGCAGCGCTTAAGACCCTTTTTTTTGCAATAATTTTGCATATCAAAATATAAACTTGTCGGGCAATTTTTTAAGCTTCATGCCTTTTGGCATGAAACATACACGTACATAAACATAACGTTGCACTTGCAACATCTACCCTACAAAATCATTCTCATTCTGTTCTTGCTGTTGTTGTTGTTGTTTTCTTTACTTTACTATACTTTACTTTACTTTAGTTTAGTATTTCATTATTAATATTATAATTTTTTCCTTATATGTGTTTTTGTTTTTCTGTTTTTTATTTTTTTTTTTAATTCTTAATACTTTTTATTCCCTTTCAAAATTACTTTTTCTTATATTGCAGATTTAATTTTTGTTTTTGTTTCGCTAATGTCTGCCGACTGTTGTAACTACGTCAATAGCAATAGCAGCAGCAGCAGTATCAGTTGCAGCAGCAGCAGTTGCAGCATCAGCGGCACAAACAGTAACAAATTTAAATTGCTTGAAAGCACTTTTCTACTTTTTCTACTGTTTCTTTTGTTTTTTTGCTGCTGGTTGTGTTGTTGTTTTTACTATTCTGCTTGTTGTTGTTGTTGTTATTGTAATTTTGTGATTTTAAAAAATTTATGCAGATTTTGTGCAATGATGCATGCCATGAATGCCCATAAGTGCTGCATACTGCAAACTGAGCGCACACTCATTCGTTCATACACGACTGCATACTGCATACTGCATACAGCATGCAGTATACAGTATACGAACATACAACGTATCATATTTGTGTGCGCGAGCAAAGAACACGGCTGTGCTTAAATTTAACTTTTACAATGAATTTCTGCCGAGGGCGCTAAAAATTGAGTTCTGCGCGCGCACCCTTGCGCTCCCATAAGTTGAGCAAAGTTTTGGCTTAGTTTGGCATGATGATCTGCGACTGATCGATCGCTTTTCAGATGAATCAATCGATATTCTTTACATACATACAATACACACATGTGCTGGCAAATATGTTGTTGCCATATTTTTATGCTTTATCTGCCATTTATTTTTTTTCAATATTTATGTTTTATTTTGCATAGTTTATGATTTTTATTTTAATTTTTATTTTTATTCATATTCATATTCTTATAAGTATTATTTTGTTTTTATTTTCTGCTCTTACTGCAGACTTCAAAACAATATCTCAATAAATAATGATGGCTCATAAATAATAATCGGCAAGCAAATGTGTAATGATTTAGTTTTGTGGCTCAAAGTTCGTTCTCATGGTGGATAACAACATGCTGTAAAAAAAGACTTAAATCAAATAAAAACTCAAATAAAATAAAAAACGGCACAAAAATAAAAAACAGTCTAAAGCAATGTTGTATAGAAGAAATGATGTGTTTGAGTTTTGGAAACTCAGTAAACTTGCAAGTACTTTGAACTAAGTGTTAAAAATAAAAACAATTTTCTTTAAATATTTAAAAAAAAAAATATGAAATAGATTTACAGTAAGATATTGCCTAAACAAATTGATTGGAAGTCAAGACCTCTACTTTCGTACCTCTACTAATACCCAGTAGAAAAAGTGGGCTTTGAAGACATTGTCTTTGAGACAGTCTTTCATACTGCATTCGCATGTCTAACCAAATGTGCAAAACTACCCAGTAGGAAAGGGATCGAACCGTTATCGAAAACTTCTTCAAGACATGAATACATACATGAAGACCGATCGATTCAAATATATGACGGTCTTCGAAGACATTTTCGAATAAATTACACAAATGTCTTCAAAGACATTTTGCGTACATGTCTCGAAGACTGTCTCGAAGACAATGTCTAGCATAACGGACGCATACGATTGAAAGTTGTGCGCTCTTAGCGCAACTGCTTATATAATTTTTTCACCCTTTTTTTTTCTCTTGTTTTGTGCTCTTGAAATTTTAACTTAATTTGAATTTTCTCTTTAAATAACTAAAAATAAATTTGTAAGTTTTAAGAAATTGTATTTTGTATTTATTTTATATAATAATTTTTTACATAATATTTAAAATTATAAGTTGTAAAATTTATTTAAAAGTAAATTATAAATTTTATTATAAATTATTGTAATTCATGAACTTTTATATATTAAAAATAAATAAAATTAAATTAGTTAAGTATAATAAAAATTAACTAAAAAATAATAAAAATAAAAATTATAACAAAAAATAATAATTCCGCAGGTCTGTTTCAATGAATGATTTTCCATTTCTTGTTGGTTCTTTAAATTGAAACGAATTGTTACTTTTAAAAAGCAGCTCAATTGAACAAAATATTCTGTAAGTACCAAAAATAGCATCCAGCAATAGATGAAGTATCCATCTCGCAAAAATATCTTTCCTTTGATACCACCGCAATATTGGGACAGAATTATACTTTTTCTAAAGATGGCTTCAATATTTGCAACAATTCCCGACAAAATTTTTTTTCTCAATATAGTCTACATGCTACATTCTATAGAATATATGTTATTATAAATTTAATATATATATTAAATATAAAACATAGCATCATCTGATGCAAAATTCAAATACGTTGCAGTGAACACTACAAATGATAGAGAAAGCAAAGAGAGACTATTTACATTCATGGAATTATTTTGCAAATTTGCTTAAATATGCGGACACAATATCAAGGACCATCTCGAAGATGATGTTTTCGAAGACCATTTTTTTACTGGGTATTACGACGTAACATGATTAAGTTTGTTCATCATCTGGTTTCGTATTATTTAAGTTGAAAAATTTTTTCAGCTATCAGACCAACCACAATAAAACGCTTTTATTTAAAAATTTTTAGAAGCAGATATTTCGTTCTTTATTTTAGAACATCTTCAGTGCTTAATTTTTTAATAAAAAGCTTAACTTAAGGTTACGACGTAACTGCTTCAATGCATGTGTATATACGTGTATGACATGTGTTTCCCATTGTCTGCAACAGTCAGTCATCCATTTTTTCACCGCCGATTTGTTGTTGTGTTTTTCTGTATACGTGAAACGGTTTAACACCCAAGTTTTTTGTTTAAAAATATTACTGAACAGTGATTTTAAAGTAAACTAACTAAATAAGCAATATTTGTTCAAGAAAATTATTTGTGTAAATATAGATCATCAAATTTATCAATACATATTTAAAATATAAAAATTTCGCAAATTGTTAAGTCATTTATGGTGTAATTGCATGATTCTTGAAACTATCACAGCAGTTCAGCACTTCAAGCACTTTTGAGATCTAGAGGGTTAACGCAGCAAAAATAGACTTAACGAAGTTTGTTGCTTAAGTCTTTTATTAAACTTAAGCCGACAATTGTAACTCATACGCCATATAAGCCGGCGGATTTCTCAAGCTTGCTTGCTTTTGTTTATGATTTTAGTTGCTTAAAAAAAATTATTTACACATTTTTGTAAAATTATTTATAACATTTTTATACAAACTCAGCTATTCCTATATAAGTAGATGATGGTGAGAGCTGGCAATATTAAGTATTGTTAAGCAACAATTTCATACTTTTACTGGAAAGAATATCTTGTAATTTGAGCGTGAATGATGTTGTTTATGTTTACGATTTTTAAAATGATTTTTTAAGTCAATAGTTGTGTCCCACCACTTTGTAGTGCGTCAAAAAACAAAAAGTCTCTTACTAAAGTCTCTTGTTGACATATTGGCATCACTGCTGCAGTCTGTCAGATATTATATTCAAACAATTGTTTAAATATTTCTGAGACTCGATAGGTTTGTTTAAATTAATGTTTGCAAATAACTTTTGACAGATGACTAGAATATTCGTCAGAATATTTGTTAAAACTAACCACATAGTTAATGTAGAATTATATTATGGCAGAGGCGTTTTATTTTCCATTGTGACATTGCGAGATTTAAAAAAAATAATAAAAATATAATATTAAATACATATAATAGGTACAAATTCTTTTGCATATATTATAGTAATTTATTTTTATTTTTTTTTACAGGTGAGTGTATGAATATATTCAAAAAATAGCCAAAACTCGACTATAAAAGCAAGTAAGTGGTCTTTGCACATTTCCTAGTTTTGATTCTGATACCAATATTCTCACCTCCATCGAAGTGAAAATAATTGGAAAGTAACTATTCTAATAAAATATGTATATATCAATAATATGGGAATAGATTTTAAAACAGTACTTGAATACTTCCTATTAAAATTACTGTATGCAGTAAATACTTCGTTTAAAGGGTGGCCCTTTAAATGAATATCTTTATATTTCCATGCTGTATAGCTTATCTCCAGCTTTCATATTTCATACAAATGAGGTTCCTTTAAACAGCCAATTCTTTCAACCGAACACTAGTGTCAATGTTTACTTAATAGCATTAAAGAAACTTTCTTGAAAGATTTGTAAACTTTAATTAGGATCATTAAATATAGGTATGTGTATTTTAGACAATTTCACATACTTTCGCCACTAATGATGTATTCCACTACTTCGTAACCTCTGCATTTATGGTAATACGATCCAGTCTTTGTTGGTTATATACTTCGGCTACTTTGAATCGCTCGCGCTCCTTTTTCTTAGTTGCATTGCAGAAAAAAAACATTGGCTTCAGTTTTAGCCATACATCATTATATGCGTTGTTGGTTATAGGTTCATCGTATTTAAATATGTTAATTCCATTTTTCTTAGTCAAACATTTTTCTTTTCCCAGGCTTTTTGCTTTTGAAGGAGTGAAGTAACATACATAAAGTAAACGATTTGTATATATGATTTTTTATTGCTGTGGCAACCTGACTATGCTATCCTAACTAGCCTATCCTAACTGAAAAGGACCAAATTTTTCTTGATTCTAAAAATAAAAGGATATTTGGTATAAAGAGTGTTTGATCTATATATTTTATGAAGCCATTATTTTCAGTTCAAAATTAATCGCCATCGAACTGACAATAATTTTTAAACTTGTCGATTTTTAATTCCTACCACTCCTTTCATTTATTACTAAAAAAATCAGACAAATATACTTCTTTAAATTTCTGCAGTGGTAGAATATACATTAAAATCAGTGATATCCATAATATTTGAAGTCTCTTCTTGATCTAAAAGCAGAAAAATACATATTCCTCATTTTCCCCTATTCATGTCCCTGATTCTATAAATAACTCGCATTATAGAATTTTCTTGGTGATTGGATGCCGGCTGACATGACTTTGTCATAATTCCACTTAAAACCGTCGCAGTACCACGTTTGCGCACAAAGCATCCGGAGTCTTCATTTGTCACGCAGATAAGCGGAGTCAAATTCTAATCCCGTCGAAGAGGAGTGCCTACATTTGCATACGCAGCCGTGATTACTCATAATTGAGGATGTGTCACCAACGTGAAATGTAGAAAATTAAAACATAAACTTGGATTTTTAAAATGCACAACTTTTTAAATTAACTTACAATAAAAGTGAAAATAATCACAGATATTGCGCAGATTCGCTTTGCGACTGAAACCGTCACAAACTCTCAAATGCAGCAAACTCTCAAACGGAACACAAACGGCCAAATGGCGAATACAAGTACCGATGCGTGCACAATCCAACGACGACTTCATTCCAACTGGCAAATTGCAATCCAAAGATTTTCCATCGGCAAGCATTTTTGCTTTTTGTCATACGTTTAGGAAAATATTTCATAAGCTGACGTAAAGTTGGCGGTCAGTCGAAATTGAAGGTGTTTGACTTCGGACTGTCGGCTTAATTGCAAGTAAATTGACAAGTTACAAAAAAAAAAAATAAGAAATAAAAAGACAAAATAATTTATAAATAAGATACTTTTTTGTAATATGTTTTACTCAAACTACGCTGACCATTTGAGATATTCATAAGATATGATTTGCTGCGATGTTAGAGATACTACGAGTATTTTAGTCATATTCACGTTTGCACGGAAGACATACTAAAAATCTATTACATATGTAATTTTGTGTTTGATTTGCCAAATCTCTAAAACACGTTTAATATTTTTAAGCATAAACATTTAATCCCAATTTGGCTTGTTTACTCATAAGCTGCAGATAAAAGATACAGCAATTTAATGTATATTTTCGTAATCTCCTTGCATATTCGTGATTCAATAGAATTTGTTTTAAAATTTGTTTTAAATTTTTTATTTTTTTAATTTATTTTTATTAATTTATTTATTTATTTTTTTTTTTTGAATATTTTGTGTAGTCTGTTTGTCATGTAAATCATAACACGCACAATTTTTAAAGCCCAAAAAAATCTGTTCAAATGTGTGGCAATACAAGCTCAGATACATTGAAATTTTCACCGAACAACAACAAAATAAACTTCCTGAATGCGTAGGTTGGCTGACAAGGGATGGGCAGTCAAATTGTGCGCGCTTACATGCGCCTCGCATGCGCCTCGCATGCATCTAACCATACATGCAACCACAGATACAGCATACAAATTAAAGATACAACGTTTGTTAGGAGACAATTTTTCCATTTGCACTTGCGATAACTCAGTTGGGCGTTCTAAACAACGTGTAGCTACTTTGTTTCTTTTGGCGTAGATATAAAATGTTATTCTCATGCGCTACATTCTGTAAGCCGACGACACTACATGCTGAATATTATCTCAAAAATATTAGTGAAAGAAGTAGCTTTTAGACAAGTATTTTCATTAATGAAGTTTTAATTGACATCTTGGTCATGGTCTTGTAATCCATCTCTCTACTTCCAAAGCAAAAATAAATTTTTGGATCAAATAATTACTTTATAAAGTTTCAAATTTTACTCCCGCTGTTTGAGGCTATGAACTATTTTGATCTGCGAGTATGATGGCGTCCAGTACTTCGGTTGAGCATAGCAAGTCTTTCAAAAATGTCCAAACACTCTATGGTGTTCAAGCATTTGCTCTTATACTAACAGATATTTGTATGAAATAAAAAAAGGAATAAAAATTTAAGCAACTCGAATTTTTTGGAACATTTCAAATATTTGATCCAAACGTTCGAACTCAAGTATATTTGAACTACTAAAACATCGTTACGTCACTAATATCACCACTACTTTGAGCTTTAATATTAAATTAAAAATATTATAAATATTGTCAGTTACAATGATAAAAATATTTTACCAATTATTTTGTGTTGTACTGAAGTCAAATCACACAGAATGCTATGTTATCGGAATCTCAAAATTGAATATCAATATTAAAAACATTCTATCGGATCTTAGTCAATGCAGTATCTCCTGTTAATAAGTTTTATTTTTGGACCGTAAGAACTTGTCTAAAAGAGAGACTTTTAGTTTCTCAGAATCCTAAATAGGTGGATATTAACATTTAAAACTTTCTAACTGATCTCTATTATTAGTTTTAGTTTTTATGGGGCTGTAGGACCATTTGTTAAATAGAGATTTTAAATTACTTGGAATTCTCAATATAAGGATATTAGCATTAAAAACATTCGATCGAATTTGAGTTCGATGCAATATCTCCTGTTAATAAGCACCTTGGTTTTCATTGGGCTGAAGGACCATCTCTTAAAGAGAGATTTTAAGTTTTTCAGAATACTAAATAGAGGGATATTAACATAAAAAACACGCCATTAATGCATTGCTGTACTATCCTAACATATTTATAAGCTTCTTAGTTTTTATTGGGTTGTACGACCTTCTGTTACAGAGATATTTTATATTACACGGAATTCTTAATATAGGGATATTAGTGTTAAAAACATTTTATCGGTTCTAAGCCAATGCCGTGCCTCCTAATAATAAACAACTTGATTTTCATAAGGCTGTAGAACCTTCTCTTAAAGAGCGCTATGAACTTTATTGAAGCTTAACAAAACTACTGCAGTTTTATACTCAAACACAGTTTATTGATAAGCGTAGAAGGATTCCCAGGATTGTCGTAATACCCATGCCTAAATTTCCACACAACAAAATTCTTCCATGTATTGTATATATTAACATGTCTTGTATTCCATGTTTTTATACCTTCATTCCAATCTAGTAACTTTCAATGCAAACTTATTTTCTTACCTTCTGCTACATTTTCCTTCGGTTTCAAATATGTTACTTCAGTGATCTATTGAACCAATTACTGGAGTTCTTAATCTTTTTGTTTTGAACTATTGACATTGGAAATGCATATAATTCCTATCAATTTGTTAGAATATTAAAACACTAGTAGTGAATTTTTGAGGCCAAAAACACAAACATGACACTTGTATACTAAGTCTCTCCAGCTAACAATATATATATTTCTGTGTAAAAAGTATGCGGAATGATATTTCAAAAACTTCTTTCGAAACTTCTTTTTTTTTGATTCCAGTTGTTTTTGCAAATATAAAGCTTTATAAATATAAAGCACAAAGGTATTGCAATAGTTTTTTGAAAAAACTTACCAAAACTCATCAATCAAGTAGCGTATTTATCAGACATGGTTTCTAGCCTGGACTTACTATATTCCCAAAATTTTAATTGTCAATTTGAGTTAGATATTTATAGTTCACTGCACCAATTGAATACGATAAGTAGTAGACGTTAAAGACCAAATCCCAATTATTCTACAAATAATATATGAAGTTGTACTAGAATGCACAAGAACTACTTCGAAGGTGACAAATTATGTACTTGACTGATTTATGATTTCTTTGTTTTTTACTTTTCATTTTTTTTACATAAAATTCATTTTTAATTTAACAAACCATTAATTTTCCATTGTGTTAGTCGATGTATCCTCTGTTAATATATTATACGGTGCGTGGGTGTAGCCAAGGGAGCCCATGCAACAAAAATCCGCTTTAAATGTGTGACAAAGACACAAATTTTGAAAAATAGACAAATCTAGACAGCTAAAGACGGATCCTAACACATGATGTAGAGTTTCTTAGTAATCAGCAGAGCCACAACTACGACGAAAGTAATTGTAGGGTAGACTTATTTTATAGCATGTGGCGACCGTTAGCTCCGATACTGTAGAGCTAAGCACGCAACAGCTTGTTAAGGTAGCTGACTGGTACGTTTTTTATCCATTTTGGACTAGCTCAAACTAGAGATATTCCACTTGTGCGCAGATAATTAAAAAAAAATTGTTTTCCAATTTTTTTTTGTAAATCGCTAAAGTAATAGTTCTACAGCTGTGTAGAGTATCTCTTATGTAGAAAGTTGGTGAAGTTACATATATATATATATATATATTGTTTTTTTTTTGAATGGATACAATATCTTACCCCACACATGCTTAGAAACTATCATGCAAAAATGAAAAATGAAAAAAAAAAAGTTGAAAAAAAGTAGGAAATACACAATAAAGAATCCAAGTGGCATTTTGGCACATTGTACATGACAAGTTTGGCGACCGGCCAGTCGTACTGTATTTTATTTTTGATTATTATTTTCTATAAGTTATGTCTCCCTGGCAACTTTGACTTTGAATCTGTTGGCTAAGGCTAACAGCAATTATATGCGACTTCAGCCATATGCCAGCCTTGGAAGTCAGATAACATTTATAAAAATTCATTAAAAACCATAAAGCGAACAGAAGAAGACAAAGAGAAGAAATTCGCGGAACGAAAGAAAAAAGGCTTGAAAGTACATACACTTTGCCGGAATTTTACACCTACTCCTGGGTGTAAATTTCAAGTCAATGACAACAATAAGCGAGCTCTACTCTCCAACACCGCTGCCATTAAGACGAGCCCGGTACCGATGCGTATGAGTGCAGAATGCGCAGAATCGCTAGATTTGCCACGGACGACAAATAATAATTGTTAAAATCGTTTCTTTTTTTCAATCGATAATTTTTTGCTTTCACATTTGTTGTACTTTGTTGTATTTATCGTATTTGTTGTATTTGTTGTATTTGTTGTATTCATTATTATTTTGTATTTTTTTGCATTATTGGTATTTTTGATGTTTGAGGCTTTGATATTTGATAGTAGCCTGTGGGATATGTGCGCAAATGCGCAAATGCGTGGTTGTTTGAATTTCAAAGAGCGAAAGATAAATAATTTTATAACATTACAATATGTAAAAAATTATCAAAATACAGTTAAAGGCGTTGGCGCTGGTTTTTTTTTACCAATTTTTACCTATTTTTTTCCACTAATTTTAACTTATATCAAATTTTTCAGATAATTCTTACTTTCGTGCATTTGCATTTGGATTCTTCTGCGCTATAGTTTTGTATATGGCTTAATTTATTGGTATCCACGCATGCGTAGAAAATAACGCAATTCTCTCTCTGATTACATCAAATTTTGGTTGGCTCAAGTATCGAACTTTTGCCGCGGCCGCACTAGCCTAAATGCATTGAGTAAGACGATACGAAACAAAGTAAATTTTATCTTAAATTATGTTTCTATCTTGAGTACATATTTTTGGCTGTCACATAAATTTTATATATTAGGCAAGATTATTATAACAATATTTTGACAGTTTAATTAACATTATACCTTTGGCTTTGGCTGTGGCTCCGGCTTCAGCTTCAGCTTCAGCTTTGGCTTCGGCTTCTACTTTGACTTTGGCTGTAGCTTACTGGCAAGCGAATAGTTTCACCAGCGATGATTAGTTGAGGTAGTCTCGTCTATCTTCGTCTATATATCGCCTGCTTATAAACTTAATTATATTGGCCACTTTAATAAGCTTTTCATATATACATGTAAGCCAATATTATTGTCAACTTTTTTTGATACTAATTTATTTTATAATATTTTTGTATTATTATTAAAATTTTTTGCTTTGTATTTAGCCATTGGCCATTTAAGCCACATACACAATATACGAGTATCTTGAATTATTAAGAGATATGCTTTTTGGTATGCGGCCAGTGCTAATAACCTTTCAAAATTTATCTGCAATAATGTGTGCCGCTCATTGTTGATTACTATTTTTTGTTGTTTTTTTTTGTTAATATTTATTTTTTCTCTTGAGCTTTAATATTAATAATATTTATTCTTAAATTATTATTATTTTTGTTTATGTTATTGCCAGCACACGTGCATGTGGGTGTGTTATTTCATTTATCTTAACTCTGAGTTCGTATACACATTCCGAAAAAGAACCAAAAATATTAAATAAAATTAACAAAATAATTGGATTTCAACGAATTTTCATTTAAAATTAAAACCAAAAAAAAACAAAAATTTAAAATAATTTATTAATATTTATAATTAACATACGCTATGTGGAGATATAACTGATACTTTGTAATATATAGAAATGTTGTATTTAGACACAATCAGAGTCTGTCGCACAAAGAGCAATGCTTCATTTCTGGAGGGAAAGTGTTAGCCTTAAGCTAAGCTATTAACAAAGCAATCATATTTGGGTCGAAGTTTTTTTCTTACTTTTGTAGTAATTTAAATGACTATTATGATCCCTTTTCGAATCCCGACACAACACGCCTTTACTCGTTTCAGTACTGCCTTCGTGACTTCTCCGATCTTGTTTAATAAATTCTTAAGATTAGCGTTTCCTCAATTCGATTACTCCACCAAAGTCATAGTCATAGTCTTCCTTCTCCGGTCTAGTATTTTAAGTGGAGTTAGTGTTGCTTTCATTCGATCTTTTCACCAAAGACATAGTCTTCCCCTACCTTTTCTTTCTTCTACGCAAAAAACTTATTTTGCAAAAACATCGTTCTTCATTTGCATGATATGAACAAGCTAGCGAAGACGCCAGATCTTAATTTAGTATAACATACAATGTCAATGTGATGATAAAGATCATATAGTCAACTAGTGAAGCCCTCAAAAAGAATAATGATAGTATATATTCTCATTAGAAAAGGTCATATTTCGAGTCGAGCTAAAAGTTTTTTTTTGTTTCAATTTTTCCTGAAGCCAACTCTTTATGAGGATAGAAATATATATATCTATAAATAACGAAGCATTTTCTTGAATGCTATGTCTTGAATGCTTTGTCTGTGACTTAAGATCAGAAAATTAAACAAGAGTATGTACGGGTCAGGTGGACGAACAAATGAAAATTGATGGAAGTAGAATTTTAATGATCAATTACTTTAAAAAAGGTCTGACATCAATAGCGATCGCTATATAGAACTCAAAAAAAAAATGCTTCAGGGAAAGAGATGTTGTCATCCTTGAATTGAAGGCATATTTTAAGGTCGAAGATAAGTCATTATATAAGAGAAATATTGAATTTATAGAGAAACACTGGTATTACTCATCACCTTTGCAATAATAACAAGTATATTTTACAAGTAGCTTTATTAAATGTAATTTATGTACTAATAGTTGAACCGAAATATTTCCAAACGCTCCATTTTTTGTTTGAGATTGAATTTTAATGGATTGAAAATGTCGAATTTTCCACATGACTGATTAAGCGTCAGCTAACATTCTGGGTGAACCTAAAAACGAGTTACACTTGGATATAATTTGAACCTAGGGAGTCCTATTTCATTCACATATAGTGTACTACTGAAGTACTTCCGCATTCTTCTATATTTTAGTGCAACCTTTAGCCTCGAAGATATGAAGCATACCGAAAAGTCGTCGGGGCTTGCCACATACTTATGTAAGCTCCAATGTCTGATTCTATGGAACTAAAATTGTGAAGAAATTTGTGTAATTTTTCAATTGAGAATACTGGATTAATTTATAATATCTTTGTATAAAGAGTAGTTGATCATAGCAATGTTTGAATAATTTTTGTGGGTTTCTCATGACCTCTTAGCATGAAAAGAATCTGTTTTGTGTTACGTTGATCAGTTTACCATTATACCATTCGTAATACATGAATGGAAATGATTTGTATATATGAAAATAAATAAAAATTATGAGTTGGTTGATAAAAATTTATAAAAACTTATCTGGTAACACTGTTCCGCTTATGACACCGTCCAAAGTGCTTTCTTTCATACTCCACTGTTTTGGTTCAAAGCTAAACGTTAGATGCGGCAAGCGGCACGTCTAATGCGATTCCATCATTCCTCTACGTGAAGTTAAAACTTAATATTTTACTACTGTAAAACATGTTAAAATGAATATAAATGAGGCAAAAAAAAAATATTTAAAAAAATTAAATGATGTATAATGAAAATCAATGAAAAAATTTTTTCGCTTAGGACTTTGCAATGTCATGACTGTGACGATCTCAGACTAACCGTTGCGGAATTTATAGATGCCAGAATAGAAAATGGTAATACAGCGCTATGGTTGGTTAATGGGAATAGTGCATGATGTTGGGAATTTATGAAAAATTCTCATAAGTATTATTGATTTATAAAAATATTTCATTAATATGGTTTTTCTTATATCGATTCATATATATAGATAAAAAAATTTACTACTTTAATTTTCCACAGTTTAGAGTTCGAAGGACTGCAGTAAGCACCATGCACTTTATTTTCCTAATTTCATAAAATTTTATTATTGCATCAAAGTGGACTTCCACTTCTATTCAGTATTGGGGTTCGTAGCACGGTCGCTGGCAAAGAATCAAAAAATCAAGAATTTAATCCAAAGAATTTGAGTTTAGATTAATATGTGTTCATGATCAGATGATTTTAATTAAAATTTGTTAAAATTATTGTCTTATATACTTGTGAGATAATAATAATATTGTTTGGATAATTGATCATAAAGGAATCGACGTTGACGAAATAGTTGTTAAAGCAGTTATGTTATACTCGTATATCATGTAAGAGAACAATAGGTACCGATTGGATATTTAATCGTAGGGTGTGAGATTTCATGACATGGTATCTACCAAAGAATTTAGGCTTAGGATTTATTATTATTGAATTAAGAAGATTAACATTAATAGTTTTAAAAAGTAGTTGTCTTATATGTAATGGAAAAGAGCAGTGATTCACGGTTGAATACTTAGTCATATAGATCTGATCGATAAGGAAGAGCTTTATATGAAAATTCCTGTTCTAACAGCTAGTAAAGAATTTGGGCTAATGTAGGGTCATTATTATTCAATCAGAAACATTTTCACTACAATATATTATAGTAATTGTCTTGTGTATTGTTGAAAACAAAAATAATAATCAACTGGTTACTAGGTTATATGAGTTTTGACGGTGAAATGGGATTTCTATAGCAAAATTGATATCATTGTAAGCTCATTATTACTGCAACAAGAAGATTTTCATTAGAATCTTTGACAATAATTGTTGAGGGTTGAATACTTAATTATAAGGGATTCGGCGGTAATTGAAATTGTTTCGTATGGAAACTCTATTCCAACGAAATTGTTCCGTTTGGGATAATGTGTGTTAATTGTTATTGGATGATGAAGATTACCATTGGAGTTTTTTGAAATAGCTGTTTTATATGCTATAGATGATGAAGAGTTTAGGTTAATGTATGCTCATAATCTTTTGATCGAGAAGATTATCTTTGAAGTTTGTTAAAGTGGCTGTCACAATGCATATTAAAGCATATTTTAGTTGAAGTATAAAATGTGAAAGGTAACACAGCGCAACAGTCAGATTTATGTAATTTATTTTTGCAAAGTATTTCTAAGTTGTTTTTGTGAACTTACCAATGCATGCGAATTACCTACAGTAAAAGTCAATAAATGTTACAAGTTTATGCTCTACTTAATTGTTGCTAATTTGTATTTCATTTTCTCTAAAGTACTTTTACATATATTCATTATATAGATTCATATAATCCTTTAGGGTCTCATAGATTGTACGAAGCTGCAACAAAGTTGTTTGATTGCAAAATCGCCACAAAATTTTTTCTATTCATTTCGTTTCATTGCCTCCAAATCCTCCATCATATAGCGTTGCTCGTTGCTGTCATATAACTATAAAACTTGTGACATTGTAGAGATACGAGTGTAAATGAAATTCTAGCTACAGAAATTTACAATAACAACAACAGCCAAAGGGATTGAACTTCTAGCAAATGTATGCTGTTATTAAAATGTTGTACTTCAAGGTGGCCGTCTTAGAAGACTCCGCAAAAGCCGATATTCTCATATTCCCTTAAAACGAACAGCATTTGCAGACAAGCCTAGTATGGAGGAAAGCGTTTAATCAAATAAAATTTACAACATTGAAGAACGAAAACATGTTGCTTTAATCATTTATTTGGCATTGGCAACAATGTTGCGAACAGCGATTCGAGGCAAGAAGTGCGTAACATGCAAATGCCTTGACGCACTTGTAGTTTGTGGTATGTTGCAGTGGCACTCATAAATTTCTAATGCGATTAACAAAAAATGTTGCATTTAAGCGAATATGACTGATGTTGATTTTAGTTTTTAATTAAGATGAGTTGAGATTCACTTTGGATATCTGATATATATTTTTACTGTCTGTTTTACCAAGAGATTATAGTAGTAAGCACCTTTAAATCGAAGAAGAAATGCCTTTTATTTTTTTTTTACATTTAAATTTTTTTTTTGTTTTTAATTTTTGTTATACACAACCCTATTAAAAATATATCAACTATTATTAATTATCTTTATTTGCTTCTTGTACTTATATTATTTTGTAAATTTATGTATAACTTTTTTAAAAATATATTAAATATCTAACAAAGTCTTTAATACTCCATACTTGAGGTCCATATTCGCTTGAAAGCTCTTTAGTTAAAGAGATTGTAATATCATATCTTATATATCATATCATGTCATATCATATCATATGTTTGTTAAACAAACGATTAAGATTGTCACCCAATAAGCTAATTAAAAAGAAGTGTGTTCTTTACTTTGTAGCTTATGCTACTGTTTTATTAAAATATATCTTAAGAGTAACTCATAACTTACAACTAACTTTGAATAAATCAGCTTAGATTTAAATGTGTTTATCAAACCAATAATGAGAATTATACCCTAATATACATTATGTTAAGTGAGTAGAGAGTCAATGAAGAGAGCACAATTAGTGAAACTAAGGTATAAGAGACAGTAAGTAAGTAGATCCAGACGAATTCAAACTTTTGCAGATAAAGATTTATATAAGATTGTTTCAACAATGATAAACTAAAGTCAAAATTAAAATAAATAGACGATTTGGCCTATATGCATAAGATCTGAGCTTTAGATTCCAAAGAACGCAATTTAAGGACTGTAATGAAACGATATGTAAACTGAAGCAGATAAAAATTTATATTAGATTGTTTTGCCAGTAATAAACTAATGGTAGAAAAAGGATGAGTGGATGGATTAAAAACTATGCAAAAGGTTTGAGCCAGAAATGTCCGACAACGCAAGTTAGAGATCAATGTGAAAAATAGGGTAGATGTGGATTCCTAGAAGATTGTTAGATTGTTTCATCAAACAAAAGAACGTTTCTCACATACAAAACTTTCATCCATGAGTTTTCGCAAAAATCCTTGGACAATACTTTTGTATTTCGAATACTTTTGTGTTTTAACTTTTTTTAATTCTTTTATGCAAATTTTTTTGATCTTGCATATTTGTTTTTGATTTTAGACTTTTTTGTTTCATTTAATATGATTAAATCTTCATTTTGTACTTCCTTGTGCAAGTTACTTTTATTTATTATCTGCGCGAGATGCGTGGGTATTTGAAGCTTAAGTCACTCATATGATGGCACACACTTGCACACACATGATCGTTTGGACTATGTAGACTATGTAGTCATGTGTTTTGGCGCAGTAATGCCCCCCCAATTCAAATGCAACAAATTTAAATTTCATTGCAAATGCAACACTAAAACTTATAAATTCTTCTAATCCCACCTTGACATTAAATCTACGCATTTTAAATTTACGCTAACACTTCAAACAGCGCATAACACCAAACATGCATGCTTGTACACACCAGCGACCAATGGTATTGCTAACTCCTCCAGATTTTCTTCATTCCATTCTCTCAATAATAACCCATTTCAGTTCCCAGTTTCCGTGCTCGTACCTTGCAATTCAAGCAAAAAGTCGCAGCAAAGTAGAGAAACGTGCATGTGCAAAACTTAAATCAAACCAAGCCGAGCCGAGACAAACCAAACCAAACAAAACCAAGCCAGGCAAGCCAAGAAAAACTATCCAAGTCAATATAAGCAATACCAAGCCATGCCACAAATCCAAAAACATAGTTTCCAGTACGTAAAGTACGCGTTTGTTAGGAAACTCGAAGCGTTGCTGAACGACTGAATTAGCAAAAATACTGGCTCAGCGCATGAATAAATAAAAACTTTTTCTTCCAAAAGGAAGAAAAAAATGTGTCCTGTCTGCAGTACTGCGTCTGTCTGGCCGTGGTGGCAGCATGTAAATAAACATGCATGTGGCACGTAGAGGCATATCAAATTTAAATGAATGTTTCACTGTTGTAATGGCGAAGCAATAAAACTACTAAAGCCGAATATAAATTTTAGAATATCCAAGAAATCGTTTTGAAGTTCTCATATTTTAAAATAGTTTTGAAATACATCGAAGGCTGGTTTTAACTACTCGTAATAACCAAAATAAATTACTCCAAGTCTGAGCCTTTCAGAAAACAGTATTTGCTATTTTTTTGAAACAGTTAATCTATCTTAAGGATTAACTCGTATCCCATTCAGCATATTGCACATAACAAAACCATCCAAGGTTTTAATATTCATCGAAAGCTTATAAGATTAAGATACGCAAATGAAGTTTTTGGATTGGGTGCAGTATCAGAATGCCATACAAATATATTCCTCGGTAAGCTTTAACTGGCAACCGCAAGGCTGCAGATAGTCATAAGCTATAGAAGACCGATTGTAAACGAAATGTTATAAGTACGTCTCAAATGGAACGATAAGTCTTGAGAACATCCAATAGACTAAGGCTTAAAAAATTGTACTATGCTTCATTATGGGAAATAATAATTATAAAAAAATTTGAAAAGGTTACTGAGACTAAAACAATTCTAGACTATAAATCTCATAACTGCTGTGGGCTTAATTTTACCTATTTGATTTGGGACTAAGATCCCGCTTCCAAGGTAGTCAAGTTTTTATCTTGCCGCAGCTGAGCAGTTGCATAAAATATGTTCTGATGTTTCCTTCTTCTTAAGGATAGAGTCAACTTTGATGTGTTCACGATCAATGAATCTTCTTGACTACCGCATGTCTATTTGGGGTCTCCAGTGTTCAAGTAGATTTTGTTTCTCCCGTTCACATAAAAAGTTATGCTTGTCGTATTACTACATAATGAAATTAAGATCCATTCAAATGCGGTCTTGTCAGTAACTTTTGGGATATTTTATAAAGATGAAAAATAATTTCGTACGTTCTTTAATGTGAATACGGCTTTTTGCTAAAAAAGTTTTTTCTTAGAGTTAGTTTTCTTAGATACAAATGGAATTTTATTTAGTAATTGTCTCCAAATTCGTAAAATATTGAACTTAAATGAAGTCTATATGTATGGAATTAAATAAAAATTCTTCTTAGCTTGATTGATAATTACGAAGGTTCTAGAATATCAAGTATACAGTATTGCTTCCTGCCTTCACGCTTTCATTAATTATTCCATTATATAAAAATCAATAAATTATAATTATAACTATTATTATTATTATTATTTTATAAATTATAATAAATTATAATTATCTTAACTTGTGGATATTAATTCAATCTTCTAACTTCATTTATAACACATAAAACAATTTATTGTTTTAATTTAAAATAAACGTTCGCGTTTCAATTTGTTTTATTAACAAAAGTTAAGGAAAAATTCATAAAACAAACTTTAATGAAAAGTCATTAAAATTAAGTGCCAAATATACGATTTGTATATCAAAACCCTAATGTGGTCTAAATGCGATATCTCCGGTAATCTTTCACTTGGACTAATTTAAATAATTATAATATGCAATCACCTCTAACCCGGCAGTGACTTCACTACAGGTATCGACATCAGTATCGACATCAGTACCGTCATTGGCAACAATAAGACTATCATAAGATACAAATTTAAAAAAAAAATTTAATAAACAAATAATTTGCATAACTTTAGTTAATGAAAACACCCACATTTGAGCTGTTAAAGAGCAAATGACAGACAAAATTTAATTTTAATATATGTGCGGTGCCGCGGTTAAACGCATTATAAGCAATTAGCTCGAATGCGGGATTGAGGCGAAGAGCAACACTGAAACGAGAAAAATGGATGAAACCAGTAAAATTGTAATATTAGTAATAAAAATGAAAATTAAATTTATTAAGTCATAAATACTTTAGCACTCCTTCGTTATTTTATGAGCGATAATTTGCATTTTTCGATTTAGCCGTAAAACTAAGTAACGACTTAGTGTATGAGTATTTCCTCAGCGATTTTTCTTCTTCGCTACAAACGCTTTCCGAAACCGAATAGCTGGAAGAGCATGGCGAAGAACTATCGATCATAGTTTCGAAAAAGTAGGTTTTAGGGTATTCAACTTTAATACTAAAAATACGATTTTTATATATGTAATAAATATTCCATTTTCATTTAATATCAAATAAAAAAATAATGGCCAACACTGAATACTCATATACGTATACAATATATTTCCTTCCATCAAATGCTAAGTGAGTGTAAGTACTTTCATATGAAAGAATCCATAACCAAGAAACAATAACCTAGACTTTCTAAAATACATGTCTCAGCTATAAAAATCATTTTGAATTAAAATTCATTTACAACCTAATGAAATGAGCAAATGGGAAAACCTTTTATGTACCGCTAATTGCATAGTCTTTAAAGTAAAAAATAAAAAATATATTTTATTCCTATTACAAGTATGTTATATACACACATTGCATACAACATATTACTAAATAACGTTGTATGGAATTAAAAAATTACATTCTGAATACATATCTATTCATTTCTGACTAATCCGGTATGTTCACCAGCAATAGGATGCTTCTTTTACCATATCAATAACAATATCAATACCTCGTGAAAAGTATTATTACGAAATTTCATAAAAAATATCGTTTGCTAAAATATTATTACTAAATAAATTATAATATTAAACAGTTGTTCTCACAGTTTTTTGTTGTGTTTAAGAATGCTGAAGAATAACTTTTTCCTAAAAAAAACTAAAAGATAATGGGGTCAACAATTATTTGCAAAAGGTATTATTTTTATATTCTTGCATACCTGTTTAGTAATATATTTAATAACATAGAAAACCTTTCAATTACCTTACCCTCATTTGTAGAAGAAGAAGAAGAAGAATATATACGAATATATATTATATATGGTATATATATAAAATATGTTTGTCACTTATGTCAATATTTCTCTTCAATGTCGAGTGTATGTATACAAATAAATTATGGCATTAACAATCTCTACACTTCACTTCAGGTATCTAAATTTTTCTAGTAGTACATAACGAACATAGTTGGTATTCCTAATTAATCGCACACGTTGAGCATTATCTTAATTATCAAGTGCATGTGTTCCAATGAAATCCTGGCCATTATAACACCTTACCAAGCTGCAACTCGATAAAACCCACTTCACGCTGTTCAGGCCGTAATGCTTCAAACACCTATCTTTACTCTGGAGTATATTCTTTCATCAAATCAACGAAGCAACTCAATAATTATGTTTTTAAGTAATATCAATAAAAATTTGGAAACAGCCTGCTGTTCACACGGATGTGGTATTTGTCTCTAATTCGTGGAGGACTAACATTATTATGAAAAATTTTACTCTAGAGCACTCTCGATGTTGCGATCTAAAACAAAATACTATAGTTAGAAAAATAAAATAAAGGGAATAACTTAAATTTGTGTTTTAAAAAAATATTACATATGATAAAGAACAACTCTGAAATATTAGTTTCAAATATTAGATACAATTACGGTTATGAGTAGCTATATCTGTGTTTTCTAAATAATTGCTTTGTTAGTTGCTCTCGGCAATATTGAAAAAAAATTGCAAAGAGTTAGAAGTTGGTGCACGAGCCTTCGACCCCAACAGCAGAATCTTGTTCGCGTTACACTCGCATCATGTTTCCGCGTTTTGACTTGACAGAACATGTCTCTACAGGCGTACTTTCTACAGTCTCGTATATCAAGTCCGGTTAGCGATCCCACAAATTGATCACAACTCCACCAGATACACGGTCTTATTTAAGGATTAAAAAGCACCCATATCTGTAGCTTTACAGTAAATCATGTAGAAATTAAGGCATTGGCTACTTTGAAATTTTCTGCACGAATTCTGATGGACTGCTTAAACATGCTTCATCAAGAGTATGTTAATTTTCTGGGTGCCAAGCCAAACAAAATATTTACGAGTATAGACTTAATCTCGCAGGTACATGATCAGAGTGCACCAAGTATTCAATATTGTGGACTGCAAATCGAGAAATTAAGGCTGTTGGTAAGCTATCTGATAGGTTATCATGGCTTGTGTCATTATTTTAACAAGATAGGTCACTTTCATGAGACAGAATGTCAATTGTGATTGAAAGCGGATGCACCTTTAATTCGGCTTTAATTGGGCCCAAGTGGAGACTGCTAGCTCGATAGTTCCTATTTTCATCCAAATTTAGGATTTCTTCAACAGCTGATATTTTGGCTTTCTTTAGAACGGTGCAGTGTGTTATGTTCAGTTTGGGTTGGTTAGTAATATAAAACATTATTTATATTCCCTGTTTTTCGCTCCACTGCGAGATGTCACCTCATTTGTTTTCTATTCCATTCTAGGTGTTTAATATTGAACTCTTTACTTTAGCGCTTCAGATTAAACGTCTTGGCTACTTTCGTTTTGACTGTAATTTTGGTGAAAAATTATTAAGCAATACTGAGTGAATTATCAATATAGGATATAATTAATTTAGTAAATATTGTTGAATATTTTTTCTGAAAATATTTTTACGCAGAAACTTCTACAAAGGCAAGGACCCATATGGTCTCGCATAGTGACTCAGACAGACGGACAGCCAGACAAATAAATTTGTATTAATTCGATTTTGATTTAATGAAGTTTTCACGTTGGATTTGTTTTCTTAATTAACTCAAATTTTCTTGTTAGCATTTTGACTAAAATGTGAACTGCAAAATTTTTATTTATCTTTAAATTAAAAAACAAATGTATTTCATGTAAAATTAAATAAAATTCATTAAGTACGAATATTTTGTTGATTGATTAGCTGAGTATAAAATGCATTTCAACAAATCGTAGCTTAAAACGAATTTGTTTGTTAATTAGCCCGGCAGTGGCATTAAGGCTTGTCAGAACTGACCTTGCAAACATCGAAGTTCATTTGCCTTGCCACTGCCAATTTGGAGCCGTCAGTCAGATACTTTTGGGCCATTACTACAAAGAGTCGAGTTCACATGAAAATCGCCAATGAAAATGAATGCAAGAATACAAATGAAAAGGTTACATTCTATGCATTATAATTTTGATTTGCTGCATTTATTGGATTTGCTGCATTTATTGCATTTGTTGCATTTATTGCATTTTGGTGGAATTATTGCATTTGATTTGGCGCCGCGCTACCACCTACGCTGTGGCTGCGAATTTCACTCGAATATTTTAACCATAAATTAAGCTTAGCCCAGCTCATTCAAATGAGGCTAAGCTTAATTAAGAATGCAAAATACTTGGTGCTCGTTTGATAATTGCAGCGGCTTTAGCTCGCTCACTCAATGGAATTGATTGAATACATGTAAATAAATTTCACATAATTTTTATTCAAAAGATTAAATACACAATTATTTCTAATTAGTTAACAATTATTATTATAAAAGTTATTACAACACTTTTATTTATAATACAGATATGGCAATTAGTCTTACACTCAGAGATGGTATGCGGATATGACTTCTGCATCTGACTAGACAATAATATAGAAAACTTAATTTACCATAAAATTTTAATTGAAAACATGTCTCCATAAACTTTTTCATCAAAATGTCAATCTATTTACAATTTGTTGTTGGTGTAATAAAGAATAAAATACCAGTTTTGAATAGTTTTTTAATTACTGATGTGAATAATGTTACAAATATCCAACGCATTAACAGGACCCATGGAATACTCTATTAGACACATAAAAATTTTTGATCAGTTTTAAGGAAAATATAAATTTATAGATCTGTCCATCTATCTATATTTCTATCTGTCTATTTATCTATCTATCTGTATTTATATTTATCTATCTATAAGATACATATATTCTTTTATACAGCTTAAAGGAAAAAATAAATTTATAGATTTGTCTGTTTATCTATCTATCAATTTATCTATTTGTAAGATACATAGTTATATATTTTTGATCAGCGTAATAGAAAAAATAAATTGATAGATCTGTCTGTCTATCTATCTATTTATTTTAATGAATACTAGTCTCTCAAATTTTCTCAAGATCTCTCAAGATTTCCTGTAAATGAAGTTATTTCTTTTTTTGTCAGTTGGTAGAAATCATCAAGAACTAACGTCATTAACCTTTTAAAACCATTTTTTGAAATAAATTTTAAAAGGATACACTGCACTCAAACTCTGAAGATTTTTCTTGCTATATTATCCCAGGGTGTTATAGAATCCGAAAAATTACTTCTTACTTACTTCAAGTTTGAAATGATAAATAAATGGAACTTATGGAGCATTAGTAACAATTCAGTTATATTACTTACTTACTTACTGCTATTCTTCTTTTCTAAGGTCTCAGTTATAATATACTTAAGGCAACTTGTAGAAAATAGCTTGAATTCTAGGGTATTGCGCTAAGCAAAGCCAAAAATATGTTATTTTAGTTACCAGTCGTATGTTCCATAATTTTTAAGTTATACAGTAAAACTCCATTAATCTGAGTCCATTAAATTTGGATCCAAATGTCTTCGAATAACTAAAGCATTCAAATCACAGGAGTAATATTAAAAGTCCAGGAAAAGCCTTATATGTGATCATATATTTATTTTACCAAAAGAAACTGTATAACAACTTAACAATAATCTACTTCTCTTAGCGAATCAGTCGTTTATTCCAACTACAAGGCATACGGGAGTAATGTCTAATTTTTTCCAGATTACATGAGAATCCAAATTACTGTAGATTTTCGGTATTTCTAAACCGTTGTAATTCCAATAACTCAAACACCTTTTGGTTTGATAAAATTTCATTTTTAGTGGGACTATTAACAGGCCACTAGCTCAAACTGTCAGTGTGTTATTTCTCTTGATTAATCTTACAATAAACTTAATTAACTGAGCAATTTTCCGAAAATTTTAACACTTGCCATCCAAAGTAATCGAAAAATATTTTCCATAAATTCTGCTGCCCTACAGCAAAGAAAGACTTAAATGGTTTTTCCTTCAAAATTCATTCATTAGTGTATCTCAGTTTAAAAAATGTGTAGGTGAGGCTGATAATTGGTTCGAAAGCTAGAGAAAAATGAAGAAAATCAAGAAAAAAATCTCACTACGAAGATCGGCCTTAGGTTAAGAAGTTGTTGCTCTTCGCTGGCATTAAAATATTTCCTAGTCGTTTTTGCTGCGAGTAACAGCAATGAGCATCGAATGGGATGAACTCCAGGCCGATATTTTCAAAGCGCAGGGAAATATTTTCTAATATGTATATTAAGATCCAACGGCAATATTTCATTTAAGTGGTAATTTGGCCAACTTTCGAAAGTAAAAGGCTTGTCAACTCGGCTCGACTTGGATCAACTCGACTCGACTCGGATCAAAGTAAATATTAGTTAGTCTCTGCATTATTTACTTTTTAATATCGCATTATTAAATAATAATGATGCTAAGCCACTTACGAGCTATAAAATAATAATAAAAATTAAGCAAAACCCGAAACGGCAACAGCGGACCACAGGTTTCTTCCAGTTGCTCCACCTTCAAGTTGCAGTTATTGCAGATTTTTTTCTTATAATTTCTGTTGCTCTTGTTGTTGCTATTGCTGTTGCTGTTGCTGTTGCAGTTGCAGTTGCAATTGTTGTTGGTTTTTGAGTTCTTACTGTTGTTGTACGGAGGAAATCCAACATGCAAGCTTAATCATAGTTTCAAATCTAAATTGCGCTTTATTTTTGTAAGCATGAAAAAATAACGGCAAACTTTTTTCTGCCTTTGGTTTTGGTATCTCATAGATACTTTGTTCTCTTAACTTGGCTAAAATATTTTGCAACTTTTTTTTTTTCGTTGTTGCTTTTCATTTTTGTTACTAGTTTTTATTTATTTGTTTACTATTTTGTTGATTTATACTTTTTAATAAAAATAATTTCAGCAACTAAGAGCAAAGGAACGAGCACTTGAGAGTCTGAAGAAGAAATGCATGGAGTCCAAGCCTTGTCAGAATCATCGTTGAGGGAAGCCAATTCAAGCCAATTCGGTTATAGCAACTTTTTGTTGTTCTTATTGCCATTACCATTGATGTTGTTGTTATTATTGTTGTAGTTTCTGTTTATATTTTTGTTGTAGTTGGATGTCGTATGACAAGCAGGGAAATTGAGGTTTAACTACTTCCTTGGGCTAATAGTATAGAAAATTACATCGAGTTTTACGTTTTATTACTTTTTATTATTACCATTTTCTAAAAAACGTTTCCATTGCCTTTTTCACAAAATATTTGATTATTTTATTGCTTTAGTGTGGGTTCCAAAAGTTCTTTTTATGTGGAACGCACATATATTCTAGTCAGTTATAGTAGACGGTATACGACGACAGCAAATCGCACTACTCGGAAATAAGAAATTCGTCTGTAATTTATTCATAAATTGATTGTAAGGATTTAGTCGCAATGAAATACCTAAAAAGGCATAAAAATTGGGGTGTCCAGATTTTAATTATGGAAAAACATTTACATGCAACTTTATATCTATACCTAGTATACAAACTGTTTGTGAATATTTGGTTTAAATCCAAGGACATATGTTAAGACTATAGAAACAGCTTTTAAAAATCAAACACCATAAATACTGGCAATATTTACTTTAAAAATAGAACCCAACTTCAATAATTAAGCGGTTGCTGAACTAGACTTGTTTTTGTTAAATACAATCTTTCAACGATACAATTGAGATATATCTGAAAATTCTCTGAAATACGAAGCAAAGGACCCCACCTATCTTAGCTATTCGCACTCTACAGTTGACAGCTAATGAATCCAGTACCGCCACATACATTTCATTTGACTAATGAAGGTCTATGATCCTGAATAAAGATATATTCATTATATCAGTTTAAATTTATTGGTAATAAACAATTATTGGATTACATGTATATAAAAATGATTTTTTCTGTCGAAAGTGACGCCCCTTATAACGAAAAGAAAATATTTAAAAATTAGAAATGTTCCAATAGAAATAGAACGACAACAACAACAATTTTTAAATAATTTATTAAAATTTGGCTGACCATACAACGCTGTTTCGATCTAAGGAATCGAATATTTCCTTAGATCTATGATGTTGAGTGCTTAGCAATACTCGAAATAGCGTTGTACATTAAGACTGAAAAGTTTTCGGAAATTCTCATTTAAAATTCGCGCGCTGTATATTTTTCGATATTTTAAGTTTATGTAGTTTGGCAGCACTGTCCTTAATTACTATGCCAAAAATGAGCTCGATCTGTCAGACAGTTCGTTTACGGCAGCTGTTGAAACCAGTTCACCTCAGTAGTGCGTTGCGAAATGTCTTCGACGGTCGTACGACCGTCCTGGAAGGCTTTGTACCACTCATAAACTTGAGTTTTCGATAAAACTGATTCCCCATAAGCCTTTTGTAGCATTCGCAACGATTCTGCACACGAAATTTCGTTCGAAACACAAAATTTGATGCAAACTCTTTGTTCAATATTTTTTTCCATTGTTTTTTTCGCAACGCCCTACTGAGGTGAACTGGTTTCAACAGCTGCCGTAAACGAACTGTCTGACAGATCGCGCTCATTTTTGGCATAGTAATTAAGTAAGTGCTGCCAAACTACATAAACTTAAAATATCGAAAAATATACAGCGCGCGAATTTTAAATGAGAATTTCCGAAAACTTTTCGGTCTTAATGTATGGTCAGCCAAATTTCAATAAATTAACTAAAAATTTTTGTCTTTTTATTTCTATTCGAATATTTCACATTGTTGGAGTTAGATTAAAGGGCTCTCTACAGAATCAACAAAATAGATCGCATAGACTCTGATCATTGTTGTTACTGTGGCAGTTAATCTAATTAACTATTTCATTATATCACATTTTAATCACATGGTTGCATCAACGAAGGCATGTTACGTGTAAGAAGAAATTCTTCTCCGTCGAAAGAAACACCCCAGAAGAATGGATGAAATTGTAACATTGAAAAATATATCTTCTGCTTCTAACAGTTACATGATTCAGTGCTTCAAAGGTTAATTATTATACCCAATACTCATGTGACTATTTGTATTGAAATGAATTAAGGTTATTCAAATAATATTATTAGAAGCTCTTAAATGATTTTTATTATTATTATTATAATTATTTGTACAAGAAAGTAATAATAATAATAAGTAATATTATGCCCCCAATGTTACGGTTGTGTAGTACCTATATAGTATGCAATTATTTAGATATTAAGGTAGTACGGTAAAGCTAGTAAGTTCCTTTGCGGATGTACAATAATTATTTAATATATGAACATTGCAGTGCGATTGGTCTTTATGTATAGTATTTTTGACATCAATTTGATGATTTTAACTGCTGAAGTATAGAGTATAGAACGGCATGATGATCTTAGCTAATCAACGGTGTCCCCCGCTCTACCATATACTTTTTATTGCTAACAGTAATAGCATTATTTTTCGATACTACTTAATATTATTACTCTCCTCTTTATGAATTCAGAGAAATGATGGTTAATTTTAATGAAGCGATGGTCCCTTTCTTTACAGAATATGGAATATACATGGAACACTTATTGCATTGGTTTTGTGGACTTGCTGACTGCCTGTTGATTCATAACACCCACTTGCTAATGATATTAACGAAGTAATGGTTGATCTTAACAAATTGACGGTCCCCATCCTTATAACCTGTATAATACAATCCGAATGTTTGACATATACATTATTATGCTGTTCCTCGCACTATGATCTTAGCGGACTGACGGTTGATTTTAGCGAACCGTCTTGACGGTCTACATCCTTATACGATTAGCAATTGTTTTTTCATTATTTACTAAATTAGATTGCTGCGTTCATATTGATGTTAGCGAATTACGATTGACGTTATTGAATCGCCAGTTTCTATGTCTATATAATACGTTCCATATGTCTAAAACTAATCCATTATTATTGCAGACTCCTTGTTTGTTTGATGAATTATACTATACTCTTCTTTATGGTGCTGACAAAGTAATGGTTTTTCCTACATTTTAGATGTAAAGCTCTATAATTAATATTTAATTTGTAATTAGATGAAACCTTATAATATAATATATTTTACTAAGGAAGATCACTCAACCTGTCTATAGTAGATCAGCAGAATTCAGCTACGGGTTTCACTGTTCTGTCCGTCTTGACTTTAAAATTTTAAAATTGTAGTGAAAACTGAAAATTGTTCTGACCGTAAGAATAACTCTGTCTTCTCTTAACTTTATGCTCTTCACATCCCAATTTTTCATGATCGTATTTCAGAAAGCGCTGTCTGTTACCAAGAAGAAGACACCAAGCTTACGTATGAGCGTTAAAATCTTTAGTCACATTGAAGAAGATGCAAATGTATGTCGGCAAATGTACCCAATATGCGCAATTATGTTGACCCATTTAAAGCTTCAGTTAAATTACATACTAAAAATAACTGATATTAAAACAATGTATTAAAGTAAATAATAACTAAATACGTTTGATAAATTACAGTAATTTGTAGATTTCATTGATTTTCCCTAATGGCAAAAACACAAATAAAAAATACTAATAAAAAAGCTATTGGAATAATAATCGTAGTGAGCACCGATTTAGTACGTGAAGTGTGGAAAATCTTATATGTAGCCTTTCACATATATGTGCGTATGTGTAGATATATCTTTCACACGAAAGGAAGGAAATAATTATTTTCAACATTGGCCTAATTATGTATATATCTTTTATTTGTGGTTTGTTTGCGATGCGAAGAGCAAAGCTTTAATCTCAGCAGATTGCACAGAAACGAAAAATAAAATTAATATAATAAAAAGTAGTCAATGCATATTTTTGCTCAAATATTTCTCCGAATACCTTAAAGTAAACAATTCTCAAGTATTGAGAAAATATTCTATGCAGGATTCTGGTAACAGAAATCTTCAGTTTTATAAAAGTTACAGCTTAAGTACGCATAAAATCAAACAATCACCAACGCCACCTGCTGCGCCTTTGTGTGCTGCATAGCCCGCCACTGTCATCGCAGGCGCGCAACAGGTTACAAGCTACGAAGTGTACGACTTTGACTACAGACAGATTATTTATGTACATCGTAAGTCCGCAGATATGTTATATACAAATCTTGTTATATGTGCACACTGCATGGGTATCAGAATCAGAATTAGCCGCAGCCACAGCCACAGCCACAGCCACTGCCATTGCCACAGCCGCAGCATCAGTATCAGCATCGGTTGGCATATGTTTCGACATCATCCAGTCAAGTACCAGGATCAAAATGCTTATTAATAACTTACACGCGCTTAACGCTTCTTTCCGTCAATAAAGTAAAAAAAATAAAAAAATAAAAAAAGGAAAAAAGGAAAAAGAATAAAGCCACACAATTAATTTTTTTTCCTTACAAATTATTTGGCTTTAAGCCCGAACGCAGTTCCTCAGACTTATAACAAGTTTGCCAGGAAGTTAATAGAGTTGTTTGCATAAAAGTCGAGATGTATTTATATATTTTACCAAACGCATTTTGCATTTAATAAATTTGTAAATGAAAGTTTATGAAAAAAAATAAATTTTTTATTGTTCACAGAAATAAATAATGAGTTCATTTTAGAAATTGGGAATTGAAAAAGGATCCACGAGTCCATATTTATTGCTTGTTTCTTGCTATTTCTTGTTAGTAGTAAATATAGCTCTCGCTATTACTAATTAGTATAACTATTACTACTACTTTGAACTGCTATTGTGTTTGTTATTCTTAAACACAATACGGGTATCAATAGGATGTTATCACGGGTGAATCGGATATTTCGGAAACTTATGTTTGACAACATATTTTAGTAAAGACAGCTATTTAAAATAATTCTATCTAACGCGCTATATATCAGTTTGGAGTAATTTTCTAAATATAGAACTTTTAAGTTGGACAGAGACAACAAATACACGTCCATTTGGCGTCTAGTGTGATCAATGTAGAAGCTAGCAAATACTAGTTGGTGCTAGATGACATGCATAGACTTTGTTAATGTGACTAATATAATTAGTTTATAACTTTCAGTCTCAATAGATTATTTTATTAAAACAATTGAACGTAGCTATGTAAGACTTCTAATGTTTAGGAGATACATTGTTATGTCTTCGCTGTGCAAGAAAGATAAAAGCGTTAATAACTCTCTTTCAACTATAATAATCAAAAACTAAGTCCAATATATTTTCTTAGGCCTGTGCCTGTTCCAAATAAGACATGTATTCGTATGTATTTCTTAGAGTCTATATTTAATTAAAACTATTAACTTTCATTTTTTTGCACTTTAATTCAATTCAACTTTTTTTATTACTTTTAAATTTAAAAACAATTTACAACTTTTTGCCAATAACGTCAGATCGCTTAACTTCGGTAATAAGTCTGCTAAATAAACATATTAAAATGGAAAAACACCCACTTACATGAGTGCAAGCTCACAATGTGGAACGAGTAAATGGCACATTTTCAGCATTGTAACTTGTGCACGTAAATAAACAGACAACAACTGACGTCTTTTTTGCGGTGATCATAAATGGGGCGATCACCTTTTAAACGATAACGACTGCTCCGCTACAATCAGTCATTTTGACTCAGTTGGAAAATATGTGTAAAACGAAACAAATACAAAAAGATTATAAAAATAAAAAAGATTATGAAGAAAAAGTTATCCATTATCTTATGAATTGCTTGACGAAACCTTGATATGACATGTGGTTCAAGAGAGTTAATAGGGGGAGTCAAGAAATGATAGAGTTAAAAAAATTTACTTCTATAAGAAGTCCCTAATAATTGAGTGGGGATTAAGTATTAAAAATGTCATAATGGAATGATTGTATGAAATGGGAAATAGAGCAGGTTACGATATAATGTCAGAAAATGGTATTTCATCTGATCCACGGTATTTTTATTTTTATTGTATATAGAACTTCAAAAAGTTCTAAACAAAACATTTTTCTGAAATTGTAAAGAGCATATTTAGGAAAACAGAGAGAACAAAAGTGGAAAAGTGGACTTTAAATATTACCGGGACTTAATTAAAAAATTACGAAACTATGGCTAAACATTAATGGAAATATTATAATATATAGAAAAATATTTCACTTAAAGATAAAAATAAATGCAAGTCATTATAGTTTAGTGGTTCTACGTTTTGGTTAAATAAGACGAGAGAGCAAACATATATAATAACGTTCCCATGATATCTTTCAGTTTTTTTTCATTTCTATAGTGGAAATCCTATGGAACAAGTTTGGAAAGATAATAATAAAGTAAAACAGAAAGGAGTTCTTTACATAATCTAACTGTTAGCTATCCTGGGCAGATATGATATACATTATGTTAGTCATGGGGTCTATTATATTATAAAAAGATTTTTCTACTATTATATATGTAGCACATTCTAAGACCATTTCAAGGCGTGATAACTAGACAGTATACTTAACACACCATCTAATAGAAAATTAGTTTAAAAGCTAAAGATTTGGAATGGAGTGAAGAGATTTAAAGCAACAAAGATAAGGTTATAAAGAGAAAAAGTCACTCAGAATATAATGTAAAAGGATATGAAATTAAATTGTTCTGATTTTGGATAGTATGATATTTTGACTAACTGTGAGGCATAATACGGGGAAGGAGAAAAGAAGTGTTAAAACTGCCAGTTTTTAATTAAAGGGTGGAAAAAAGATGGAAAACAAGGGTAGTCTTGTTTGCTGAATTGTACTAGACCTAACAAGTTAAAAGAACATGTGAATTGAAATGCTTCTATTCGAAATGAAGTAGTTTATTATTGGATATTAAAGAATGGAGATAAAAATGAAAAATATAGATGAAGAAATTACCAGTCTGGAATTCAAAATGTAGATGGAATAGAAGAATATCCAGAATACTTTGTGTTGAAATTTCCTAAGTTTTCATCAATTTATCTAATCAAATGTCATTCTTCGCTATCTTTTAGATAACTCTGTTTATGCGTAAATCAAATTAAGGTAATATATGTTGTATATTATTCAACTAGACTATTAAAGCTGGTGTAATAGAAGTAAGCAAGTAGAATAGAAAAACTCGGCACAAAATCGCAATAATGTTGGATTTGTTGGCATGAGCCTACTATGAGAGGATCAGACAACCAAACGATAAGACAAGTTCTGCAGATAATGTATATAAGATCATGAACTATATAAGAGTGTAAACTAAGACACTGTACAAGATACTGCAGAAATCGCACAAAAGGTGCCGATGCCAAATAAGATAAGATAAGATATTTTGGTGATCACGATTTCAGTTACTGGATAATGGAAAGATTCAGGAAACCCATGTTATAATTTTGGATCAGTTTGCAGTAATTGATATGAATGCATTATAAATCATTATATCAATAATTTATAGTGCCGTCTACAGTTAAATGAGGGAGTTCTATTTTTTAGCCATGGTTTAATTCTGTGTAAGCAATTTTATTTGTTTTGTAACTGAATTTAAGGATTTGTCATGCATAAAACTTAGATTGCGGCACAAAATATGGAAGCGACTCGGTGCGAGTGCTTCGTAAAGTTGCAAATTAATAATTTTTTATATAATTTATGTTGGATTTTGAAGTTCCGAAGTTTTTAAAAAAAAAAGTTGAAAAATAAAATTTAAAAAAGTGGCACGTTTAGTAGAGAGTTGTGTGCACTTTATGCTCCCCTCGTAGCTGCGACGGCTCACATAACAATACGAAAAGGAAACAAAAGTTTCTCATTTAATTTTGTGAGGATTATGTGCACATTTCCATAGGCATATTCATATTGAACTTCATATCACCACAGCAACCGATATATTTCCCGAGGAGCACCTAAGACATGAGACAACTATTCCGCGTTTATAAGCCACTACTTGTGCGAATATGCTTTTACTATGCGCAACACGGCATTTTGACGTTAATTGTTTTATTTTTATTTGTATTTTTTTGTTTTTATCTTAATAAAACTTCTTCTAGCTAATCGAATTGTCGGTTTGTATTAGTGTCTCGGTCCGTTGGTTCATCTGTCCATCTATCACTTAGGCTGTGTATTCGCTTGATTGTTTGTGGAAACGTAGAAATTTTCGAAATTGAATTTAATTGGGTTCATCATGGTTAACATTTGGCATATCAGCGCAGGCACTCTTATGCTACCTATACTATAATACCGCTTGCCCACACTTCTAGGAGCGGGCCCTCAATTTGCTGGTGCGCGCACTCATATTGCACAACTTTTGCACAACTCCTGCAAGGGCTATTGCATTTTATTGAGTTATTAAGTTATTTATTATAAATTATTTATGCTATTTTTTGTTTTTGCTATTCCAAAAATTATTGTTGGTATTCGTACTATTATTGTTATTATTTTGATTTTTTTTCTTGTCTATTATTGTTGAAGTGTTAAATCGATTTTCTATAAATTGCAAAATGTCAATTTCGTGATGAAATTATTTCCAACCAAACGAAATATAATTTTTGGCGAATATAATTTTTCTCTATAAAAGTTTTCACTAAATTTTGCTTATTTGTGTTAAGGAAAAATATTATTTTATTAAATTTGGCAGATTTCTTAATTTGATTAATTTTAATGAATTATTTACTATAATAATTGGTTAGTTAAAATAATTTATTTGGACACAATCGATTAAAAATAACGTCAGACTCATTGAGATCTCCTATTTGTTAGCTTCGATATAGCTAATTATTATAATTGAACGACTTCATATTTTATCACTCATTGAATGCAAGAATTCTTTAAATTATTTATATAAATTTTTAACTTTAAGTTAGGTTAAATTCAGACGGGATTTGTTAGTAATACCAACATAAACACCATTCCATCGTTTTTCAACTGTTCACCGCGTTGCAATAGTTGTTTGAAGATGACTAATCCCAATACTAATCCCATGTTTCCACTGCTTACCTAGTAAGTTACGTAAGTAACTTTAAGATTATGTCGTTTCCATTGACATAGATTAATTATTGCATATGAAAGAGCTTTTATGTGTCCGAAAGTTCTCTAAAAGTTGTAAGAGAAGTTGGTTTGTTCACAATTTCACTTAATAATATATCACACAAAAAATTAAATATATAATTGATATATTAAATCATTTAAATGAAATGTAAATGTATTCATCACGTATTCAATCGATAAAAACAAAGATTTTAATAAATACTTACTTCCTCAGTGCATTTACATTTAACTTATAAAACATTTAACAAATATTTCAAATTTTGATAAATTCCCTTGTGGGAAATTTATTTTTAAGGGTTGCATTCGACATTTGTTCTATAATTTTTCTTTGTTCATTATTAAGCTCTTTGTACGGTTAACGAAATTTACTAAGTAAGTTACACTTACTAAGTAAGCAGTGGAAACATACTATAAATGTGTTTCCTTTAAAACACCGTTTACCACCTCTTTAACCACTAAGCCTTCCAAATGCAAATAAATGATCGGATGAGTCCAAAAATTGTTTCGGTTCAAAAACTGGTATATCTATCTATCACCTTACCGTAAACCAAACCAAATGTTCCATTCAATTACTTTAAAAAGTTGTTGTTATTAATTTGTTAACCAGAGCAGATCTGAAAACCTAGAAACTTAAATGAAATATAACATGAATAGATGTTTTAGGATGAAATGAAGGAATAAGTTAAGAAGGAAGTATAAAGGTGGATGGAAGGAGTGATGAGACTTTGGGTGGGTATTACACAGATGAAGTCATACATTAAGAGAATTTGCAATCTAAAAAGTAAAATTATTATTTTTCGATTTTTAATTTAATTAAAATAATAATATTAAAATTTATAGTACAAAACGAGATAAAAAAGGTTTAGGACTTTAAGGTTTAGATAAACGATTTAATACTTTCGCGCTGTGTAGATCATCTATCTATCATCTGTCATCTAAAGCCTATCGTCATCGTTCAAAAAAAAGACCCCAACATTTCTGTCAATATTAAACTAAAGTTTGACCTTAATTAAAAAAAAATTAATTTTTAATTCGTTTTAGTGCTGCCTTTTATAAAATTAATTATTATTTATTTGAACCTGAGGATATTTTCAATAGTCAGCTTAATTACTTTTGTGTATGATCTTGAGAGTTTCCAAAAAAAAAAAAAATTATATTTTCCCACATATAATTTTTGAAATAAGAACCGCAACTCGCACCTCAATGGTTTCCATTCTATTAGAAAGATAACCTCAAATGCCAGTACAGAAGTGACTCAATAATAAAATGTGATATTTTAAGAGTGGTTGGAGGTTTGCACTTGTCTTCTGCATAAAATGCTAAATGATTTCTTATTTAAGCACCTTCCGCACCCATGGCCCTCGCAAATAGAACATAAAATACTCGCATTATTGGAGCAATACAGTCGATTGTTGAGTGCCTGCTTTCCTCTCCGCCCACATATTGAGCTGAGCATTCGACAAAATAAATTCATTTGTGATGCGAGTACCAGAGTTGAAATAGAATTGCTGGCACGCCTGGAGGCTCGCAATAAATAAATTGGATTTACATTTAAGTGCGTCTGTCTAACCAACCGAGTACGAATTTTTCATTATTTATTTTATTTCATTTTATTTTTTATCTTCATTTTTCGGTTTCTAAATTTGTGGTTTTTGGCTGGCGTTATAAAAGAGTTCACCTTTATTGTTTTTTAAATTTGAAATAAAAATAAAATTTATAGCACTAGGAAGGCAGTTGTGCAATTGAAACCCAATGCAAAGGGAAGAGAATTATTTCAACGTAACAAAATTCGAGTAGAAAATAAGTTTTCAAGTAGTAAAACATAAAAATAAAAACCGATTTAGAGTTAATGCAGGAAGATCAGAGAGCCTCGATTCAATCGACTCAACTGCAAATAAAGCAGTTGTTTGTCTACAATTCCGGTTATTTATGGTGTGCAATAAAAATTCCAATCCTGAGCTACTGCATCATAGATACTTTTTGTTTTTTGGCCTTAACATTTGGTTTTTCTTGAGGTTTTCCTTTTTGAAAGCAATTTTGTTTTATTCTTACATTTATGACTTTTTTTGCGGTGATTTTAACAGCATTCGTCTTTGTTCAATCTATTACTGGCCTATGAACTCTTGATGTGCTCAGTTAAAGAAGGTTTGAGTTCAGTTAAATTTTTGGAAGCTAACATACTAATCTGTTGGCAGCAAAATAGCTACCAAGTGGTAATGTAGTTTAAAATATAAGAAACAGAAGCTCTCCTGACTTATTTACAAAAAGAAAAAAAGAAATCCTAAAAGAAATCAATTCAAGCGTTTGGAATTATGATCAATAAAAATATTATCATTGTATGACTATATCATTGTCAATATCCAAATCGTCATCATCATATGAATTATCACCTTTACTTACTTAATTGGACAAACAACTCTTCATAGGGCTTGGGCCTGAAGATATACCACGTGCATTTTCTAGTTTCATACATTAAACGCTATTGCGGTGATTCCTTAATTTGCTCACTACATCCGAAACAAGATTCTACCTGTATACCTTCTTCTTCCTATTGCCTCTTAAAACACGATGAAAAGTTTTCAATATTATTATAAATATTCAAATAATTCAAATCATTATTATCATATATATCATTATCATTATATATATATTTCTTAAACATTATACAGGTCTTCCTACGTATTATTATTATCATCTTACATATTAATAGCGTTATGCATATCATTATAATGATACAAATGATCATGTATATGATCATCATCTTACATATTATTAGGATTACGTATATTACCATCATCATGTTATATGCATTAGCTTCATAATAATTATCTTTATGTTATTACCATTCTAATATACTTTTATTCTTTAGCTAAATGGAAACGTCTCAATTAGATTTTTCAAATGACTAGATTGGAGGTAATTCTGTTCATAATACTCAAATATTTCAAAAGCAAAGCTATCCGATTAATCGGATAGCAACCAATACTCCAGAGTTGAAAATAAAATGGGATTTTTTGTAAATCTGGGGTCTTCAAATATCCGGATTTTATTAATCGATTAATCGGATAGCAACCAATACTCCAGAGTTGAAAATAAAATGGAATTTTTTGTAAATCTGGGGTCTTCAAATATCCGGATTTTATTAATCGATTAATCGGATAGCAACCAATACTCCAGAGTTGAAAATAAAATGGGATTTTTTGTAAATCTGGGGTCTTCAAATATCCGGATTTACGGTTATTATTCGCAGTGAAATTATTCGGAAACTTCGTGAGCAAAAGTTATAGGGAGAGGAGAATCAAATTTTTTTAAGGATAATAGAATTTCCAGTTGTTTACTCTGAAAATTATAAGTGTGTAATGTTTGTCTTATTTTAGTTTATTTATTTAAAATATTTACGTTTTAAATAACTTATATCAATATTTATGACTTATATTAAAGCATTAGTTTTAACCACTTGACCCCGATTATATATAATCTGTGTTTCTAGCTGTAACTTCCTACGATTTTTTTTTTTTTGATTTTGTAAGCGTTTGTTTATAGTTAATCCAAGTTTGATTATAATATATCTGTTTAATATCATAAAATCTCGCAATTGTTCGTCTTGTGAGGCTTCGAAATTGCTATGTTCAAGCTTGACTCTTTAAGCACTAATGAAAGATTAAAAAAATAGTCGTAATGCTAGGCTTTGGCTTTGATGTGAAATGTTTATTTGTGGCATACTTTACTTTTCTAAAACTTACTCCTAAAACTATTGAATACCAAAGATTAAAAAATATTGAAAAATATTCAAAAATAAATAGTATAATTCTGTACCTATTATGTTAAGAAGAATCAATGATTGATATATTCAGTTCGTTCCTTAATGCACTTGCCTGGGGCCAATGGTGTAGAAAATGGCAACTTTAAATTAATTATCAATACTTATGTCTTACTAACTCAAACTGAGCCATTTTTCCCTGCATCCAATTGTGAGCTCGGGCAAAAGTTTCTCATTCTTATTGCATTTCCAATTGAAGCATAGCAAATGCCGACTCCTCTCCCCTTCCTGTTTTCGGAATATTTTAATGATTTTTACAAAGCGGGCAAGGCTAACTCTTATATTGTTTGAGTTTTCTGCATTTATTCTGTGAACCGCCACACAAATGCCCTGTACTCCAATCCGCTTCTACGATAGCGGCAGCGGCAGTGGCAGCTTATAAACTTGTTATTTCGTTGCAGCCAAAAGCAAAATCATAATGTACAGATACTATCTAACAAATGTATCTGCGCATCTGGAAGCATGCTGCATGTTGGATGCAGCGTACATCGTACAGCATGGAACATGGAGCGTGGAGCATGGAGCATGGAGCATGCAGTATTACTGCATACCGGTAAGAGGCTAGAAAGGAGCCCATTTTTGTTTTAAATTACACGCTCAGGTTAGAAAAATATCAGTTTAACGCCTTTGCCTGCGAGTGTTAAATAGCGTAAATGTTAAGGTTAAAAAGTGCTTAGAAAATAGCAGCGAAATGGAAACAAAAAAAAGGTGGAAAAATACGCTGGAATAAATAAAAATATGAGAAAAATCTTCACAGCGCTGCAATAAAAATTGGCATAAATTAAGTAAAAGTTAAACTTTGAGCCGTAATAAGCTTACATATCAATTGGTCAAAGAGTTTGCAGCGTTTTCAATGTTGGCAGCATTGGCAGCATTGCCAACATAGTCAGCATTGCTAGCATTGGCTGCGCCACAACTAGATTTTCTTTCCTCCTAAAGTATTATGGCAAATGCTTTATCAGCCAAAAATGTTGGCTTCTTGCAGTTTCGCGCTCTACTAGAAACCACTTGATTTGGTTGATGGTTGCTCTTTCCCGCATAGTTTTGGTTTTGGCTTTTTAACAATTTATGCATCTATACAGCCTTCGGGTGTCAAGAGTGCCTGGCTAACCGCATATGATAGTCTATTTTCGTAATTGAGAAAATGGTCTATTTTGCATAAACGTGATTTCAGATTTCTGATTCCTGATTCCCGAGATGGGAAGTGTATATTTCTGTGGGCATATCAGCGTCTACTAATGCGAATAACTGTGAATACTAAAACAAATATAATTTTTCAAAATTTACTAATTCGTGTTTAATATATTCCTTTTTCCTTCAGTATTTCTATTGATTCGAATATTATGCGATAGCTTCAATGCGGTATTCCCGTATATTTGTATGAGCATGTATGTTACAACACAACGCCCAGAAAAAGGTGTAATCGAAATATACAAGGCATTTATTAAACAAAAAGATCAATATCTGTTTGTGTGGTAGAATTAAGAAGCAAAAAATTTATCGATATTAAGCGTACTTTTTCATTTTTGGTAATAAAAAATAACACCAATTGAACCTATTAATGAAGCACAATTATTACGTTGTAAATAGATCCATCATACCAAAGTCTTTAAAAGAATAAAGGACGTTTTGTTGGCAAACAAATTAATTTCTTTTTTCGCATAGTGGTCTCTATAATTCCGGTATCAGTACTGATGTTCTTACTCATTATCCGACATTCAATTTCGACTATATATTTGTCTTAGTAGTTTTTCTTTATATGCTACACAGAGGCACATCTCTCAGTTTTGAAACAAAACTTAATCTATATTTTAGCCTTTGTCTGAGCAATCTGCATGCCACATAGATAAATATATGAATAACATGTCTGTTACTGAAGCCGCAATACCGTCGCATAAATTATTCTATAACTTCATAACATAAAACCCATTCATAATAGATAGGTTTGTTCATTCTAACCTCAAACAGTCAGAATCAGAATCATAGAATAGCTATTCTAACTGATTGTTAGGCAAAAAGAAAGGCACTCAATTCTCATCAGTTGACAGCGAGACTGTTGATATCTTCACAAGCTGAATATCTTTAACTAAAATAATCGGATATGGAACTTAAGGGATTTTGATTGCATTAGAGTATTCTGGTATGAAATGGCAAATAATATGGCAAGACATGAGTGATATAAATACTAATTAAATACAAATACAAATACAAATACAAATACAAATACAAATACAAATACAAATACAAATACAAATACAAATACAAATACAAATGCAAATGCAAATGCAAATGCAAATACAAATACAAATGCAAATGCAAGTACAAATACAAATACAAATACAAATACAAGTACAAGTACAAGTACAAGTACAAATACAAATGCAAATACAAATACAAATACAAATACAAATGCAAATACAAATACAAATACAAATGCAAATACAACTACAACTACAAATACAAATACAAATACAAATGCAAATGCAAATACAAATGCAAATGCAAATGCAAATACAAATGCAAGTGCAAATGCAAATACAAATGCAAATGCAAATGCAAATACAAATACAAATACAGATACAAATACAAATACAAATGCAAATGCAAATGCAAATACAAATACAAATGCAAATGCAAATGCAAATGCAAATGCAAATGCAAATGCAAATGCAAATGCAAATGCAAATGCAAATGCAAATACAAATACAAATACAAATACAAATACAAATACAAATACAAATACAAATACAAATACAAATACAAATACAAATACAAATACAAATACAATTAATGTTTTTCTTTCTGTTTTGATTTCAGGTAAGAAATCTTCAATTTTGTCGTATAAAGTTTCATAATGTAAGTCTGTTGCCCTTAAATAATAAAGATGTAAGTAACTTTTCAAATAATATTATTAATGAAATGTGTATTAACTCTATTTAATGCTACGAAAGCACTTTTTCAATCATATGTTTTTTATTAATGTGGACAAAAAGTATTCGGCGTATTTCACTAAAAATTCCAATTGTTTTTTAAATTTTAAAAATAAATTTATTGATTGAAAGATTGCACATTTGGTTTTAGATATTTTAACACTTTCTGATAGTCTAAAGTTGAAATCACTTTTACAACAACAAAAAGTACAGCAGAGGTCAGATCATTTAATAACCTGATAGTTTAAAGTCAATAATATGCAGTTCAATCAATAATATACAATAATTCCAGATTAACCCCGCCACCTTCTTAGCGTAACCTTGTCAATATGTGTTTTGAAACTCGTTGTGAAACTTCATCTTTTATCGACCAAGATCTTTTTTGTATAATGGTCGAGAATATTCTCAACAATTCTCTGTTTCTCAATTTTTTTAAAAACACATTGACGCCTTTCTTTGTGACCAGATTTATGCTTTTAAAAAGTATTGTAGATCCTTAAAGTACGGTGCAGACTATCATACTGGTATGTCATACGAGAGAGAAAAACGTCGTATGACACACAGGTATGATAGTCTGCCACCTTTACCAACGTGTTGGCGTGCTCACCAAAATTTTGGTGAACAGCTCTCGCATACGCGTTGTGTATGATAGTCTGTCACCCCTAACGATTCATACGTCATACAAGAGCACTTTTGCCTTGCAAATTTATTGTAAGCAGGTGGAATATGTAGAATTATAATATAAATTTAATATGTTTTTTATTATTTTATTATTAATGTATTTATTATTATTATATTTATTGTTATTAAAATTAAACTTATAAATTTGTTAAATATTTAATTGTATCTTAGTTAAAAAAAATATAAATTCTTATAAAAAATTAAAATACAATTAAATATTTTATGTAATATATTAAATATTTTATTTAATTTATTAAATATTTTATTTTATTTTATTTTAATTTATAAACGATGATTATAAGTAAAATTTTTTTTAAAAAAACATCTAAATATAAACATCGTTAAATTCATGATCTAAGCCCAGTAATAAAAAAACATATTGAAAATTGGTCGTAATACATTAATTAATTAATTAATAACCCAAATTTAAGATATAATACTTTGTATTCTAAATATGCTTTTCTTTGTTAAAACTTGTTATTAAAATTTTTAAATGTTAATAACTGAATGTTAAAAGAATTTTAAATGTTAATAACCTTTAACTAACAAAAATATGGAAATGATCAAATTTCTTCAAAAACAATGAAGATATATACATTCTTATGCATATATATATATACATTATTTGTATGATCTATTTATGAAAAATTTCTTAAGAAACTTTACAGGTAGTGAATGAAATTAACTACGGTCCTTTACTGATCTTTTCATATTAACTACTGTGCTTAATGACCAATAAACCTAAAAAAAATATGAATATGGATGCAGATAAAGCATTTTTAGATGCTTTCATCGAATGTTAATAAAACTAATCGCTGTTTGTGGGATGTCCAAAGCTGTGAATATAAAGATAGCAAAAAAAGAACGCTGCATATATAAAATATACAAAATTATAATCAATTATAAGCAAAGCACAACCTATACGTTAACTATCAATTTTTTCAATTTTAAAATTTTATTTTAAACACAAATTTTCACAGCACTACCCGCAAAAGCACTCTTCAAAAATTTTGCCTACTCTTGTGTGTCATACCTGTTCAAATTCGGTCGCTGGAAGAAATTTGAGCAAGAGAGAGCGCAACTCGTATGACACACCAGTATGATAGTCTGCACCCCACTTAAAGCGCGGTGCAGACTATCATACTGGTATGTCATACGAGAGAGAAAAACGTCGTATGACACACAGGTATGGTAGTCTGTACCTCTTACCAACATGTTGGCGTGCTCACCAAAATTTTGGTGAGCAGCTCTCGCATAAGCGTTGTGTATGATAGTCTGTCTCCCCTAACGATTCATACGTCATACAAGAGCATTTTTGCTTTGCAAATTTATTGTAAGCAGGCGATATATGTAAAATTTTAATATAAATTTAATGCGTTTTTTTATTATTTTATTATTAATGTATTTATTATTATTATATTTATTATTATTAAAATTAAACTTATAAATTTGTGTTAAATATTTAATTGTATCTTAGTTAAAAAAAATATAAATTTTTACATAAAATTCTTATAAAAAATTAAAATACAATTAAATATTTTATGTAATATATTAAATATTTTGTTTAATTTATTAAATATTTTATTTTATTTTATTTTATTTTAATTTATAAACGATGATTATAAGTAAAATTTTTTTTAAAAAAACATCTAAATATAAACATAATTAAATTTATAAAAAAACATATTGAAAATTGGTCGTAATAACAATTAATTAATAACCTAAATTTAAGATATAATTCTTTGTATTCTAAATATGCTTTTCTTTGTTAAAACTTGTTATTAAAATAAAAGAATTTTAAATGTTAATAACCTTTAACTAACAAATATATGGAAATGATCAAATTTCTTCAAAAACAATGAAGATATATACATTCTTATGTATATATATATATACATTATTTGTATGATCTATTTATGAAAAATTTCTTAAGAAACTTTACAGGTAGTGAATGAAATTAACTACGGTCCTTTACTGATCTTTTCATTTTAACTACTGTGCTTAATGACCAATAAACCTAAAAAAAATATGAATATGGATGTAGATAAAGCATTTTTAGATGCTTTCATTGAATGTTAATAAAAGTAATCGCTGTTTCTGGGATGTCCAAAGCTGTGAATTTTTTCAATTTTAAAATTTTATTTTAAACACACAAATTTTCACAGCACTACCCGCAAAAGCACTCTTCAAAAATTTTGGCTACTCTTGTGTGTCATACCTGTTCAAATTCGGTCGCTAGAAGAAATTTGAGCAAGAAAGAGCGCAACTCGTATGACACACCAGTATGATAGTCTGCACCCCACTTAACTCACCACACCAAAATTACTCCGAAAAATATTTCTACTTCTGGACTTCTTTTGCCTTGGTACCGCAGATGCAACAATTTTTTTTTTGCATATCTATTAAAAATATTAGAAACTTTATCATGCCGTTATCATTTGTGTAGTAAGGTTTCACAATTTAAACACATCCAGTGGTTATCAAGTGATCTATATTATAAAGTGGCAAATCTTAATCTAAAGATATAATTTCTTAAATAAGAATTTCTTTGACAGTAGTACTAAATCAGGACTATAAAATGGATAATCCCAGGTTATAGTATTGTGTACTACATATTTAATCCATAACTTCAACGTGAGAAAAAAAATTATAGTACAAATTATAACCAGTATTGCTTGTATCATTACTTAAAATTGTTGAGAAGGGGGAAGTTGAAAATATATCTTAGAAATATTCGGAGATGTTGTTGCTTCCAACCATTTTAAGTCAGCCAATATTTCGACAATCATATCTTGAGGAAGAGTTGTTCTTTTTCGGTATATGTAATAGTATTCCTATGATGACATTTTCGCTTTGGTAATAGTGTTGAAATAGCATCGGTATTGAGATTCTTTCATACATAATGAAATGAGTGTCTAGTATTCACGCTCTGCTCTGAATTGACTTGCTAATCTAAGTTTTAATATATCACGCTAAACTGCTTAAGCGTGAATTTAATGAATTCTATATATGCAAATATATTAATAGGAACGAATGTGGAAGTATTTCATAATATTTGTATCTTGATTTACTTGCATAAATTATAATTAATATAATTAAGATATTAAGTCCAACACAATATTTTATTATTATTCCTCCTTAGCAGAGACTTTATACCTTTTACGTTCTTCGATGAATGAATTTCGAAAGTAGCTTAATTCCATATTGCTAATTGGAAAAAAACCATAAAATTTATTAATAACAATTCTGAAAGCTCGGTAAGCTGCTTTTTTATACAAAAGTAATGACTTTATAATTTTTTCATATTTATTTATTTCTTTTTTTGAATTTATAATTCTTTGAGTTAAAAATAAACACAAAAGGTTTCATTTCTTCATGGCTTGTTCATTACAAAGATTTTTTTGTCATCGTTTTAATGAAATTTTTTAAAGAAAAAAGTTTACAATTTGACGCCTCGTAAAATTTTAACTAATCCTCATAAATTTTTTACAAGTATTTTCGACTAATTATTTTTATGACTTTTTAATTTTTACCTTATATTTATTTTATGTTCATTACCAAATTCAAATCTACTAAATCCGAAGTCTTAATTTTTGTAAATTTGTTTTGAATAAAAAATTTTTATATCTTTTTACTGTGAAAATATTAATATTAAATAGTTTTTAAGGTATTCATTTATAATCTATTACAGTTATTAATATTTCTGATATACATATTCGTATGCCATAGTAATATAATCCATTTAAATACTCGTCTAAAGAGAAATGAATATATATTTTACTAAAATACAATATTTATAAGTGTACATATAGTGTAAAAAATTAAAGTTCTTACATATATAAGATATGTTTGAGAGAGCAAGATATACAGGTAGGATAGGGTAAGGGTAGAAAATAAAATTACTTATTAGCGCATACATATATATGTTTTATATATATTATATACATATATATATTATATATATATTATATACATATATATAAATAAGCATTTATGTATGTTGTATGTTACGGTTGAGGAACCCTACTGGAACACCTTTTTGGGTTTGATGCTGAGTTCGCTCAATTATTTCGTTATTATCACATCTATTGTTGAAAGTCTCTCTCTTGTTTTTATACTCTCTTTTTGAGTTTAGTAATAGTAGTTAGGAGATACGTATCTGAATTATAGAGAAAATGCAGCATTACAGTGATACTATGTTTCGTCATGAACTGTTGGATAGGTAACAAATTTTTGGAATAAATTTTTGGAAAAAATTTTTGGAAAAAATTTTTGAAACAAATTTTTGAAACAAATTTTTGGAACAAATTTTTTAAATAAATTTCTGGAACAAATTCTTGGAAAAGATTTTGTTCACATTATTTTCATGTACAAACATTTATATGCCTTGTACTAATTCTTTTTGATATTATTGATTAAATGTATAACTATTTGGCAATTATGTTTTTTTAACAATCTTTTTTAGGTGATTATTGTATTAGTAATCACGGTTTATTTAATTTTTTTTCACATTTTTATTACTAAAAAGCTTTCTTAAAAGACCTCGCAACAGTTTTACTGTGTTCTCGATCTTTCTGAAGATGTATATACCATACTTTAATTCAAATTTGTGCCAAAGCTTAGTTGGTAAAGACATTCATTGAAACTGTGAAAGATTCTCTACACTTAATATTGGTTTAAACAAAAAATTTCTAAATTAAAAATTCAAGCAATTCAAACAAGTAATGTGCTGGCAGTGCAACCAATACATAAAAAGGGACTCGACTCAATAAATAAGATACAGCTTGCGTAAATTTCATTCTATGTTTCACCTACCACCTCTTCCTTTAATAAGCTGATTAAAGGAAGAAGTAAGTGCCTTAGTAGTATATATTTATATATTATGTTCATGAATATTGCGACATTCGATATCAGGGCAATATATGGAATGAATATTTTGAGGTGTGTTCGTAATTATTTAATAATTATTGGATTATGCTCATATCGAAAGCGCCAATTTTGTTAATTAATAAAGTCGCTGAGATAGAAATCGAGTCTATAGTGAAACAAAATCTTGCAGTATAAAAGTGGATCGACATCTAAAGCATGGAAGTGCTTATTTAATGAATTTAGTTCTTGCATCAATTGAAAGTCTTTAAATTTTAAATCTTAAACATTGACAATGGGTATAGAGATCCAGTTCTTATGAATGGTGTCGACCAGATATATTGCTCCCATAAAAAAAAATTGTAAGGAAAGTGAAGGAGTTATTGTGTATTAGTACAATTCTTTCATATAAGATAGGTAACATATAAGTTGGTTAGGGAGATGATTTTTTATTGATCAAGAGTTTTCATATATTTACTCGGTGTTCAAAATACTGGGTCTGTCGTATTTCTTTTTAATTGAATTTTTATTTATTTTTGTATTATTTTAAATCATAGATTCATAAAATGAAAATTACATAAGTTATATTATGTCGAGTCAATTTTTATGAATTGGTTGCACTGCAAGTTCTATAAGGGTTTATAAACTTATACCTATGCAGATTTTATGTAAGTACCGCGTATCTAATATCAGTATGATACTTCATACTTTTTGGCATATTTACTAGTTACTAGTTACATGTAACTATTATTTGCTTTATAAAATGACTCACAGATGTCACTTCTGTAATTATTAAATCAATAAATTATTAAATTATATAAATCAATATAAAAAAGTTATATACCTAAGTTGAAATAAAAATCAGTTTACAAGAACAACAACAATAACAGCAATAACAAAGACAACACTTGTTAATTGCTTTTAACTGCTATAAGTAGATATTGGAAGAAGTCGCTGAGGTAAGCAGGCAAGTAAGCAGGCAGTCAGGCTTTAGGACGCAGTAGATTGGCATGCTTAATTTCCAATTGCATTCTAAACAACATAACGCCTGCAATAAGATCATCTCACTAAGTTAGTATAAGAGGCAGAGGCACTAAGTGTCTCTCTGTTCATTCGTTGGGCCGTACATGTGTGCCACTGTTTTGCCAACCGTCTTTTTGTCGCATTTAGAATTAAATACGATTCTGAGTCTGCCTAGAAGTCTGCATAAATATAACAACGGCTTCAATTGCCTGTCCGTTGCTCATCTCTACGAAACGTCCGTTTGTCTAGCATAGGCACATAAAGCACTTCTGCTGGACTTGTACTGCTACCACAGCATTTGTCTATTTGTCGCTTTATCTTACTTACTGTCTCACTTGTTTTGGCATTTAAGCCACTATAAGTAAGAAGAAGAGTAGACGAGCTTCTTTTCGCTCGTTTCGCAATCAAGTGCTAAGATACTTAGTTTATTTTTGGAACGATTTTCAGCGAGCTACGCGAACTAGCTTTACGATTTTTTCTAATTATTTCTTTTTTTCTACTATTTTTTTTTTAGAAACAGTAATTTTGTTTTTGTTTTGCTTACCTAATGCAGCTGTTAGTTAGTAGCCTTTATCAGTTACTAGCCTATAAAGTCTTGGAGCGTCTGGAGCTGAATTTTCATGTTTCCATTTATGCTCCTGTTTTTTTTTTCTTGCGGTCCATAAGATACAAACATACTACATTGTGTCCATTTATTTACTTTTGTGTTTTGGCATGCATGTATGTATGTATGCACCATGAGTATGTGGTTGTTTGTTAAGGATATCACTAAGAAGATGAATGACTTTCCATTTTAAGTGACATTTTTCAGTCTACAAAAAAATTAAAGATAGCAACCAGTAGAAATCTGGAATCTGCTTCAGCGCACCCAGAATGTGTTTGTTGTTGTTGTCGTTAATAGCTTTACATATATTTAACACGCTATGTTGACGAGCACTCCAAGCACTTCAAGCACTTCAAGCACTGAAAGAACTTGAATTTATAGAATTTATAAAATTCGTGAATAAATAGAAAAATAAAAGCAAGATAAATATAATAAAATGTATTTATTTATTTAAATAAAATATTTGAACTAAAAAAGGAAAAACCAAAACTAATACTGATAAGAGTGCATTTCGCTTAAGTAATTTCCACTTTATATATTAATTGAATTGATTTAGCTTCCTCTTATCAGTGGCGGAAAATTCATTTCGTTCATTATTTGGACAAGATTTGAGTAATGGAGAGAATTGAATAAAATCTGTCGGTACTCTAAACATATTTTTAACAGTTAATTTTAGTTTTTTACAGAGACATTCTTAAGAAATTTTTCAACCTAGCGACATCTATTCACCAATTGTTGATTCTATTTTCTGGTGTTTTTTTTATTATTATATTTTACTGCATTACATATACATTTAAGGTGAGTTGAGATGCATACCTAAACTGTTTTTGCAATCAGGAGAATGCAAAAGCAATGTACAAAGGAGAGAAAAAGTTTGCAATAAAAATGATGTTGTCTTGTGCAGTATAGGAGTTTCTTTGACTTAACAAAATTTATTGTGAATGATGCGAAATAGTAAACTATAAAATATAACAAAATTAATGAAAAATTTAAGGTTTGTGTGCTAATTATTAACAACAAATAAAAAAATGTTTGATAGTCTGAATCATTTAAGTCAATGATTTCTGAGTTTTTTTATCAATTTATTTATCGTCTTATGACGAAAAGAAACTATTTAAAAGTTAGAAGAGTTCGATTAGAAATGAAGTAATAATAATATTTATATTTATTTATTTATATTTTCATTTAAAAAATATATCGGATGAGTATCAAGTGTTGTACTCATTTAAAGTTTAGTTCAATTATTTTTTGCAACAATCAGTGTAGAGTGCATAAATCCCGTCAATATACATACTTCTGTGGTATTGACTTAAAGTTTTTTTTAGATTTATGATAATCCTAATATTTCTATTGAACGGTCAACTATTTTAAACATATATATTTCTATACTGGTCTTTAACTCGTTATAACTTGTTGTAAGGATTTGTTGATGTTATACTTTATATGATTAATAGATATATATACCAGTTCTCCGAAGCAAGATTTTTGAACAAAATACAATTTGTTGAAATTTGGTTTTCAAATTATTTGTTTTTATTATTATAATTTCTTAACTTATATTTTTTTCTCACCTGGTTTAAACTTTTGCCCCTCCTTTTAATATTATTTTTTTGAACAATTTTTTCGCTTTACATATATTTAGTTCTCACCTATCTTAACTTTGCTTCTTTGTTTTTTAACAATTTTACAATATTAAAGTTTCTTCATTCATATTGCTTTCTCATCCTTCTTCCATCTTAAATTATTTTTCATCTTTTTATCTTTGCTCTCTTTAAGTCTTCTTGAAACATTTCTTCCTCTATCTTAAATCATTTTCTGTTCTCATCTGTTACAAATTTTCTTTCTCCACCTAAAATCGTTTTCTAAATTATTTTACCTATTTCCTTATACTCTTTTAATTATTATCACATCCTCTTCATTTTTATTCCGTGCTTATCTGCTTTAAATCTTTCCTTAATATCCAATCAATTATTGAGTAATACAACCGTGAGTTCTTTCCTCTGTCCCATGTTTTGTTCTGATTTGTATTTAAAATATCTTTATCTTAAATTTTTTTTTTATAATCATCTTAACCTTTTTACTGGCGTTCTATTTTCAAGTACTTTAAAGGGTTTAATCCTCAATTTAATCCACTTTTATCAGCACAACGTCTTTATTCGTATTCTGTGCTTATCTGTTTTAAGCTTTTCTTCCGTCATCTCTAATCACTTTTTAATAATAATAAAACTTCCTCATTCCCTAATTATTTTATTAGAATTCTAGTCTTTTTACTGATTTTTTGTTCTCATATACTTAAAACATTCTTAACTCTATTTCAATTGTATATATCTCTTAACTTCCTACATTCTACCATTTACCATCAAACCGCTACGATTCCATCACCCGTTTATATCACATTTAACCATAGCTTAATTACTCAATTTCTTCTGATTATTCATAAGAACGTATCTCTCAAACTCGTCTCTTTATTAATTGTGGAGTATGCATACATTCGGATGAATCGGACTGCTCACTTGTATATGTAAATGTGGATATATATGTGAATATCTATATATATATACATATATATATATATATATATATATATATTGTAATTAAACTAAATATTTTTTAAATAATTTCAGCCATGAGTAATGCTGCCTTAAGCCTTATCTGCAACTGATGCGTTTCCAGTGATTTGACTTTGGCTTAATGCCTTCTTGTAGCCATTATCTTTGCCTCTGACTTGCTGACTTGCTGACTTGCTGACTGCTTAACTTCAGTCTGACTTTTAGTAACTTATTTTTATACTACAGTTTTAGTTGTTTTTTGCACATATTTTTCCTCGAACCGAGCATATTATTATTAAAAATAAAATTTGTCATTTAAGTATTTTACGAGTGGTTCTGCTGCGAGTGAGTCTGCGCATGCCCTTATCTTGTTAAGCGGCTTTTCGCAATTAAAAACAACTGATTTCGCTTAAAACAACGCAATTAATGCATTTTTTTCCCGCTTTTCTGCACTTTAATTTATTTATTTTATATTTTATTTTTTCCTATATTTGTTTTTTATTTCTTTTATGTTTGTATAAACCACATAGTAGGCATATGTTTTATATGGAGATATACATATTTTGCTTTGAAACGAGACTTAAGTCAGTTGACTGAATGTATCTGTATCTGCAAGTTACATTCAGTATCTGTGGCAGCGACGCTAGCAGCGGCTGCAGTTGTAAATGAAAAATAAATTAAAGGGAAACTAAATGCTCGCAATGATTGCCACCGTTTCCATTGCTACCATAGCTTCACAATCTCTTTAACTTTTCGATTTTTCTTCATTTTTTTAATAATTTTTTTTTTGTTTATATTCTTAATTTTTGTAGTTTTGAGCAAGTAACTTAGGCATGGAATTGTGGCTCAAGTTGAACTTCTGCGTTTCCAGGCTTAACAAGTACGCTAAAGTCATTCTGTAAATTGATTTATTATATCAATAAATGGTAATTGAAAAACTCTGTTTAATTAATCACTTAAAAAGCGCCTTAATTTACGGGATAGCCGACCAAACAGGCAGCCTGGCAGCCTGGCAACCTGGCAACCTGGCAACCTGGCAACCCGGCTACCAGGCTGGCAGTTAGGCATCCGCGCAACTTGCCAGAGTTAAAGTCGGACAGGCGAACGGACAGCCAGAGAAGCTTTTAAAATGCCACAACAAACGAATGATTGCTTCTTTTCGGATTTGGCTTATTTTTTGATTAATGTGATTTTTGTATTTATATAGTATACATATACACATTTATCTATATGTATATACAAGAAAAATATGCAAAATTTTACACAAACTTGTCTGCTTAGATAAAAATATTTAGAAGTTTACTGGCAACATGCGTTCACTGGTAGCGCGCTTCTGGCATGCTTTCATACTCTGAACACACATAATGTAAAAATTATACTTTTAGCAAGGTTAGGTAGATCTGCATAACTGTAAGCCATACATAGACCTGATACCACGTGTAGTTAAATCATGCTCTATGCGTTGGGATATCTTATATTTGGGACATCTTTGGGATATCATCTATTTGGGACATGTGTAGATATATTTTCGAAAATTATGGAGCGACCAATCATTTTAAGGGTGTTCCCGATAATATTATTAGCTGTACTCTATCAGGAGCACAGACCTGTTACATAGAATCTCCAACTATTTATAACTCTAGTAATTCTGTTAAAGGGTTTGTGGTTTCAATCGTAGTATCTGATTAGCCTAAAGCATCCTAACACTGGTAACAGGGCTGCTGTCTTATTTTAATTTTTAATTTATTTCTGCTGCCAGAGGCCTCCAGATATACTTACAGCTCTGCTTATATCATATAAGTCATTTCCTGCTGTTATAAGGTAATGAGAGATAGATATTCCACTGTCTATTCGGTCGTCAGAGGCTTTTATATGGAAGCAGAGTGCGCCTTGAGCAGAAAAAGTTGACGTTTGTGTTTCGAGAGGCTTTACGTTGCGCTCAAATAAAATTTCTTTTTGTTTGTATTATATTTGAGCGTTTATTTGTTTTTATTGGGTCAATCTCGTTTGCTGTCCCGTTTATTAATTCTCCGTAGGTCTTTCTCAAAAATTGTGATTGTTTTGTTAGGAAGATGTTTTCTTGTAAAGTCCTTATGTCTCAACATGGAATAAATAGCAGAGAAAGAAATTTTTGACGATGCTTTAGAGAGTTTGAGAGCACATCTTTACAATGTTATATACAATACAGTTCCCAACAGTGTGTGATTTAAGAAACCTATAAAGACGTTATATATTCGTAAGGAGTATATGGCAGAAGAAAAAATTTCAGACGCTATAAAAGAAATTTAGGGAGCACATCTCCCTTAGAATAATATATACAATACAACTCCCAAGAATGTGTGATTTAGGAAACCTATAAAGACGTTATGTCTTTATAAGGAGTGTATGAAAGAGAAAAAAATTTTAGACGGTGCGAAAGAGACTTCGGAAACACATCTTCTTATAGATTCCATATACCTTTAAGTGTCTGAGAAGCATGTTGGCGGTTAATATTTATAACTTAGATTACATTTCTAGTCGAAGGGAAGTAGATAATTTTTACTTTCGTAGTAAGAGTCACAGCAAATATAACTCTACAAAAGTGCCAAATTAAAGCAAAAAAGCAGGTACTGTGTTTACAGCTTCATGCATGTCAGCTGTCATGCATGCATGTTGTGTTAGTAAATCAGGAGCAAATGAACTTGCTGCCAAGATACAATATAATTAATACCCAACTGAAACTAAACTGTTTTCGCGTGATAACTGTATTAAGCGAATGACAGACAGACTATGAATTTTATACTCGTAGAAATTAAACATTGAAATGTTTATAAATGCAGTCTGGTTTGGTAAATTAAAATTAACCAAAAGTGTTAACCCGAGCAAAATGCATGTTGGCGAAGTAAGAAGGCAGCAATGCGTGCTGCTGCCAAACTCGACAAAATGCAACAAAATGTTAATTTTTTTGCTGTTTTTCTGGCAATATTGAAAGTTGCAACAATTGTGTGTGCAACTGCAATTTTTACATGCCACATACTTGTATGCATTATGCAGTAGTTCGGTGCTATGTGGCGAGGTGACACATTTTAAATCTTTTGCACGCGGCCATGACAAACGACTCAGAAGCCTCCAAAGTACTGAAGAATGTCATGCAAACGGGCCAGAGAGTGAGTCAGCCTGACAAATAGAAATACAGACAAACAGACAGAGGGACGGACGGAGAGACAGACACTAAAATATAGCTGGACGGACGTATCTTGGTTAAAATTTTTTTCTCAATATTTTGAATTTTTTTGCATTTTAATAAGCAAAAGAATTGCTTTATGTAGCATTTTGCTTACTTTTTATTTTTTTGTTTATTGTTTTTTTTTTTGGTTTGGCTTAAACTTTTACAAATTTTTTTTATTTATTTTATAATTTATTATTTTATTTTTATATATATTTTTTACTATTTTAAGTTGTTTTAATTGCACAGTAAAATCATGTAATTAACGTGAAGTTAGAAAATTTATGGCCCCTGTTTTTGTTGTGTGAGATGTGAAATGTTGCATGCAGCAAATGTGACTACTAAATAGCTTCTGATATATTGGCATACATACTATTATATTGGCAAATTTATGTATTTTCATTTAGGACTTTATGTTCAAGTTCCGTTTACCAAGAGGTTTGCATAACAAAATTGTTAATTTGTGATGTACTCTTACATATGAGGCACTTCTATTACCTCTATTAAAGCAAAGATGGTTCTATGATTCTTTTACATGTCATTTCTCAAATGAGTAGGGTATCAGGTCGCATATCCTAGCTTAAAGTTAGAGTTGTAACTTAAAGTTATATATCATATTTATCTAAAAATGTAGTTTAACAATTTATTTCGAGGTTTCATCAGCAAAGCTACTACCCCACTCTCCATACTCAATATAGCTAGACGAATATATCTTGGTTACTGTATCATAATTTCAGATAATATCAGTTTTTTTTAAAAAAACTGATATTTTATTTATGTGTAAATATAGTTCTTTAATTTATTTCGATACTGCAATACTTAATACCCGCTCCACCCCTCCCCACCTGTCTTCGTGTCTGTATATCACAGCTGAAGTATATCATATCTGGTACAAGAGTTTCTTTAACAAGGATAACACAATTTGTCATTTTACAAAGATCATTCATAGTGCTCAAGATGTTAACCAAAATAATATACCGAAGAAGCTCCGGCAAAGTATATATTACTGATGGCATCGTCTGGTTGTCGGATTGTTTGTTTGTCTGTTTTTTTACCTATTTTTCTGGAGATTTATCTGCCTTCATCTTTATTTGTCTATTCACTTGCTGATATATTTATGTAATTATATATTTGTCTATCTGTAAGTCCTTATATTTGCCTATCTACCTATCTACTGTTCTCTTTCTCTTAGCCTATTAAAACACACCGACACCGTGCTTATATTTTCAATCACGTGATTATTTTATAGTTTCTCAGCTGAGTTCAGATATCATATTTCTTCAATCTTTTCACTTCTTAATGATTCAGTGTTGTATATATCTAATTAGCTGAGCAGAGCAATAAAAATTTTTAATGAGCTTCTCAGCAGCTATTTTTTATCACAGATACTTATTCACCTTTTTTTATCGGGTATGTACTTTCAATACAGGATATTTTAAAATAGTGTATTTTTCATCAGTGTTGTAATATATATATAAAAAATTATTTAAAACTTCAAATTTATTTTCTTTATATTTATTTTAAAAGAGCTATTTATTTGCTTAATGCAAGATGGAAAAGATTTTTTGTGAAACTTTTTAATATTAGAGCTACTTGCTTCTATGGTTCGTTAATATGTACTCATTGCCTCATCTCTCAACTGATTTTCAGCACACTTTTTAACTTATTCTTAGTAAAGCTACCAATTTATAAGTCCTTAATCTTATATTCTCATTTAGCATATCTAACAGCATTGCAAATATATGCTTAATTTTATACTAGAAACTCTTACTAATGAATACTTAGGCTAAGTTAACAACTCTATCTCGAAACGAAAATCATTAAGAGATATTCAAAGCAACTAAGCCACACAAGTTTGGTTGCTTCCCCGGCATTTACATATGAAAACACTAAATTTCAGAAAATTAAATTATAGGGCAATCAAATTGCGCTAATCACTGATAAGCCGCAAGATCATTAAGGCGAGTAGAAACCATCCAGGAGTATAAACAAAATCCAAGCTGTTTTGCATACTTTAGATATTACACACTATACATATCTTTACATATATATATATATGCTTATATATTCATTTATATGCATATATTTAATATATAATGATATCTATTTAAAACGATCAGTGAAACGACTTGAAAAAGGAGGCAATACATACAGTGGTTTCGGATGCAAGAAGGAAGGAAGCTTGAACTAATAAAAATGTAGTCAACTGATATCTTTACTGGACGCTATTGAGAGACGTTCTGCAGGGTGTTGTTCTGTACTGTACTGACTGAGCTTCACTGAACAGACAAATGCTTGCATTGGCTGATATACCAACACTTTAACCCTATCTTTATTATCTGTTGGTAGTTGTGCTTGATGTGTTGTTGGTAGTTGTAGTTGTAGTTGTAGTTGTAGCTATGGCTATTGCTATAGCTGTAGTTGCTTGTTGTTATTGTTATTATTATTAACATTGCAACGCATTTATTACCCTTAAGCGAAAAATTATGCAAAATGCAACTGCTGCATCCTTGCAAACACAACGCGATTTACCAGTGATAGCAACAACAACAACAACAACAATAAGTAGCAGCTATAGTTGCAACTTTGAAGTCCACAAAATATCCCAAAACAAAATTTACATACACTTAAACCGGGCGATGTACTAAATTTTGCACTATAATAGGCGTGCCAAAAGTTATAAATTATAATTTATAAATATATAAAAACATATTTCAAATAAAAAAGGCCAAGGAAAAAATTAAATTTCTTAAGCGAAAATATTGTATTTAAGTTGAGATACTTGCGCAGATAAGCATCGATTTTGAGGCCGTTCAAATTACAGCAATTTTCAGAAATTAAATATTGATATCTTTTTTCTGACGTTTTTATGCAAATTTCCCAGTTGCCGTTTGTCGTTTTGTCGTCGTTGTGTTCCGTTGTGCTCCGTTGTGCTCCGTTGTGGTGCGTTGCGCTGCGTTGTACCGCGTTGTGCTGCGTCGTTTTTGCCGCACTTGGGGGCTTTTTGAGATTTTTTTGCTTAGCGATTTTTTGCCTGTCGATATTTAGTTTGTTCTCGTTTCGATTTCATTGTTGTTTAAATATAATTTTGACATTTTTATGCGTCCAAATTAAGCTTTAAAAAGTGAATTTATTGGTTCCCGGCATGAAATTGTCAAATTGACAATGTCCACGCTGCTCTTTCTGACAGTTTTTGACTTTGACAATCAGTTTTTTCTTAAAAAAATTTTTTCCTCTTTTTTTTATAATGAATTTTTTTTCATTGTTTCTGTTTTTATTTTGCATTTATTGTTAATGTTGTCAGTCAATAATTGTTGCATTTGCCGCTTACATATGCAAACTGAGCGTACGACTAAAAGATACAACATACGAGATACGAGATACGTGAGATACGCGAGATACTTCTACATGCGGTTTAAAGTTTTCTGTAAGAAAAAGCAAATGAAAAAAGTTTAAGTTATTTGAGTTACATTAACGGTTTTTTATTATTAATAAAAACTATTTTTTTTTCCAAAAATAATTTTAACATCTGGCAATACCAACACACTTGAAACAATCGGCTTCAATTAATCTTAATTAAAGCTGTGATTGGATTTTAAGCTAAAATTTTGGTTTTTTTGTTTTGGTTTTTGTTTTTTTTTTAAACTAAATCTAATAGAAATTTTAAAAATTTTAAAAAATTTTTTTCAACTTCTTGTCGTCATTGTTATTGCCTAAATCGTAACGACTGTCGGTGTTAGATTCGTTATTGCAAGATTGCGTTGTACAACACTGAAATTGCCTTAATCAACTGTTGCCGTCAACTCTAATAACAATTTGCTCCGAAATTTATTGTTATTATTTTCTTTATTATAAATTTTAAAATTAATGTGTTTTGAGTAATTTTTATAAATTCAAAGCAATTTTTATATATATTAACAAATCAATATAGGCATTATCTTAATTACCTCAAAAACCCAATTACTACAAATATTTTATGAAAAGCTCAGGCAAAAAAATTAAAAGGGAACACTATTTAAACCAGTAAGTCAAATATACTGTTATCCGATATAGCCTTTGATGGCATTAATGATAATAAATAATTTTGACCAATTAGCCTTTACGGAAATATCTTGAAGAACTTATTCTGGAATTAGGGAATATTGTGAATTTTTTCGATAGTTCTACCGAACGTAAAATAAACCAATTACAGAATCATCTTTTTTGTAATAAGTTTACATCATTTTAATATGTTCAGCGGCTGTTAAACGAGCCATATTTCAAGATCTGCATTGGATGACAGTTCTATTTGATACATGTCACTGAAATTAGAATTACGAAATGGAAAGGCCTTGTCTTCGAATTCATGAACCCATCAAAATTTAGGTATAAAGTTTTGTTTCAAATTGTCTTTTTTAGTCAGACTTAAAATTTCAAATATCACTGATTACTTTCATAAAGCAATTTAAAAGTTTCAGGTAAATTTTTTAAAAATTTTTTTTCTCAACGCCAAATACTTTTTGTTTACTTCTTGGAGGCGAATATGTGAATATATCCTCAAGTTAACCACAAATATTTTCTTTTGTAATAGACAAAAGTGTCACTTGAAAACCAAATACCGAAGCCACTCCCAAAAGTTGAGGAAAAAATTAAAAAATTATTGAATTAATGAAAAAAATGAACTTTTTTCTATATTTCATTTTCTAGCACTTAAAATATGGATACAGTAACTCACGCTGTGTAAACAAAAGTCTACTTAATCTCATAGTAGAATGATTTAAGTACCGAAAATCGAAATCTCAAATCGAATTGTTGAAAAATGTATTTCAGAGCCACAGACAACGGCAGAGCAATGAATTATCTTAACCAGCTTAAAAATCTGTCGAGTGGATTTCTTCGTGTGTTGTGCCTAATTTTTTTATTAGTGCTTGCTCTTTGGAGGCTGCGATCATTACGGTTCAGTTTAGGTAGTTTTCGACACGCTGATATCTGCGTAGACATACTCACGCATGCAAGCTGCCAAGATTTAATATATGAGCCAACATATTTTCAAACAATAAAAATGCCAACGAAGGTGTTAGAAAAAGTCAATGATCGTGTTATGGGCTTTTGTTGTATAGGAAAAAGATTATTTCTTTTTTTTTTTGTTTTGTTTTTTAGCCTTACCAGTTTAAGTAAACAAAAGTCTAAGAATATTAAAAATCTAAAAATATAAGATTTTAAAATTTAATATTCAACTGAAGACAAGAGTAAAGAAAACAATAACAAACTCACACTTCAAAGATACAAATACAAAAACAAAAAAAAACCTCAGTAAAAGTTCATATTTCTCAAACCTTTCAACTATTTACTTAGTTGCTTTCTTAACTTTTTTGAGATACTTTTTCCATTTTTTTTCTTGTGAAAATCTTTAAGAAAAAATCAAACGTAATTATTTTAATGAAATCGCACATGTTTTCTATTGCTTCCTACATTAAGTAACAACAATTAATGCAGTCAGTATCTTTTCTCATAACAAGTTGCGCTGAGATACTTTGAGATTCTCCCAAATACACCAGCAAAACAAATACAACAAAAGGAGCCTTTGAATGAAAAGAAAAATAATGACGCTTAACTAAAAAGAAACAAAAAGGCAAAGTCAAAATGCTTGAAAGATACTCACATTCGCATTCGCATTCGGACTCATACAAAAATATCGAAAAAAGAATTTTAACAACAATCTTGCTAACAACATATTTTGTGACGTATAACAAATTTCCCGTGGTGCTACCGAGTTGGATTCTCGTATGCATTTTTCTTCTTAATGGCACGAAATGTGTACCTGAAAAGAAAGTAATAATTACTGGTAATTTTATTAATGGGAATTCGAACATTTTGAACGCATCTAGTTTTTGTCTTAATGAGCAATAACAGTTTACTTGTTTTGATTTATCGCCGTAATCGGATTCGTACACCGGTCGCCCGGTCGACCGGCCACTCATCAGCCATCCTGGCTTAGTTCAGTCAAAGAAATACGGGCATACGTATAGATGCCCTGTCATATGTGTTTTGTGTATACTTTATGAGCTTCTCGCAAAACATAACCATTTGCAGGCGCCAATCGACTATGTTTATAGAGTATTGACTCATTTATACAATTGCTTCCGTCTTTCATTTCCACTTCGTTTTATTATTTCTTATCAAAACTATATTATGGACAAGTCGACAGAGTTAACAAGATATATAGAAATTGAATGGTCCACATATGACATCCAATATGCTAAGTACTCGTATTTAAAAATCTAATACCATTAACTGACATAACCGCGTGTTTATTGCTATTTAATTAAGTTGATCTACTTGTTGTAGATATTGATTCTGTACATGGATATATTCAATAAGCAAATGTTGTAAGAGTGCAGCGAAAAATAATAAAAATAATTACCCTTTGTTAAATAACATATATGCTTCATATTACAAACTTAAGGCTGCTAACGGAAGGATTCTAATGTCCGCATTTAGATAACATATGCATGTACTATGATAGTAGCCACCATTAGAAACCACCATTAGAAACCACCATTAGAAACCACCATTAGAAATATGCGAATAACAAAAGGAAACTAAAGCAAACGCTGCGATAATGCCAGAATTTTGACAATACTCATTTCACGGACTATGTATATATATAGACTCAGCTATCTATATCTATTATATCAAATGCAATTTTTTCAGTTATTTGAATTAATGAAACTGGAGACTAACAACTGTCAAGCGTCTTCATAGAATTTATCCTTTCCTAAATTCTAATGTATTTTCAGAGCAATATATTTTACTGATTCTTGAATTCTAGTTCATCTGCCTATCTATTCATTTCCAGGCAATATACTCTAAACACACGAACTTAGTTGGGTAGTTGCAAATTAAACCTCAGATTCTGTAAATGTGAACATGTGAATTAAATATAGTAATAATCAGTAACCGACAGATATCTTTAACAAAGCTGCATTTTCTAATATTCTAATGTATCCTTTAAACAAACCTCTTTTCACACTATCAACTTTGACTTAATTCGATATTTCCAAATCATACATTAGATTCTATCTCTCAGAATACTTTTGAATGATAAGAGAGATCGACAGTTTCTAGTTATCTTTATAACTGGCAAATCTAACAACTATTCAATGTCATAACAATATATTACACATTGATTTAGTTAGTTATGTTTAAACCATCTAGTTGATTCTGTACTTTTGAACGCTTATTAGTTAATAGGAAAAGATCTACTGTTTGCAGTCGGCTTCAGTCATGCACAAATCACACATGCTCTGTTTTAGCAGTAAATTATATAGATTTATTGTTATATGATCAATTTAGTTTAAATAATTAATAGGTATACGGATATGAATAGTGTCCAAGACACTGCGCCCATTGTTAAACCATTCTATATTTTTACATAATTGTATAAAAGATTAAACTTCAAAAAGTGTCAAACTTCAAGACACTTTTATAGGTTCTAGACCTTATTAAATTATAAACTATCCACCCTTTTTCATAGAGAAGTTGGCATTGCAGGTTTAGAAAAACGTAATTTGTATAAAAATTCATGAGAGCGTCTATGAAATAGAGATTTCGGTGTAATAATTAGAGAATTTAATAAACTTTTATTGACAGGTTATTATTTTCACAGCTATTTTGTAATTATTCATTTAATAATGACTTTATACTTATTTATTGTGTTTTATTTAATATTATATTTATATTGTATAACAAAATGTAAGATTCTTTTGCAATCCAAGTGAATCTTTAACACAACACTTCATGTTTGAGATGCGAACGAATAGAAAACCGCAGAAGCCATAGAAATCCATAAAAATTGGGTCACGAAAACAACTCGAACCAATTGCAGTAATGTTAGTTTTTGAACAAAAACAACAATAAAAACTGAAAAGGTTGTTCAGATCAAATTGAAATTTGAAAACAATAAATATTTCAATCTTTGAGATTTATAACACAAAAAATTTGAGTGATTAAATTTAATCTCTGAGCCTAAGTATTCTATACAAAAAATAAAAAAGATTATGAACAATCATTTAAAATGTAATCCTGAAGATATCAACTATATATATAGTTAAAATTATTTTTAATATGTTTTTTCATTAGCCTAGGTTTAAGGGTTTGATATTGTATTAAAAATAAACAATCGTAGGCTTAATTGTTATGAGATACAATTGTGAAAACTTGCAGCGAAACTTCTGATGTTGCTGTATCAGCTAAGTTGATGAAGATGGGTCCGAATTGCCTTACTTACTTACTTACTTATTTTGACATAATAACCCGTTACCGAGCTTCGGCCTGATGCAGCATGTCTCCCCAGGCGCCTCTGCTGCGTGTGCGCCTTCTCCAGTCTCGTACATCAAGTCCAGGTAGTGTTACCTCAACTTGATCACTCCACCGAAACCTCACGTCTTCTTTCGCTAACTAATGCTTCAAACAGCTTTGCTCGCTGGAGCATCTTCATCCATTCTCACGACATGACCAAGCCGCTGGATGTTAATTCGCTGAATTATAACAATGTCGTAATAAAGCTCATACAGCTCGTGGTTCGAATAGCTATTGTCAAAAATATCGAAAGATGCTATGATTGAAATTAAAACCAGAGAATTTAGAAAGAGTGAGAGAGAGAGAGAGACGACGAGACGAAAGAGACCAGAATAAAGCAAGACAAAGACGAGAGAAAGAAGAAAGTGAAGGTCTCTGTAGGTAAATAACGTTGACAGCACGGTTGTCACTTATGGTACTTTAGTACCAAAATTGGTACTTTTTTTTCGTTTGGTACTCATGTTCAAAAAATGGTACATTTTTGACGACCCAACTTTATTGTGGATATTTCCAATTAATTTTTTTTATAAATGCAACTTTGCACTATTTTATATTTTGTTCATTTATAACACAATGAAAAACACAGAACGAAAAAATAAAAAGGTCTAAAAAAATTTTGGACCTTTTTTTACAGAAATGGTACCTTTTTAAACTAATTTTGGTACAGGAAAAAATTTTCAAGTGGCAACAGTGGTTGACAGCAACGGTTGCTCAATCAAGCTCAGTACTATTGAACTGCCTTTGCTGAACTACATTTTTGACATTTCTAGCTAACCTAGCCTGGGACTACAGCCTGATTTACATATAATATTTTCCTTACAAATGCAGGGTTGCATTTCTACTTTTTAATTTTTCTCTTATTACGAAATATAGTTTTTTTAAATAATTTTGAACAGAGAGCAAATAGGAAATTTTTTATCAAAACAGCTATTAATTGCAACATAAAAATAAAGCAGAATTTTACTGCATACAGACAAATTTGCACAATAATTGCGGTTTATGTAAATAATCAATTTCAGCCTGATTTGAACATAAAACCACAGTTATTGTAAATAGTAAGACAGAAAAAATGTATCTCCATAAAAAATTACTTATATTAAAACATGACAAAAAAAAAAAATTAATATAAAAATTCACAAACGAAATTTTAATTAAAAAACTTACAAGTTGCACATGAAAAAGTGCAATAAATAAGGAAAAAACTAAAGCAAAAAAACAACAAATAAATAAAATCAATGCAAAAATACATATAGCGATGTTAATAAATTAAAAAACGTACATTTTAATTAACCTTTATTGAAGACAATCTACCAACCTACTAAACCGCACGCCGTTCATTGTACCTACCTCAGCTAAAGCAATTTCAATACAAATGAACTCCACCCACTGCCAAAAAGAAAACCAAACAATTACCAAAAAAATTTATACACATATGTAATAAACTACAAACAAATAAAAAACAAAAAAAAAACGAAAAAAAAACAATAATAAAAAAACAATAATAAAAAAAAACCAAATGAAATATATCAATAATATAGAAAAAAAAACCTACTAGCAACAAAAGGAAATTTGAAGTTTTCATAAAAACCAACACAAATGCATTTTGTAATAGCAATGGTCTTACCAGCCAGCAATGGTGATTAGTAAGACGACGGAAAGGCAAGAAGTTCGACAAGCATGCAGGAGCTTAGTCCCATGTCAGCAAGAGAAACGACTAAATTACTCATGGCCCAATTTTCAATTAAAATTCAACTCTCAATTTTTCATTTCCGAATTTGTACCATTTTTTTTTTATTTGAAATTTTTTTCTCCCTTTTTGTTAGTTTTCATTGGATTTATCCATTACTTGCACTCAAACACACACACACATACATACACCCATACGCATACGCACAACGAATGGCGACAAACGCACTATACACAAAATAAGCCGCATACCTTACACACCAGCGCACATGCACTGCATTTTATATTAAGCAAATAATGAAATTTTAGACCTCCATCAGTTAATCGCTTTAAGCGTGCTGCGCTTTGAAAATAAACACAACATCAAAATCAGTTTACAAGTACTAACAAATGCACACAAAAAAAAAAATAAAGAAATAACCAAAATAAAACAAAAGAAAATCCACTGCAGAGTTATTTTATCTTTCTGCCAAGTAATCAGTAAATGAAAAAGGAACTCACTCACATTAAATTACAATACATGAATAAGACTTCCAAATCCTTTTTCTCACTTTTAATGAAAAAAAAACAAAACAACAAGAAAAACAAAAAAAATCGTAAAACAAATATATATAAAAAAATAACACCAACAATTTCGGGCGTTTACACGAAGTACCGCAATTTGCTTAACCCTTACCAAGCTAATAAATTAAATTGCAAGGTACAACAATGACAACAACAACAGCAATAACAACAGCAAAACGAACATCAAGTAACGAATGCATACAGCAGCGCAGCACAGTCACACAGTCACCATCGCAACACCAGAACGAATAAGAAAAAATGAGTGCATAGAGCAGCGTAGCAGCGCAGCAGCATTGTAAGCGCAACACATTTGTCCTAAGCTGATGCTTTTGAGTTTTGGCTTAATGCGTTGCGGCGGCTGTCATGCTTCTGCTTTTTAACTCTTCTTCTTCTTCAGAGTTCTTATAGTTGCACGATGTCTATTTGTTGTTGCTGTTTTGCTGTTTTTCGCTTTTTTGTTGTATTTTCGTTTCACTTTGTTGTGTTTGTGTTTTTGGGGCTTTTATACACTCAACTTGCTGCAACGCTACAATTGTTGCTATCATTTTTGATTTGCAGGGCGTTTTGTATGTCCCTTTTCATTTTAACTCTTATTATTTCCATTTTTTTGTATTAATATTATTGTATATATCTATATACATCCACACATACATACCCGTCCATATATTAAAAAAAATTATATTTATTTCATGGTTAGTCTTCATTTTAAATTTATTTTGGAACGAATTGCATTTTCACGGACAGTGTTCCATTCACTCCGAAGTCCTTATAACCGCATTATGTGCCCAGCACTTCTATAAAAATCGATTTTCAGTTTTCTTACGCATTTGCGGGTGTAAAACTGAATTACAAAATTAATTCTACACTCAAAAAAATGTTTTCATATTATTATATTTTCAATATATCGAAACTATTGAGATTATCCACTAAAGCACTTCATTATACTCTAATTAATAGAATTAATTAGACACAAATTTCCACAAAACCAGAATGGTTAAAAGCTGCAATTGGTTTTAAGGAAAAGTGATTAGTTTATCATTATAAAATTGAAGTTAAAAAATATATATATTGAAAAGGTGATCTACGGAATATACATAATGATTATTATTTTCGGGTATTTAGTTTAGCGGCACTGGACAGTTTCGTTTTCACAAAAATAAAGACTGGTTAGCTTAAGTATTTTGAGAACGTAAGGAAATACATACCAGTAAGCCTTTTATATAATATTTCATCTCTTAACGATATAGATATTTGTTCAGTGCTGTGCCAGTAAAAGTGCTATCAGACTATGGAAGTCTAACATAAGTCTAAGATGTGAAAATCAGTAATTTATGAACACAATACGTTTTGGAATAAAATCTAAGGAGCATTAAGCGTAATTTCGAATTAGCTACAGACAAAATGACATCAATCTTTTATCAAAAAAAAATTAGAATTCCCACTTTAGCAGAATTCCCACCCGGCTTATCTAACCTATATAAGCTGGGTATGAGAACTGAGACAAATAACCCCAAACTAACCATCTATACAGATGGATTAAAAATGGAAAGAGGTAGAAGTTGAGATATCTACTCAAATAACATTTACGTAAGGTTTTTTAATTAACGATTTTAGACTGAGTTATATGCAACTTCAAAAGAAATTAACTCCTTACTACTAAACATTGAGCATCAAAAATTTTCTCTATATTAAGTTCGGGTGCAGTTAGATTTTAAAAGGAAACAGCCAGCACACAAAATGAAATGAAAAATGAACACAATACAAACCCTGATAATCACTTTCACGAGCAATACGACGTAGAAACAATAAAAACAATCTTTGAAACCCCTTGTGAGCTCCTACGACTATGCTACGTACCGTACGAAAGGCAAGATACGCTGTGCACGATTAGTGCTATTATTTAAAGAAAGAATAGTGCACTGCGACCTAAAAGATCTATTGTGTCCCTTAGTCGGATTAGAGTGTTTCTCCAAGTCCGATTTGTTTAATGAAAGACAGTACAGAGTATAGAACTATACTTTAGAGTATAGTTTTGTGTACATTTAGTAGACGCATGCCAAATTATTAAAGAACAAAGATTGCTGTACTTCGTTAAACCTGCGCTCTATATCGATGAAACCGTACTAACACTGAATAGCTTCAACTGGACATTGTGAAATGTCATAACTGTAAGCTTTATATATATAATAAATTTGTTATAAATTTCTGTGTAATACAACAAATTTAAAAAGAAGTTAAATAAAGCTAAAACTACTTCTACAAACCCTGATGTACGAACTGCCTAGTAGTATAAATGAATGTACCATTGCAGTCACAAGTGATTTACGTACTAATAGCACAAATGTGCAAACTGTTCGTAATATTTGAACTACTCGAAAGTATTCAAGATATTCAAGATATGTTCGAATTACTCTAAACTGTTCAAGCTGCTCATAGCTGATTTTCTGCATGTGTGTTCCACAAGAACGTATTGCAACTGTTCGAATAACTTATGAAGTTTGCACATTTTCGAGCAGGTTGCTATACTCGAGTTTTTGATTCGAACATCAAATTGCTCGAAGCTTCGAATGGATGTCTTCTTACATATAGTATGTACAGCGAATATATTTAGGGTGTATTGTGATACTCGTAGTAATTATGTTATTGTGATATCCATAAGCAATGATAATTCTCCCAATTTTAGATTTTCCAAGTTTTTTTAAAGTTTTCTCCTTGTACGACGCTTCTATGTTAAATTTACTGGTATATCAGCATTATATTTTTACCAATCACCAAACATATCTTTTGATTCGGTCGAATTTTATTCCTTCCAAGCAGTGATATAGAAGAATCTTTTAATTAATATTTTAAATTTATGAAATAAAGAATTTTTGCCAAATGTTTCGCTTTAACATATTATTGCATTTCGAAAGAGGCATTTACAGGAAAAAGGTAAAAATTAAACAGATTAACCGGTTAAGAGTTTCAACGGACCGCTCGCATAAACTACCAGCGAACTCTCGTTCCACTTATATGAGTATTCTTCACACAAGTGTGAATCCCTTCTGTCCGGTGAATTGAAGAATTATTGTTGTGCGTTAATATGTTTTGACAATTGAATTTTATGTAAGCGCAAATGATATGTGACACCATTTGCGTATAAATTACAATTTACTGACATAATTACTCTAAAGCTGGGCCTAATAAGATTAAAAATGAGGCCGCCAGAATTCGACACAACAGTAAATTTAAAAATCAGAGAAACGCATTGTACTTCATGCAGATGACATTCAGACTAATGAGGAGTAACGTATCGCATAATCACCATCACCAAAGTTACCAAAGTCACTAACGTCACTACCGTAACCACCATCAGCACCGTCACCACCGTCACCGTTATCATCTGTCATTGAAATTTGCATAAGGAAATGCAGGGAAATGAGAGTATTAATTCAAATCCATTCAAAATTTCGCATTCCATTTATGGTATCGAATGAATCACTGATCAACAATAAATAACACACAAAAATAAATTTATTTTTAATTTGTAAAAATGTTAACCATTTTTCTAAAAATTAATTACAATTTGTTATTTACTTTTATATGTCTCGGTAGACTATGTTTGTCTGTCTGTCCGTCTGTCCGCCTGTCTGTCCGTGTGCTTGTCGACGTCTATCTGGGCTTGTTAACAGTAACTCTATAACATGTTAACTTATGTATAGGTATGTATGGCAAAATATTGTATGAAATTTATTTATTTATGCATATGTCTACACGGGTGTGTATGAGTGTGTATCTAACCGCACCGGGTTTCTAGTGATTAAATTTATAAATTATATCATATCAACGAAATAATAACGAAAACTGCAAAACCTATGGATATATATATGTATGTATATGTATCCACAGGAGGAAAAAGCGCTTTGAAAAATTATTATTGCAACGTTTATTGACTTGAGTGTATCTGCAATTATTATTGGTAAATGGTGTCTCGTTCAGATAAGTTTTATGTGCACAATAACAACTCTAATAATAATAACAACAACAACAACTTCGACAACAATAACGATTACAGCTACTAAAAATGTTAAAAATTCAACTTAAATATGAACGAAAAGCAAAGACACAAATATTTTCTTGTTAAACGTATTTTAAGGCGTACCGCCTTGTCCAATACGGCATCCCGGTTTTTTCCTCCACTGCAAAAGATATTTGAAAAGTGAGCTTGGAACTTGTAGTGTGCGGCTTTGGAGTAAGTACTCGTACTATGAAGTTTGGTCATCTCGACCGCTGATGATATGCAGTAGTAATGAAATGAGCGCTCAGCTTTCAGTATATTTTATTACTAATAAAAGTTTTTTAATTAATTTCTCGTAATGAATGCGCAAAATATCGTAAAAGATAATAGATAATTTATAGACAATCAAGATGAAATCAAAAGTCACAAAACAAAAAAAACAAAACTATTACGAATGTGACGAACAATTGTAAGAAAAGGGAAAATGTATGTAATAAACTAGATGCAGGCAAGTACAGGGACTTTCAAGTTGCTATTACTACTTAAATAGTTTAAAATATCATATAGTTAACATATCACAGTACATTTATGATTAGTTTCATAAAAAGCTTAAGATGAAAAGTTTCCTTTAAATAATAGTATAATGCATATATATAACTACCACTTTGATTAAAATAATATTCATATAAAAGAGGCTCACATTTTATTGCTATATCACTTTTAGTCACAATCACAGATCTCTAACGATTCTCTAGTGACAGTAGTGAATTGCAACAACAAAATTTTATTATTTTTAATTAATTTAATTTTTGACTGACTGTACAGTTTTTTTGAGTACAGGTAAATAGCCATCATTTCTCACTTTTAATTGTTCGTAAATAGTTTTGAGACTGCAAAAGAACCACATAATCCAATATCAAAATGCATAATCCTGCTAAGAATAAGTAAGTTTAAAAATATCCTAAACACACTAAATGTGAAACAGTTCCCAAGTTAATAGAACTGAAATGGTAAAAGAACTTTCGAAACCTGCAATAAAATATATTATATTACATAACTCTTAAATGTTATTATTAATAAATCCATAATTTTTATAGCTGAAAATAGAAGAGATTCTAAAAATTTCAAAACTTACAAAGTAACTTCATCTGCTTATTACTAAAAACTATGTATTCTGACAGCTAACCGTCTAACAAGTGGCGAAGGATAAGACCAAGTAGACCACAAAACGACTTGGGTCCTTTTCCATTTTTCGAATTCTCGAGTATCGTTATTGAGTTAAAGCTAAATTGGCTTCCGTTCACATAACTACATCTCTTGTTATTCCAAGCAGTTCATTTAGCCTGAGGTTGGTTGCCAAGTCATCACCAACCCCATGATGTCCCAGACAGTGATCCTCCTGCTTGCTGAACATTACCACAATATATACACCGTTGTCTTCTCTTTTTCTAGACATAATCTAGACAAGGGATGTAATAAAACTGGGAGTAAAGGATTGCTACATAAATTAAAACAAATGTTATCATATATTTTACATTCATTGAAACTTCATTTATAACTTTCCCTCTGATTTAAAGAATCTGTTATTTATTCTTCAAAATAGAAATATGTTAAATAATGCCTTTATAGAGCTATACCAAATTTCTTCGGCTGTTGCTCGCGGTACAATACTGGGCACTGATCTGTTATTCTGCAAAATATCAAAAACTGATAACTCTACCATTGATACAGTCATAATGTAAACAACTGTAAGGACTTTAACGATGCATCACGAAATCTACAAAAAACCATATGTTAGATATATTAAATTGGCTTATTATAAATTAATTAAAATTAAAATAAGCACTCATAAAGTGACTCAAGATACTTTCAAACTTATATCTAATACTTGTCAATAAATTTCTGTTTCGATTTATGTATCCGTACAGTATGTGGATATACATTTAACTCAATAAGTTACAAGTAAAAAGTATTTTACTTAAAATTTACTAGCTGATATCATCATAACTAAAATAGTCTATATGTCACAGGACATAATGAGTAAATCAAAGTGGAACTACGATATTCAACTTCATAGGTCAAACAGATGTAATAGAACTCTTTAAATCTAATGCGCTCCGTACCATTACTCTTGGATCTGATTACTTCAAAAACAAGAAAAAACATTGGAGAGAAATTATGTATCGCAACCATACTTATATAGTAAAAATTCTGTAATTAGGTAATCCAATCTGCTAGTACTTAGGATAATGTCTTTTAACTACTAACCAAGACGTTCATTGAACATGACAGTCATTTTTAGTTCCATTAAATTTAGATTAGTTAAATTATAGAAATTGATTATAGAAATTGATTCTTAATTGATTGATTCTTAATGTCTAAGCAACCAATACGATTATATAGACGTAAAGCTTTGCGTAGAACCGTAAAACTAATAAAAGTTACGTGATATAGGTCGGTCTTTCTACAAATACTTCTGTACGGCGCAAAAGTGTGAATGCTGCCACAGATTGATGAAGCAGCACTTAGAAAGTTGGAAAAAAAAGTTCTTCGTGAGATCTTTAGTTCTCTACTAGTTGAAGAGGACAGCTAGTGACTTTTGATTTCAGTAAATTAATATGCAGTGACTTCATTAGCTTTTTTACATATCGTAGGGAAATCTCGACTCGCGTAATATTAAATTCTCGTTATTGGCCAATTTTGGCCAATACTGTATGTAATTCGGAAACTACTTCAAAATAATTAACGCCAACAATTTAACCAAAATGTTCGCATTAAAAACTTTAAACGTTTCACTGTACAGTCACTCTTAGGCACATATGTGTTTAATAATGCAGTTCATTTATACATGGTACTGCCTAAATACATCTTTGAAACGCTGATATAACACACATTTTTGCCTTTTTTAATATAAAAAATATCTATGAAAATCTTCATTTTTTCCTGAATTGAAAAATTGCGACCATTTTTATGATTTTTTTCATATCTTTCGATTGAGATTTATGATTCATGATCGCATTTGTGGATTTTTCGATTTTTTCCGCCTGTTAGTCTGTTTGAACATGGACTCACTGCGCACAGACAGGGAGTTGGTAGCAAAGATAGGTAGACTCGGAGCCGGACTAAGCGACAGAAAGCCAACAGCCAATCAGCAGACAAGTAAGCAAATACACCACATACCACATGCCACTTCATAGGAAAAAATGCCAAAAAATGCTAACGAGTGCAACAATTTAGTGGCAACTGCAACAACAGCAACAATAACTGCAGCAACATCAACAGTTGCAAGTGTGATTGAGTTTGGCAATTTGTGAATTTAGTTAAAATGCCAATTTTTTCCTTAGATATTTTTATATTTTCTTCTCTTATTATTATTTTACCACAAAAAATTATTTATTATCGTAGTTTAAAACGGTTTAAAAAAGTAAGAGTTTTATAATTTGACTGATATCTGAGTGGAATCACATGTTGTTGCTATTATTGTTGTTGTTGAATTATTATTAGGTTTTGTGGTTTATCGTTTCAAGTTAACGTGATTCATAATTTGTTGTGGCACGAATTATCTTAAAAATTGTCTTTAGAGATTTTTTTCCGAAAGATACATTTTTGCTTTTCTAATTCATTTTTTTTTTTTTTTTTGTTTTTTTTTGTTAAATATGTTTATTATTTTTTTCATAACTATGTTTTTTATGAATTTGGTCATAAATATAATTATGGTCAAAAGATAAAAAATTGGCATTTTTCAAAAAATTATCTCCAACAACTAAAAATAACAGAAAACACTAAGTTGAGAAAAATGTTAAAAAAATCCATAGATACTATATTTTTTTCGATAGATAGATATTTTTTTCTTCCTTACGTATATTAGTTTTATTTATCGATTTTCGTTATTTAATTTGTGCTTGTAAAAATTTGGTATCACGTTCGAATTGTATAATTGACCTTTGCCCAGTTCAGTTCAAAAAACAATAATTTTTATTAACTTAAACAAAAATGTAGCAAATGACAGCAGCTCCTACTCAAGATAATGGATCGAGTGAAAATTTCGTAGAAGCACATTTTTATGTAACCGTAATATTGAACTATACCTATGCTTCGGATTTGTCGGAAACTTCATGCATTCGATTCAAAAAAAAAAAAACAATAACAGCAAAGATCATTTTTCGATAATAAAAAGTTGATAATATATAACTGACAGGCTATTTCTTTATAATTGTAGTGCTTGGCGATAGACTAGGGTCTGTCAAATGTCAAGGTATTTGTGTTTCCTTACACCTCTATCATTATATATATGATTTGACATTAAAGATCTATGGTAGATAGAAAAACGTCAGCACTTGGAGTTTTCAGTTCAATTCGTTCTGTTTTTTATCACATGTTTCGGTACATACCATAAGATCTCTTGAATGTAAGAGCAGTTGTGCTTCTTGAAGATATGTGATATATCCATATTTGTTAGAAATGATGACATGGACAGTTATTACGTGAGAAAACGTTTGGTACTAAAGATTTAATATAAGTACATATATTTCTATGCTTTAGAGTCTTTGTGTCTGTTAAGCTTTTTGAGAGATATCTTTTTGTGTATATTTTTCAAATTTCAAGGTAGTTACACTTTTTCCAACTTTATGCTAGATATATTCATAATCAAACGTAAATAAGATCTGGCATAGCTAGTAATAGTATTGTTTATCACAGTTTTTCCGTTTTTGTAACATTTTATGAGAGATATATTTTTTTATTCAAAATTTTTCTCAAAGACAAGATATTTCTTACTGTTGCAGTTTTCTTGGATATCAATTTAATTTATAACACAAGATATGAGAGTAGTTCGGATTAAACACGCTCTTATTAATGGAGATTCACTGGCTTCTTATAATCAATAGCACTGACATTTATTAAGTGAGATATAATTTAGTGCCAATGCTTAGGAGTCATTATCACTTATTAAGAGAACTATGCTTCAATATATAAGATTTATTCAAAGCGGACATTTTTCCGCTCCTTAGATCTTTTATTTCACTCATCTATTATTCGAGATATACTTTTGTAAAGCAAAATCTGTTAATAGTTGAATCACTACAGACCATAGGAGTTATTGAGAGCGTTTTTTTAACCATTCAATGTATATAGATATATTTATTTTTTTATTTTATTTCTTTCTTATTTGTTTAATCATTATGTATTTATTTATATTTTATATACTTTGAATTATTTCCAATATTTTTTATTTATTTTTTTCTTAGTTTTTTTTATAATATGCACAATATTTTTTCTTTTTATATATTTTTTTTTCTGCAATAATTTTGTATATATAAAAAAGTGATAAAAAACTATTACGCAGATAACACCGAAAGTGTTTATAATTTCCACAGCATTCGATAAATTTCCTTCTGGAGCTACTGCTTTTGGTGCGAAAAGCGCTATGCCTGGCACTGCATGCGTACATGCAAATTCCGTTCGCAATCCATGCGCTCGTAACTCATTTGGTAGCTATGAGCCGCGCTTATTGCTGTTATGTCTCATAATTTTGCAACCTCAACTCATGCTTGAATGCAGGCAGTTTTCATATCTGCGAAATGCACTTGCATATGCCGCAATGCTAATTGCAATAAATTTGCAGGCCTGCAAGCGAACTCAAACCGTTCATACTCGTTTAATCCAAGTTATTAGTTAAAAATATCTTGAAACCTACACTGAACAAAATCTAAGTGCTTTCTTGATTTCTTGGTTACCACATGCAGGCAATATTAAAAAAAAAAAAATATATATACGTATATATATATATACGTTCATATTTATAGAAAAATAGAAGCAGTATTAAAAAAGAAAATAATATAGAAAAAAAGAAATATATATATATATATATATGTATATATATAGAAAATGATAAAAATTATTAAAACTTAAAATTATTATAGGTCATAAAATACACGTTAATCCAGATACATGGCAAGAAAAAAATCCAATTATCAATTATAATTAATTTTGTTTTTAATTAGCAATATAAAGTGATTAGATAAAGTAACGACATAATTTCAGTTTTATTTTAGTTATTTTTTATTTTTTATATACATTATTTTTTTTTAAATGAATTCTATGTAAATTTAAATTAAAATTTTTCTTTTTTTACTCTTTGCAGGTGAGTTTAGACGATTTGTGTGAAACTAAGAGTTTGCGGTTGAAAGTGAGTTACTGAAGAAATTTCTATGAAATTGAAACTTATTCGCGCAATTATTAAATACTTATTATATCATAGAAAGATGTACGTGCGATAAGATAAAAGCATACTTTGGATTTAAGATATAATATATATGTATGTATGAGTTTTATTAGTAACATCTATATATATATTTATATTAATATATATTATGGATTGTATGTACGTCAATGTCAATAGAGGCAGCATCAGACCCTTCAGTTTCTGTGCTGCTAGCATCAGTATACTGTGGAAAAACAACATTTTCCACAGCGTGTATATTTTTGCAGATGTGCACAACAGCACCATCTGCAAAAGGTTCACTGACCTGTGACACAACAGTCGACTGGTCGTTGTTAATTCCCTGCCCGACAGCAGTAGTGTTTGATGCGATAAGGGTAGCATCATCCCCTTTAGTTTGTTCATTAGACGTATCCATATGATATCCCACGAGTATTAGGGAAGTATAAAGTCGCCATCGGCAGAGCCCATTTACCGACAGAAGGCAAATTGAAAGCGGAGGTCGCCTGGTATCCGCAGTTCGCTATTAAGGTCATCACTAGCCCCGTGACCAAGTTCCTACAGGCATAGCTGTTCCACCGTAGATTGGGGGGTTGTTCGGGTCTCATTCATACATACACACATACTACACCATACACCATACATCCTAGGTACAAAAACTATAGATTGTTTCATATCTTCAATCAAACCCAGGGTGTTTTCCTTCACCCCGCCTAGTTGCTGGCGACCCCAAAAACCAGCAGAGACATGACCTAACTGCTTTGGGGTCATCGATCCTACAAACAACTAAACTTCCATTAAAGGCCGATCGATTGACTAACGAACTTAATGAGTAGCACCAAAATGCAAAGACTCATCTACTCCCCGAGACGCTAAGATGTTATAGTAGCCATTCGGACCACGTCAGTCAGCCTACATAAAGTTACTACTAATACACATAAAATTACTACTACTACAAATACTACGTAAAATAAAACAAACACAACTACATAAAACAACAAAACATAGACTACATGACAACACAAAACTACCTAAAGGTAGATCTTGGTTGTACACCTCGTTCTAGAAACGTTAAAAATTCACAGTCGTCTGACAAATGCCAGGTGATTGCGAATATTCATATTTATAGTCCGAGTTGTAGCTAAGCCCCTACACCACGTCAAGGTGCCTACCATGTAGAGGTAGTTAGTTCTCTTAGTTAGTTCATAAGCCATTTCCTTACATTAATGTCCTAGAATTCATTCAACGTCTTCCTGACAATTTCAATAAAGTAGCTTATTGTGAGCTCACAGAAAGGTTCAGGATAAATTCAGAATATCTTTGATCCTCTCTTGGTTAATTCATCAGCCATTTCCTTACATTCACGTTCTAGCATCCAATCTAACACTAGTAATAAAATTCCATGGAATATTAAAGAGGTTTGAGATATTTGTTACAACCTGAAGGGCCTTAATCCCACTTACTTTCATCCTTATGCGAAAATATTCTCTCACGCACATATCAATGACAAAAGACTGTTCCTGTAAGACGTTGAAACCAATTCGAAACGACCAAGCACTTCCGATACTAATTATCGGAAGTACTTCATTGCAGATAGCAGTTTTTCAAACTAAATCAATCTTTACATAGTTGATGAAACCTGTATTATACACATAAAGGACAACAAAGCATATCTTGACATTAGAAGTCAAAATCTGTATATATATATTTTTAAATATTGCTTTATATATGCAATTATTTAAAAGTTTTATGTTTACTAGTACATCAGTCATATACTTAACAACTGTAAAATTATACAATTTTTTATAAGAAGCAGAATTTATTAATCGTTTTTGTGATACACTACAAATTATTAATTATATTAATAAGTACATTAAATATATTAAAATATTTGATTTCAAACGAATGCATGAATGCCTAAAACAACTTTCCTCATATTACAAATAAAATACATTTAACACTTCAAAATAAATTGTCAGTTTAGTTTTGAAATATAAATGTTTAAAACATTCAACTGGTTTAAAATATAATTCATTCATTTAATTAAGTAAACTGAGAATTTGTTAAATAATACCAAATTATAACAAATAAATGCTGACAATTCTCATATATATTTTGCATAATTTGTTTTTTATTGTCTCAACAAAAAAAATGCAAAAAATGCATAAAATGCTTATAATTCTTATTAAGTTTACTTTAAAGCTTAATAATTCCTCAGTACTAAGTTACGTAATTTGAATTTTTAATAATGATTTAATATGCTTATTAGAGTTTGGAAAAGTAAAAAAGGAATATATTTTGACTTTAGGGTACTCCTTATATATAAATGCGTAAAAATTTAAAAAGTACTGTTTATACAATTAATGAAAATCAAGTGAGTTGATTGGTAACGCATTGATTATTTGAGCTATTCCGAAGATATTATCACAAATAAGTGCTTACAATTCTCATTCGGTATAATGTGTTGGCCACGTTACGTGACCAAGAAAATATATGTATGAAATATTTACAATTCTTATTAAGTTTACTTTAATTCTTAATAACTTTGCAGTACTGATTTCAGTAATTTGAATTTTTAATAATGGTTTAATATGCTTATTGGAGTTTGGAAAGCTGAAAAACGAACATTCTTTTAACTTTAGTGTTTATGTTTATAGGCGTTTGCGTGGAACTCGAAAATGTTAAGTTTGACTTAAGTCAATTTGTTAAATATAAATTGAAATATAGATGCATAAAATATTCAATTGATTAAAAAAATACAATTTATTTAATAAATCTAATCAACTGAGTTGATTTGACGATATGTGCATATGTATTGATGCTTGCGTAGAAACCATATATGTCTATCTGAACTTAAGGGAATTTGTTGCCGGCATTTGTATCAAATATTATCTTTAGAAATGAATAGTTATTTTGGCTTCAAAATATTAATGCTTGTAACATTTCACTGGCTGCAAATATTAGTTACACATTATATTAGGAGTTTTTTATCTTATGTTCAACACCTCCCAGTTCTTATTAGAGTTTATTAAATGAATAAATTGTGCAGGTGAAATGATTGCCTTTGAAATACTTTATTATTTGCCTATATAGAAATAATGCTGTGCAGGTAAATGTGATATAGGGTTTAACTAATATAGCCGTCCAGAATTAGATCTATAAATAATACTCACTGTCATAGAATTTATTTAAGCTAATGTTGTTCCATTCAATACCTACTATACACTCATTACTGTTTTTTAGCTTTTTCCCACTTATATTAAATGGAGTAACACGCCTATTGATGGTTGTATGTTAAGCTATGGTGGATCAAATTGTTTGGAGATCTTTAAAAAGTTGATTATTAATCAACTGTTTTTAGCTGAAAATATCAATCAATAAATTTATCAAAATAGTATAGATTTTTTTGTACTGATTATTTGTATTTAATTTTTATATATTTTTTATAAATACATGTCTACTGAAAGAACAGTCAACAGTCAGCAGTTCATGTTATTCAAAGTTCAAAAAATAATAAATAATTTATGCCGAATTGATTAATTTGACAAGCGCTCAGAAGCCTGCCCGTACACGTATTCGTGATGTTGAACAAACATTTAACTAATTATGCAACTGTATTGAACTTTTAATTAATTGGAAACCACAACATGACAAAGTTAACACGAAATCTACGCAATCTGCTCGAGAACAACGATTGCCAGAAAATCATGCAAAAAAATGACAGGTAGGCCAAGCACAGTCAACCTAAAACCCAGTAACCAGTAACCAATAACCAATAATCAATACCCAAAACGCGAGATACAAGATACAACCATGAAGCGTTATATTGACTTTCAGTTATTGAAGTGAATAATTTTTTATATATTATTAATCTTGAACACACAAGCCTACATGCATTGTTATAATGCTTTCAAATTATAAATTTTATATGTTGTATAAATAAAAATAATTAAAATTGTCGGAGATACATAGAAATGGTTGAAATTACTGCCCTGCTGCTTCCTTCCCTCTCTGCTTGCTGTTGTCGAAAGGTTGGTTTTGTCACGTTTTCGCTAAACGTAACTGCGTTCCACACGGTTGAGATACACTTAAGCCAGGAACGAATGCAACTAATGATTTATTTGCTAAATTTTGAATTTTGTCTAATAAATGTTTGCAATCTCTTAAGAATTTCTTGTGTTACTGATATTTGGCAAAGAGGAAGCCAGGCATTTGCCGCCACAATGTTGGCTTTAATTATTGCGATAAAGTCTCAATTAAAAACTGCAGTTAACCAACATAGCGGGTGAGGTTAGGTTTAAGGTTTCAATACTCTATGCATTATCCAAAATTATTCAACCCAGCTTCGCTTAGCTGCTTATGTACTTAGGCTCTACAGAACTGCACGTCTTACATTTGTGAATTTATTTTTTTTATACGAATACGAGTACTGCCAGCTGCTGCTAAAGCGCGACTTTGTGTAGGTGGCAACTTTACACGGCGCTGTTAAGGCAAGAGTTTCTCTGTTAATTGATGTGCATTGTTAGATTTTTGCAAAATAAATGTTTCAAAATCATTACAAAACGTTTTGAACATTTCGTTTATTGCCGCATTTGCCTCTGATTGCCTAAATGTTCCATTCCATTGCGAATTAAAAAGCCAAAATATTTGTCATGTCCATTAAATAAATTAAATTCTTTTTCGCTTAAATAAATGCTTTTAATATGTTTTTAAAATAAAATAGATTTCCTGTATAACGGCTTCAGTGGCGTAGCTAGGGATTAGTATCATTATCCTATCCTTTTAAAAAAATTTGATGTTTATTTTCAGACCTTCATCAATTCCTCTACTCCTCTACATTGTTACCATAAATCGCACTGCGACCAAAATAGATCCCTTATTTGTAACACCCATAACTCATATTCAACAATCTAGAAATGAAAGAACAAAACTAAATTAATTGTTTATAAATATTTTTAAATTTGTTGAAATTAATCTACAGAACTATCATCAAGTTCAATATCCTTAATCCTATCAATTTCAATTGAAAATACATCCATGTCGAGAGCTCTTCGACTGGCTAACTTCATGGGAAGTTAGTTTCAATTTTAAAAACCATTGCTCATATTAATCTTGGGAAACATGGGTACAGCATCATAGAAAGCGAAACATTGATATTTACATTGTCACAGAAGTAAAATAAAATTAAATTAATTATAATTTGAATTGAAATTGTTTTTTTTTTCTCTTTTAATCCTGAAAAGCCATTTACATATTTATTATCTATTGTTAATAGAATTCAAGGCTCCCATCATATTAAAATCTATCCTAATAATAGCTATTAAAGATGCAGGACGTGCCTTGTGAGTGTAATATTTAATATAATTGTAAAAATTTATTTACTACAGATAATGATAACTTTTGAAACAGGACAAAACTAAAATTACATCACTTATAGTATCAACTCAAATTCTTATTAAAGTATACTAGCTTCCGGGATTATTTACTGATCTTATATTAATATCATTTTTCTTAACAACTAGTTAGAAAGCATTAAGCAATTTTATAATGCTTTAATATTGTACCATATGAGAATTATATATATTAAGATTGTAAAAATTTTTTTGCAGTGATATTTTTGAAACATTAGTATAATATATATGACATAAATTTTCTATTCGTTTTATGGCTTAGATGGTGTAGCACTTGGTAAAGATTTTTAACTCTGCATTTGTTTTAGATACATACATATACCATATATGTATGTATGTTTATAGTTCATAAACGCTATTAAGGTATAAATTTTTCCATGAGGACTTACGAAACATTACTTAATATATGAGTATAATGTAATATATATGACGGGTTTGGATTAAAATAAAAGCTTATATTATATTATTATACAGGCCATTATATTAGGCGTTACCAACAACGCACAGGTATATCTGTCAAACTGATATTGCCAACGAATATTGAAATTCATACGAATGACAGCTGTTTGTATTGTCACCGCAAGCATTTGTGTTTAAGTTTTAAAGGATAAAAGTTATTCGAAATGGAACTCAAATGTTATAGTGTGATTTCGTTATATTTAATTGGAAAATTACAACCAATCTTGTGATTCGTACCATAAATCTTTATAATAGTACAGGCAACGTTGCCAAACATTAAGGGTGATAGACGAAGAAAAGCAGCAACATAACTTGAAAAGGTTCGAATAGTGAAGGTTCGATTTAAACGACATCCACGTCGTGGTGATATTCAAATTGCCAAAGATATGAAAATATCCCAGCCGAGCATCCGACGCATATTCCAAAACTATCTTAAGGTAAAGTCTTACAAGTTCCAAAAGGCACAAAAGCTTACACCAATGCAACAAAAAGTTAGACTCGAAAGAGCAAAGGAGTTGTAACGCTTGCATTTCCACTCATTCCCTGATGAGAAAAATGTCCCCATTAGTTTATAAACTCTCATAGTGATTATGTTTATTTAACTGAATGCACCGTATGCAAACATTTCGGTCGTATACCATGAACGTTTCAACAAGATTCCAACTCGGCACCGTCTCAAAAAACTCGTGTGAAGCAAGAATGATTAAGAAATCAGGTTCCATACTTCACTTTATCCACATAATGGATGATAATGGATAATAATTTCGAATTCGCCAGTTGCAATTTTTATGGACTATTCCATTTTAAAGAGCTCGTGTGAGCCAAGAATGGTTAAAAAATCATGTTTCATACTTCATTTCATTGGCTTTCAATGGCTTTCGAATTCGCCAGCGTTGTAGGGTTAGCCAAATTTCAGTAAATTAACTAAAATTTTTATTGTTTTCTTTTAATTTCTATTTGAACCCTTCTAACTTTTAAATTGTGTTTGATTTGTAAAATTTTGTAGTGCTTTATTTTGGTGGCAGCTCTCTGAGGTGGTAACACTCCATGCAATTCGCAGTTGATGCACCCATATATCTAAGCCACTGAATGCATTCATTATTTTGCATAGTGATTGTCACATATGTGTATGTATATGTACGTATGTATGTCTATATTATGCAATGAGAATGCATTTAATTTTAAATAAAATTTAATTTCAATTAATTAATGAATCAAAATATATAAATCATTTAAGTAACCATTTTTTATGGATTTTTGTTTTCTGCAAATGTTTCCAAATAAAAGTGAAATGGAATGGATTGGCCCAGCAAATTTGATACTAAATTTGTAATTGAAAATTAACGAAAAAATTGTTAGTGAGCTTTAACGTTAACGACTGCGAAAGACCGTTCATGAAAAAACTGTTGTGGTTGCGGACTATTAATTTAGGTGCATTTGTTGCAACAGCTAAGCAAATGCAATCTATTTCTGTCAAAGGAATGTACTAATATTTATCACTTAAATGTTTAAACTTTTAAGTTTGGATATATGAACATGCGAGGGGCTCTGCTGACCCGCGGTTTTTGCACCACACAATAAATTATTTAAATAAATGCGCATTCGAGCGTTCGTTGAAGTGGGAAAATATAAGAAAAAGTAAAAATAAAAATAAAATAAAAAAAATATTATTTATAATATTTAATTGTTGTTTATTTATTGTCACAGTTTTTTTTTTTTTTTTGATTAAATGTTAAGTATGTTTGTTCAGTTTGCTAGGCCGCACAAATCATTTGCCAATTAAACGTCGCGTCGTCGATGTGCTTTTTAATTGAGTTATTTATCAAATCTCGAGGCGCAACAAATCCGGCAAATTTATTAAATCCACTTGAGGCCCGAGTTGATTTTAAGACTGAAATTAGCGTTAAATTAAGTGTTGACTTCAAATTTTCAGCAAATGTCATGTTGAAGTTGCTAACATTTGTTGCAAGTTTGTATTTTTCTCAATATCTTTTTTTTTAATAAAATTTTTTTTTTCCATTTAAAATCTCTGCATTTAGATAGTAGCATAAACCACAAATATTCGCATAAATTTGTATTAAATTTTCATTTACTAAGTTTCTTTTTTTTATATATAAATAATAATAATAATAATAATAATGATAATAAATTTTTTATGGTGATAAATATTTAACTACTGGTTAACGACGTGTATCTACAAAAGGAGATTTAAGGAGGACACTTCGCTGCGGTATGTGGCGTACAAGTTGTCTTATGAAAATATGCTCGTAACATGACTGGCATTAATGCCAATATTGTCTACATTCGCTTGTTTATTATTTCACAGTTGTATCTTACAATCTGCAATTTTAAAATAATGACCACTACACCATAAATACGTCAGTACTATTGGACTTGTTACCCAGTAAGTTTACATGAACATCACAAATATACACTGTGAGATACACTTCTTCTACAAATATTATATGGAAATTACATTTGCTATTGTTTTCTTTTAAATATTTAAACGATTTATTTGTTTTATATGGGTAGTTAAATAGTATCTAAATAGTACCTAAAACTGTCCAATCTGCTATTGTACCAGAGCTCATTTTATTTAAATATCACACAATTCATAAGTTGATTTCTAATATATAAAAAGATATATACTGACTCAAATAGCAGCCTGTCCATTTAGTGCCATTGATTTGAAGACGTGTCTTCTAAGCAAGTTATCACAAATATACATTATAGCAATCACACAAATTTTTAAATATTTTTAGATATTAGTATTTTTTTTTTGCTGACATCATATATCATATTGATTGTTGCTATTGTTTTTGTCATTTCTTATAAATTACGTGCTGAAGTCATCAATAAAAATTTTAAATTTAATTAAAAATATTAGTTAAAATCAATAAAAGACATTATACTTACTCAATGTTAGAGTCTAGCATATATCACAATTCATTTTGAAATTTTGTTTATTTGAATTTTTATTACTCATTTAATTTTACTTCGAATTCCAAAAAAACAGCACTTGAATGTCTTTTATATGTCATTCACCTTCCCTTAAAGTACAAATTCATAGCTGCGTGTTTTCATGAAATACAATTAAAATATTTAATGTATCTCAACTAAGTGATAGTATTTATATAATTTTTGCAATAAGTGTGCAATAAACCACCTCCTAACACTATATTCTGAGCATTTTGGCTCCCGACCACCATCTGCAACAACGTTGGAGTAATCAATGTATAAAATAACATAAGCTATCAAAAAATGATAGATGTTATACCAAAAGTTGTGAGTCGTTCAAAAGTAATGGTTACTATAATCACGATTGTAGTATTAAGTGGAGAGCGAAGTATCTCATCGACATATAGCGTAAATAATTCCGGGATCTGCGCAATAGAGCATGGTCAATACGAAGTCCATTATTGTGAAGGATTTCGGAAGCGAGAGAAATACCTGCCTGAAAAAGTCTGTAACTACAAATTTTTATTAATAAATTCATATTGATTTATTTCGATAATAATAAATGTGTCTGTTAGTAAAGATTTCTGTTATGTGGATATTAATTCCCACCACGAAACGGCTCGATATAAAGATACGCGACGTAGCTGGTACCATAGTCGGTGTTATCCATGTACAGTCCATCATTTTTGTTAAAAATTTGTTAATTTTTTTATGTTTAAATTTACTAGTTGTTCAATTTCCGTTGTGTGTGTTTTCTAGTTTTAATTGTAAAATTTTACCAAAAATTACTTACGCGGCTTACTTACCAACTTTAAATGTCTTTTGTGGTTTCCAGCATTTTCCTTTTGTTTAGTGAAAGTACCACAAAAAATTGGTTTCAATAGATAATTGCCCGTTATAAGGGAAAAGTGCATTACATAAATTTCTCTTGCTTTGGCTAGAAAAAATCTCAAATATATGTGCTTTTAAAATAATTTGGATTTTAGTTCTCTTCAAACACATATAAAAATAAAGAAACGGAAGAATTGCCTTACAACAATCATATTTTGATAAGTGCTGTCACAGATAACCGGGTAATTTCTTAAGTGAGTTTTGTCTTTAACTGCCAAAACTCTGACAGTTATAGTTGGGTTAACCAGGTAGAATTTCTTTTACTTGCTGCAAACTGTTTTTTTAAGGTTGAATCTTTTACCTGTTACCTATGACGGTGAGTAATGTATCTTTCACCTGTGGCTAATCTATTATAATAAGAGATATGTGATTAAAAGCAAAAATGTTTTCATGAGATAGCTAAAGGCACATATAACGTTTAAACATAGTATTCCAAGAAATTAAAATTAAGACTCAGACCGAAATCAAGACTGATCTTTTCTAAGGTCAAGGAAACAAGGAAACTACTGGAATATCATTTATTTATAAGGAAATTCTTAAGGAGCGAGATTCTGGCTTTCATTTATTCTTTTATCTTTCCAATGTCTAAAAGAAAATTCTCAATGAGTGATATTCTGACCGTCAATTTTTCCATTTTTACTTCATAGATTGAATTTAAAGAAATGTGACTGAATCTTAAGGGCTGTTTAACTATCTTCGTATTTTTTAAATTGTGGACAATGTTGTCAAAGATACAGACTGTAACATTCATTAACTTTATAAATAAACTTATTAAAATATTTTTTTTTATTAAATTTAATTTTCAACGTCAGTTATGACAAAAAAAATTATTTTCTTAATATATACTATTATTTTCAATACAGCGGTTTTCCAACAGTAGCGAATATTTTTTTTCTTAAGAACCTTATTCAACAAATTGTTATTGTTAAAAATGCAAATAATAATACACATATAATTATGACTATAATAAGACTCAATGGGATATAATATATATTGTGCTATCTCTAAAAAGAGTCTCCTAATTAAATTCATTTTAAAATTAAATAGTATCTTGATGTTCAAGACTATATACATATATCATTTGAGCAATGTACAGGTACTGGAATAATAGTCATACAATATTTGTACATTCTTCTTATTTATTTCAATGATCATTGTCAAATATTTTCGTTGCTTTGGATAGTCATCCCTAGTTAAAACTAAGACATTAAAGTAACTTATAAAACAAAAATAGTTCCGGCTGAGTGCAGTACTAACTTCAATATAGTTCCAAGGAAGTCTCGAGAAACATGTTGACCATCATACATCACACAAAGTACATTTAAAACGATATTGGATCCACTAATAAGTTATTGCATTATAAATGAGTAGAATGATTACCAAAACAAGCTCCACACAGAGTATTGATAACCGAAATACTGAGGTTTCAATTACATATCATATCATTTAATGAACTATAAGCAAAAAAGAATATATCATATGAATCACTTTATAACACACTGTTCTATACTTTAAAAACTAAGTATATAGTAGGGTAAAATAGTTGGATAGTACCCCGATAGTAGGGTAAAATAAAGGCTACTCTATATCTATTTACCTACACTTTAAAAAAATAGGTATATTGCTCTTTAACAGAATTTGGTAATATCTGAAAGTCTTCCTCAAACAGATCTGGTAATTTAGGAAAGTAATTTTTATGTGTTAAGGTGTTTTTTTACTTTGTGTATTTTTTAAGTTGTCAATTTTTATATAAATATATTGTATCTACTCTTATTTTTTGATAAGTCCCTAAAGGTAAATTGAAGTATGATAAACCCGATTGATTCTCGTGAGGTAGCCTATTTTTGGTTTCTTTCTTTTTCTCTAATAATTATTCAACTGTTACTCATCTCAAGTTATAAAAAGGGTTTGATTCTCTTTCCCAATAAGTGGGAAAATATTGCTTTTCTCAGGGCAACAAACATTGCTGCTGCCTTATTCCTAATAAGTTTTTTTGCCTTTTCATACCTTACGTCCCAGCCTCCCTTAAATGATATAGAATCCATACTTTATTATTTAGCTTTTCTGGACACTTCATCGCAAGTCATGTTGACTGCTGAGGTTTAAATACCTTGAAGATTGCCTGACACACAGTCAAGATAACATTTTTGATTTCAGTAATAACATTTAATATTAAAGTGAATACATTTAATGATTGCACATATTTTGGTTGGTAGGTGGTATTATTTTTGCTCAGGCATTCTAATAATTTTGTTCCAACCCGGATCTAACCCGGAGTAATCTGTGTACTCCATAACATCATGGTCAATCTAATGTATCAATATATATGATGTATTTAAAAAAGTGTTCCTACTTAACAACTATTTCCCTTCAGAGCTTAATTAATTATACATTTCATTCATGAAAATGTTAACCCATCAATATGAAATAACAAAATATTTCTAAGATATTTGACGTACATACATTGGACAAAGTATGATGAAATCGAGTACTTAATGACTTAAGCTCAGTGAAATAATACTTAAAATATGCAAAACATACCCACGTAAGGATGTAAACAATTGTTACAACTCAATATGCAATGCAATATAATGTAATATTAGCTATTCACATATTAGCCATTGTGTAGTACATAATATGTATGTGACATGAACGTGCTTTGAGATTTCGATAATATATCAGAAAATCACAATAAAAACTAACCAGATGCCATATATGCAATGAGCAGCCTTTAAATCATTCGATAAACCTTAAAATTGGCTTGAAAAAATTTGTAATAACATAAAAACTGTCAATCAATCTGAACTGCGTTTGAAATTGTCTGCGACATATTTCCCAGCCTCTGCAAACAATCAATCAATTGCGTTTTCCAATACTGCACAATTGTGTAACTGCACTCATTTGCATCTGAGCTGCAGTTAGACGTTAACTCAAGTCTTGCCTTCAAATTAAGTCAATTCGATTAGTTGAGTGAAATGCTACAGTCAGGGAAAATCTTAACCTGTGGTATTTTGGAACGATAACATACCCATTGATCCAAAAGAATACTCCAATGTCATAAGCCAATTGATTTGGCAAATTTATCCAATTTCGCATAAGTGAATGCTATACGATTTTCTTATTATTCGATAGTTATTACTCGATGAAAACCTGCTTATAGTCTAAGGCATTGGGAGTCAATATGAGATTTTCTGACATATTGAATATAGTGTAATCAACAGATACATTTTATATAAAAAGTTATACGGAATAAATAAACTAGAATTAAAAAACAAAAATAAATCAGTGCTCAATCAAAATGTATTATGTCAGCTTCAAAGTAGATCCCATCGTACGATATATAACTATGTCAAGCGTGATCTATTCCTCTACATATTTTTCCTAGATTGATTGAATTTAAAAAATTTTTCAATAATTTCACAATCACCTCGAAATGTCTTCCTTGAAGTGGTAATTTCAGCTTCGAGAACAGAAAAATATCACACATATCCATAACATGTTTAGTCGATCATAAAAAAAACGAGAAATTATTTTCATTTATAAAATTACGACTTAATTAATTTAAAATGTACTCTGTCATAATATAATACTGTGATATAATAATACACTTCTATAAATCAAAACTCTTTAGCAATTCTTATGGTATATAGATTTTGTATAAATTATGTATGAAAAATCGAACATACTGAAGCTTATATTTGGAGTGATGTACAATAGTCTAAATACTCCTATAATGAAAGTTAATAATTTTTAAATCTTCAAAATTATAATTATAAATCATAACCATCATTATAAATCATTATAAATCATAACTCACTTTTATCTCCAACGACTTTATTAGAACTTAGTGAGTTCTAAGTCAATTTAACAATATATTTTCTGCAGCAGCCAGATAAGGATTACGAGAAAGATTTCTCGTCGAAGATACAATTTACTTATAACACATTGTAACAATTCTGTCACCAAAGTATTTGCAATCTTGATTATCCCTTATCATCTACAGTTTTAAAGTCTATTAAAAATTTTGATCTGGTAAACAATCTTCCTTTAGCCATCTTTATCGGTCTTCAACTAAAATATGTATCAACTATTTTTTTTCATCGTTTTAATCTCTATTGTTTTGCCTCTGTTGTAGATAAATAACACAGGATGTCAAAGGACATAATCATTCTACCTGGACAATTTATTTATTTAATATGCTCTAATAAGAACTGAGAGTTGTTGAACGTAAGAAAAAAACTAATATAATGTGTAGCTTATATTTTTACCCAGTGAAATGTTACAAGCATTAATATTTTGAAGCCAAAATAGCCATTCATTTCTAAAGAGAATATTTGATACAAATTCCGGCAACAAATTTCCTTAAGTTCAGATAGACATATACGGTTTTTACGCAAGCATCAATATACATGCACATATCGTCAAATCAACTCAGTTGATTAGATATATTGTATAAATTGTATTTTTATAATCAATTAAATATTTTATGCATCTATATTTCAATTTATATTTAACAAATTGACTTAAGTTAAATTTAACATATTCGAGTTCCACGCAAACGCCTATAAACATAAACACTAAAGTTAAAAGAATGTTCGTTTTTCAGCTTTCCAAACTCCAACAAGCATATTAAATCATTATTAAAAATTCAAATTACTGAAATCAGTACTGCAAAGTTATTGAAAATAAAAGTAAACTTAATAAGAATTGTAAATATTTCATATATATATTTTCTTGGTCACGTAACGTGGTCAACACATTATACCCAATGAGAATTGTAAGCATTTATTTGTGATAATATCTTCGGAATAGCTCAAATAATCAATGCGTTACCAACCAACTCACTTGATTTTCATTTATTGTATTAATAGTACTTTTTTAAATTTTTACGCATTTATATATAAGGAGTACACTAAAGTTAAAATATATTCCTTTTTTACTTTTTCAAATTCTAATAATCATATTAAATCATTATTAAAAATTCAAATTGCTTAACTTAGTACTGAGGAGTTATTAAGCTTTAAAGTAAACTTAATAAGAATTATAAGCATTTTTTTCATTTTTTGCATTTTTTTTGTTGAGACAATAAAAAGCAAATTATGCAAAATATATATCAGAATTGTCAGCATTTATTTGTTATAATTTGGTAATATTTAACAAATTCTCAGTTTACTTAATTAAATGAATGAATTATATTTTAAACCAGTTAAATGTTTTAAACATTTATATTTCAAAACTAAACTGATCATTTATTTTGAAGTGATAAATGTGTTTTATTTGTAATATGTTATGAGAAAAGTTGTTTTAGGCGTTTATAAGCGTTACATTAAAGTTTTCATAGCTTTTTACACCAATAAAAATGAATTAATGTACTTGTTAATGTTATTGATAAGTTGTAGTGATTGTTCTATCATAAAAATTCTTGAAAACTTCTGTTTTTTCATAGAAAATTGTATTACCTCTCTTAATTTACGGTTCAAAATTCTATTAAAAATTTATGTCCGATAAACAATGTTCCTCAGTCATCTTTATTTCGTACTACCGTTCTTCAAGTATGTGCCAAATATATTTTTTAATCAGTTTAAATTCTGTCTTCTGCCTTTTTTTTTAATCTTTGTCCTTTACGTGATGTTGGCATTTCACATTCAATTATCAACTGTTTTTGTTTTCTATTAATAGATACTGTTTGATCCATGTTTTTTGCTACCGTTCTCCAGTTGGTATAAATTATATACCAACTATATTCTTTAATCCCTCTAAACTCTGTTGTACCGCTTCTTTCTTAATTGTTCGTTTTTACGTGTTCTCAGAGATTGACATTCGAGTATTTGCTGCTATTTTTGTTTTTTAGAGATAGATAATCTATTTATGTTCCATAGCAATATAATATGTATAAATAATGCAGGAGTATATATTGTATAATTAATATTATGTAGAGTACCATTAGTTCGTTGTGAGCCGAAATAATTTTTCCTGTTTTGAAAAATGCAAATATCAAATTTACATTTTCATTTAGAAACTCACTGGTACTGCCTTTGAAGGAATTGTGTGGAAATAAAATTTTCAGTTTCCAAATTTGTGCAGTTTTTTTTTGCAATTATATCTACGCATAAACACCTACCATGGCACGGTAGACACATGGTCAGATACACGGGCGCAGATAGACGGACAGGCAGACAAATAAATTTGTATCTTTCGACTTTGATTTAATGAAGTTTTCCTTCGGATTAATTTTTTTTTTTTGGTTTACATAAATTTTTTTGCTGGCATTTTGACTAAAGTGTGAACTGTAAAACCTTTTTTATCTTGAAAATGAAAAGCAAATGTATTTCATGTATAATTAAATAAAATTCATTAAGTACGAGTATTTTGTTGATTGATTAGCTGAGTATAAAATGCATTTCAACAAATCGTAGCTTAAAACGAATTTGTTTGTTAATTAGCCCGGCAGTGGCATTAAGGCTTGTCAGAACTGACCTTGCAACCATCGAAGTTCATTTGCCTTGCCACTGCCAATTTGAAGTCGTCAGTCAGTTACTTTGCGTCCAATAATAATAAATAAATACTTTGATATAGAAACGTCTAATGTCTAATAAAAATGAATGCAAAAATACAAATGAAAAGGTTACATTTTATGCATTATAATTATGATTTGTTGCATTTAATGCATTCGACTTCAGTCGACTGCATTTGACTGCATTTGACTGCATTTGATTGCATTTGGCTGTATTTGATTGCATTTTGGTTCAATTGTTGGATTTGTTTAGGCGCCGTGCTACCACCTACACTGCCGGTAAATGTTGCAATTCCGCTAAGACTTTCAATCCATTAATAAAGCTTAGCTCAGTTGTTTTCAACGAGGCTGAGCTTAATTAAAAATGCAAATCGTTCCGTGCTCTGGTAGATTCTTGCGGCGCCTTCAGTTTATTTCATTCATTCAGTTAACTCATTGAGATCGGAAGAAACATTTTGCATTATTGAAGTTTATTATTGACATTAAACTGTTTGGATCATTGGATCGAATCGCAAAGAATATTATTTAATATTATTTTAATTGTTTTATTGCTATTTAAAATATTTAAATTTATGCAATAAATGCTGCATTTATCTTGTCGTATTGCTGCAAGCTTGTTAACAAATCCCACTCCTAGCTCGACACTAATCTTGATCAATGTTTGTTTCTTGTTTACTTAACATTTATTAAATTACATTAAATTCATTTAATTTTCATTAATTTTTTTTTATTTTAATTTTACCTGATTTTCATTAATATTCACTTGCATTTGCCTAGTTTGCATGCAACATTTATTTAACTTGTCTTCGCTTAAATACTCGATTTCATAGTCAATTTCGCTATGAATTAATTGTTCTTGCCGTAATTCGCATTATAAATGTAAAAAAATCGATTAGGAAATCCATTTAAATATTAAATACTGACATTAAATAGCATAAAAGTTATTTAAAGTACTGTCATTACTTTTGTTTATGGAGAATGAAATATTGAAACGTTTTTAAACTTCTCAATCACTCAGGCATTTAGTATACATTAAATGATTAAATACTTAAAGACCAAGGAAACACAAATAAGTGAGATTTCACATAAATTTTTTTATAGATTGTATATTTTATTAATTGACTCATTGCAACGGATATTTAATTTCCAATTAGTATAGAATTAATATTCTCACACAATTCAATATTCAGATTCTTTTAAACATTTTCTTATATATATGTGCAAAGATCACATAGGGGACAAATCATCTGAAAATGATTGAATATATAACAAAAATAATTACTGTATTTTTATATATGGGTAGAAACCAATCAAAATTATCACATACACCTATAATAATCCGATACCAACGATGTTGACCAAACAAAAGGATCACTTGTGAAATTCACCTCTGATATTTGAAGCGAAAGGTTTTCTTATATGCTAGGTTTTCCTTGATAGTACAAATATAATATAGTTTAAATATAGTTTAAGGTGCTGACTGCTATCAAATGTTTTCATTCGAAAATCGCCTGAGGCTGCTGTTCATCAGTATAGTTATAATTATGGTTATACTTTAATGCGAAATGAAGTTTCTCATAGTTTACACATAGGCTTAATTGAAAAACTTGCACCTTAACTAAATGGATCAGTCCGAAAAGATAGACTATCGACTCCGCTTAGCAGCAGACGAGACTTCCTGTCACATTTACTGTGGCTGCCCAGCTCTGATCTGGGCCAGGAGGAAGTTACTACTCTCCCCTTCTGCCATTAGGAAGTCCTTAACGACTAACATTCCTTACAAATAATAAATACATAAATCTACTTTTAGTATTTTATTGTTATCACTCTTTCATGACCTGTATGACATCTATTACAACGTGATCTTTGACCTACTTAAAATACAAAATTAATGAAAATTGTTTATTAGATATAACTAATTGAATTCACTTTGAGTTCTAGGTACTAGGTATAAGTTTGTTGTCACTGTCACACGTCAAGAGAAGAGAAAGAGATTTTTTAAAAATTCAAAACATATTTTAAATATTTTATGTAAACTTCGTCCATCTCACTGTGTTGTAAGCCTGACAATTGTTAGAGTGCGGCCAAGTTAACGTACGTCAGTAATTTACGCCAACGAGAAAATGAAATACAATGAAGCCTTGTGAGACAAAACCAGAAACCCTTACCATTTACGGTTATATTTCATAGATACAATAACGAAACAGAAATAATATGTACATGTGCACATTCGTAAAAATGAAAATTTCTCTGCAAATATTTGGCCCAAATATCAAATGCCGCAATCGAAGTCACCCAAACAAACTGGAGATGTGAACACAATTGCTCCACATTGTGCGTTTCACAAATGCAATGTTATTTGCATATACGAGTGAGTGTGAGCCATACGGCATCTATGGGCCCCTTTGGTAAATCGTAAATTACAAAATATGTAACTGCATTTGTGCTATTTTCTAGCGTTTTTTTTTCATGCGCCGCACATAAATTGTCGCTTGTCAATTGAAAATGAAATAAAATAAACCCAAAACTAAATTCCAAAAAAAAGAAAGAAAATAGAATGAAAAGTATTGCCAACTTAAAGTATATTTTCAAAGCAAGCAAAAAATATGTATTCGACTAGTGAGAAATGGTGAGGCTATCTGGTATTTGGCACTTTTGGTAAAATTCAATTTGCAATAATTTTCATAATAAGAGTGAAAATGCATTATTGTGGGCATGCATGAGTGTGAGTTTCTGCATATGTATTTGCACGTTTCCCCCTGCACAAAATTGCAGCTCATTAGATGTTAGGCGTCGGCATTTGTAGGATATTTGAAGTGAACTATTCGAAATTTCTTGTTCAGAAATCGAAAAACAAATGAAAAATGTTGCACAATTGCCGCAGCTTAATTTGATATGGCAACGGCACTTTGTGTAGGCGTTGACTGCCAATATATGCGTCCAACATTAACACCAGTAGTAGCAACAATATCAGCAATATCTACAATAATCGAAGCAACAATTGCTGCATTTGCTGCTATGGAGAAAAAAAGAAAAAAATCTAATTTATTTCGAGTTATAAGCACTTGAAGTGGAAGCATTTTCAATGCCTGTGCGCTACATTTTCAATGAGCATGTTTAGTGCTTGAACTTTTCACAATTGCACAACACTAATAAATACAATGTTAATAATAGTTATCAGTTTTTAGTTAATAATTAATTGTTATTCATTTATAATCACAATTGAACTCAAACATTTGTAGAAAAACTTCTAACTTTACTCGAAAAAAATGTTTGAATTTATTGGAATAGATCATAATATATGCTCTTAAGCCATATATGCTCTTAATATATTTTAAGACCTTTTCAGAATCAATAATAAGAAAGTACTAGTCCTGTTTCTTACGATTCTTAATCTTACTATAGAATCTGTGTGAATACTTCATTTCTTTAAAATCCTCTTAATAAATTCAGAAGCTTAGACTAACTTTTATATAAAATTAAAATTAGGATTAGTGTTATTAGCATATGACCCAATAATCGTCCACAAAAAAATTTCAGTTATCTCTTTAATAAAAATCAATATGTTTCGTTTTAATCACATCGAAATTTTGATATACATATAACAGTGTATATTATCATTATATATTAGTTGAAAAATAAATTTTTAAATATGTATTGCAAATTTGTATTGATTTTGAAATACAAATTGATTTTCTAATAGAAAACTTATCTACAAGGTAGAACTGTTTAAAGTGGAATATAAAAGCATCTTTCTAGAAGCGGACAAGATTTATGCTCACATTCCATATAATTGTCAGACTCTGTTTTGGACCAGGAAGAGCACACTTAAAAATTAGCATGACATTAAGTTCTCATCATAGCTCTATTTTTGCGAGCAGAAGATTTTCTCTTCAGTTAGAGTCTGTTGCGATACTAAAGAACTTTTAACGTCACGGTATTTTCTAATTAACTGAGAGTCGAAATCTTTATTTATTTGCTATTTGAAGCTATTTAAGAAGAATAACTTCTGATTAACAATAGTCTCCTGCAGTATAAAAATCTTCCCAGATCACTGTACTGTGACTAAATAGAAACCTATGTTTTTATTACAATTTTGAATATGTATGGAACATATTTAGTAAATACTGTTTCTCTATTTGATATGCTAAAATATAATAATTGAATTTTATAAAGGAATTGAAAGGAATAAGAATATATTACATCAACTTAATTTTCAATAGAGAAGTAGACTGTGGGAATAATTAATCAAATCCATCATTTAAAACATAATTAATTGTTTCAAAATTAATTTCACTAAATATTTGAATTAATTTTAAAATACCTTTTGCAGAATCTTTGCCATTTCTCCAAAAATGGCAAAGAAATGAAAAACATCTGAAGTCTAAACGATCTTATTAATAACACAAAGACCTACAGCTTCTCAGCCAAAACGACTGGCTCTAGTTTTCATTTAAACTAATAATAACACAACTTTGTTGAAATTTTTTGTTATTTGTTTATTTTTATTAAATTATATACACAATATGTATCTGAATATGTATATTTATGTATGTATGTAGCTATAAGTAAACAAACGCGTGGAAGCCTATTTGAAATAGAGACATTTTCCAGTAGTGGGTTGGTTATACAGCGTGCTGACAGCTGCGGGCATTGCTTGTCTTGCAGTTAATCAGCTTAAACGCGGATTATGCCTTCCTCATAGCTCAACTGACTGCTGCTCCTAACTAATTTCATTGAAATTTTATTTATTTATATTTAATTTTTTTTTTAATTAATTTAAGTTTGATATTTGATTACAATTAGTTACCTTGTTATGTTGTTAATTGGGTTTTTTCACTTTTCTTTTCATCACTTTTATTTCTAAATTATTTACCAATCAAGTTAATAAAAAGAGATTTTTTATATCAACGTTAAGTCCATTTAAAATACAGTACATGCAATTTACTTACAATCACTAAATATATTTTACATACATAAACACCTATATGTGTATATAGTATAGTAACTTGCATTAATAAATCAATCTACATCGAATACTACTTTCCCTATTTTATTATTATTTAAAAAATAATGTTTTTACGAAATTTTTTTGTAAAAATAAAGGAATACCTCAATATTATTTATTAAATTATAAAGTTAGATACTAAAAATGACTTTATTACCAGTTAGACATACTTCCTTGTTGATACTTACAATCTTCATGGAAAATGATATAAAACTTTTCTTTCCTTATTATGATTATATGCTTGCAGAAAATAAGGTCAGTCACACATACTCTCGATCAGCACGCTAAGACACCCTGGTAAAGTAATGTTCATCTATGTATTTATCTGCCTTCCTGATCTTCTAACTGTTTCTTATCGCTTTGTCTTTCAGTTTTTGTGTTATTGTGGTTAAAATTTAAAATTGTACATGAACTTTTTTTGAGTCCTGGTGGCTCTTGTTGACTAATGAGTGAATGTAATTATCTTATCTATATAGAACCGTCGGTAAAAAATAAATGGCAGGTATACGCTTTCAGATGGCAGGTGTACTTTATTCTCATAGTAAATTATTAATTATTTTTACTTCCATTAAACTTCTATTAAAATACACTTAATAATATATAAAACGTACTAGCTTAAGTGCTCGATTTGTTGTCTGTCCGTCCTTATCACATACCATCAGATCCTAGTAGGATAAAATCCTTCATATTTAGAAGAATATTTTTTTGAACATAATGTGTATTATTGAAAATATATGATATATATTAAAATAATAGTACTTAAGATCTCAGTTCTGATAAGTTAAACTTTGCTTCAAATATATTATTCTACGGTTATGTCTTTTATTTCCTTCTTTCACTCTAAAAATTATTTTCTTTCATACGATTAAAGATGGTTAAGGCAACCCTTAAATTCTGTTTTCGGAATTTTTTGATTGGTATACAATCATTGCAAGTTTTACTATTGCAGTATCCCTATATATATACGAGTATAGAAAGATATAGTATAGTGGTTTGCAATTAGATTACATATATGTTGAACATCTAATGCATCCACTTGAGTGATTAATGACAATAAACGATTGAGGTTACATTTAAAAACATTTAGTTAAAAACATGAGTCGCTTTCTGATCATAGAGGAAAGTATCTGTCATATTATTAAGTGCTAGTTTCTGTCGTTGCTTAGCCATTAACGATTAAAAAAGAACTTCTCAATTGTAATATCATTGAAATCTAATTAAATTTATAAAAAATAATTAAAAAAGTTTTGAAATATTTGCTTCATATAATTTTTTAATTTTTTTATAAATAGATTTTTATTAATTTTTTTTTTTTGTATTGGGACAAAGCAAAAGCCCCAGGAGCTTCATATTCATTATATATTTATAAATAAATAATTTTATTTAAATAAAACCATAATTTGCTTAGGTTTTATTTATATTTATTTATTTATAATAATTTCAGTATTTATTTATTGACAACATTAAAAAAAAATTCTATTTGAAAAACTTCAGATAATTTATGAAGTTAAAAATATTAAATAAATCCTCGGTTTTTCGTAGCTTAGAACTTGGTTAGTTGGTTAGTTACTGTATCGAATCAGTACTACATTATTAGATTGTATTATAAATATTTGTTAATAATAAAATGATAATAAATTCTAATATTAAATCATGTAATCTATATTTAATTATTAATAAAAAATTTAACTCTTTCAATGTACATTTATTCAATCTACTGTCACTCTCAGTTAATATTATTAACAATAGATTGAAGATTTAATAATTTTGTTATTAATATATTATTTTAATTATCTTGCTTGTTATTATGATAATATGATATGTGTTATTGTGATAATTTTTTTCCTTATTATAACTAAAGAACTTCATAGCCTCTTACTGCATTTATTCCGCCTTCAATTCTGCTATTCAATTCTCATAAATTAAGGCTCACCAGTCAGTATTTATTTATTTATCAGTTAAAGATCTAGTCTATACCTATTATTGCTTTATTAATATTGCAATTATTAATATGTAAATGATATGCATAAGTAATTGATATTTAATTATAAATCAATATTTACCACACAATTTATTTAACTAAATTAAAACATATCCAATCAAAGTTCAATTGACTTAAATGGATTTGCTGACCGCAAATTACGGATCATGGATCTGATAAGTTTGACGTTAACATATCTGTTGGAGGTCTTTTAAGGAGCTAAGTCCTTATATAATTTTTGTTAAAACCACCAATAACAAAAACAACTTTTTCTTCGTTAAACACTTTTACATAACTTTTAGTTTAGGGATAAAAACGTATCTGCAATTGTTGCAACTTTCGTTAAATCGCAGCATTATTGCCTGGCATCGCACAGATGTTTTATGCAAATTTTCATGAATTACATAGAAAACGTTATGTCAGTTAACAACTTTTACGGTTTTCACAATTATCAGCAGCAACCGACTGGCTTGATTCACATCGAAAAACAAACTGTGAAAGTTTTAAAGGATGTTTTCATATAAAAATTGTTATCTTTCGGAAACATTTGAAAATTATATGCGATTTTCATGGAAAAATTGCAAAAAAAAGGCATCACAACATAAATATTATTAAAAAGTAAAATGAGAGTTCTAATACTTTTTTAAAGTATATATTAACCTAGTCTAAGTATTTATCTGAACAAATAAAAATAACATACGTGGAAGTATTCTACTATTTCATGTTTTAGGAACAGAATTTTGTTTTATAATATATCGTAAAGATAAGAAAAGAAAAATTATGAATATATTATATTGGAATCATTTATTAAGACCATCACAAATAAAATCTCTTATAAGTTCTTTAACTTAAATCACTTTAAGGATGGTATGAACTATTAAACATTAATTTGATTATCACTAATGAAATTTTGAGCAGCCAGTATGGGTTGAGTTAATACCCTACAATATGGGCAACTTGTTGTATTAGTACTTGTAACTTTTGTAGAGATGAGTAGCAAAATTTATCCTGGGGGCATTCCCTCCATAATTGCATGAATAAAAATAATACTTGTGTAATCATTAAACATCGGATAATGTGATAAAACTTGGTGAAATAAACTTGATGTTACAATTTCTTGAGGAAACTGGCTTTAAAGAAACACTCAGATTTAAAAAACTGGATTAATGAACTCATTAAAGGAAGCAATAGGTTGTTAAAATCACATTACAATTTTGTCTTAATATAATAATAATATAGTAATATAACTCTGCAGATAATATACAATTAATACATTGTAAAAAAGTTATTTAAAATAGTTTATTTAGTACTTAAATGCCTAAATGACTAATGAGCGATTTTAAATCGAAGACTTAATTACTTAATTAAGACGTGTTTAAATAATCAACGTTGCGGACTTAATTTATATTTAAGTTGGTTCTGAGATTTTAGTTACAATTCTGAAAATAACAGATAATCACTTCTGTCATCGTTATGCTTCTACGGAAGAGGAAAAAACAGTATTAAAGTTTATGTGTTCGTGCCTATCTTTGACCAAATATCGTTAAGGACCTATTTTCGTACCGAACAGACGATCCTTTATTTTTTAAAATCAGAGATATAGATATGTTATGGACATGGTTGATTTTACTTAAATGGCAGAGTCATGTTTATTTACTTTAACCACAAACAACTAAAGTATATAATGTAATCTATATAGAAAAATTGGAAACAATTTCCAAACAGCTTAAAAAACAATTTTTTCTCAATCAGAGTATTTCTTACTGACCCATAGTTTCAAGTTTCCCTTTCTCTAACACACTCAGTGATATGTCCAACATTATTATTGGCCAAATACTTCAATTTATCAATGCATCCGGCTGGCTTAAATATGCCCATTCTTCTACCCACAATTACGCGTTATGTAGACTCAAAACGGCTTTCTTAGCTGATTTAGGAAGATTTGATCCTCCTACAACTTCATCTAATTTTTTAGATATCTGTACATATGTATATAAGTTCTATGTATATAAGTTGAATGCTTCAATGTTTCTGTGCATTTCTTCGACTTTAAGTATTTTTGGTACTATCATCGTAGTCATCTTAGGTTGACACATGAAAAACGTTTATCCATTTTTTTTGTACTTAAGGTTAGTTGAGTGCAAAGGGTTGCTTTGCAAGTGAAACTAATTCAACTTAAGTTCGATGGAAGGTATCCTTAAGTAATTAAAGGAGACATAACTTAACATGGAACATTAGAGTCATCATGACTTCTTATTAGCAACTTAACTACAGTTTAGAAATTCAAACTATCTACTAGTCTCTTCAGATAAAGATAGTACAAAATGAACTCCGCCTTGTTGATAAAATAATTTATTACAATCGAGTAGTTGAAATCCTCTTCTCCTTAGTTTCCAGAAGCCAATGAAAGAGTAGCAGTAAAGATTTTAGCAAAAGAATTGTGTTTATGGTGTCGTTCTCTGTAGTAGAAAGAGACAGTGACAATTTTCATTTCATTTTATTTCCATTTATAATAACAATTATAATTACAATTATTATAATTATTATTATTGTTATATTTGTTATTGGCTTTAAGCAACAGATTTACGCAGCAATTGCAAAGTGCAGAAGGATCGCTTCGTCAGCAACCCAAAGAGCAATGCTTTTCTGTCGCTGCAACTGCTGCTGCAATATTACAAGGGACGTCATGTACATTATTAAATGAATTTTTATTTATAAAATAAAAGAATGATTTTTTATTTTCACTCATTCTCTACCTGTGCTACGAAATGTTACGAGTACCCAAGGAGTACCTATAAAAAGGATACACAATCTTTAATTCGATATTTTAGGCTTTTTGCTCGCAATCATTAAGAACGGAAATATGTTGCAATCATATTGTTATGGCGAGCGACATCGTTGCTGGCGTATGAGTGCCTATACTTTTATGCACTCGTACCTATGAGGTTTATCGAGGTATCCAACTTGGCATATATGTATATATATATATATGTATGTGTGTGTGTATCTATGTGTTTGCAGAACAAAAGGTTTGGTTCATTAGTTTTTTGAAATTTCGTTCTTGCTTTATGCTTTTGTCTCGCATTGCTGCTGCGCACCGCTCTTCATATTCAGAATGCACGATTCGTGGCGTGTGAAAATAATTCAGCATTCACATCTTGTGCCGCCAAGTGGAAATTTTTTAAAAGCCATGTACGTGATTTTACTGCAAATTGTTTAATTTCAATATATTCAATAATATTTATTCAAATAATTTCTTTTATCTTTTATGTGCACTCCGGTCACTCCTTTACTGGTCTCTATTTATTGTACTACTACCATACAGTTCCATACAGTTCCTTCCCCTGCTGACTTAATTTTTCACCGATTTCGGCTTATTTAAAGCAAACAAAAAGTGTTGCTAATGTGTTTCGAAAAGGTAATTAAATACAAAAGAAAGAAAAAATGAAAAGCTACTTTATCTGAATTGTTTCATAACTGAGCCTACTAAACGAACCTGCCGCAAGTTGATGATCCATTAAAAATTTTTCACTGCACTACAGATAGACTACAGTTCGACTACAGATAGACAAAATATAGCAGATAAGAGTAATTAACGCTAATAGCGTAGAGTAGCGTTATACGATTGTGGTAGATTTCTTGATTTAACAACTAACCAACTAACCCTAAAAGAATAGAAAATACTCAAATTTTCACATAAAGACTCAAGAAAAGAGGAGATCACTCCCCATTGAAAGAGATATAATTCTTCTACGCGTCTAATTATCCTTACATTTGAAAGATTTTCGTATCAGTTATGTAGCTGTTAAAAATGTATGGAAGGTTAGTAACACAAGTAACACAAAAGGATTTAATAACACTTATACAGAATATTGAGACAATACACCAAATCCCTTTAGAAATGTATGTGGCTCACAACAGTCCAGTAGTCCAGAGACTTACTGAGTGTTGTGAAACATAGTTTTTCTTTTCATTTTCATATGCGTTCATGTGTTTTCATATTACCGATTAATGTAAGGTTTTATCAAAGAATTTAACTTATTGATTTACGTACCGTTCTCATATTAGTCTGTATTTTTTATAATATTTTGTAATGTAGGAACTAATCGAGCGATGTAAAACAAACTTTTACCTGTCGTTTTCGATTGTGTTTTTCATATTATATTTCAAAAAGGGTTTACTATAAAGAGATTTTTCAAACAGTAGTGAACTACAACAACAAAAATTTATTTTATATTATTTTAATTAATTTGAATTTTTGGCTGACCATACAGCTGTTTCGAGTATTGCCAAATACCCATCATCAGTGGTCTTGGAAATAGTTCTTGTATTTAATTACATATTCGTAAATAATTTACTGAGACTGCAAGTAATAGGAATCGAACTCGGGTCCTGCCAAATTTGAAGCTCAGAGTCAGTGCACCTAAACCAATTGACCCAAGCCGTACTTGACTCCAGCAATCTTAACAATTGTTAGGACATATAAAGCTCACAGTAATGGACATTATCATTTTATTTATTTTATGTTCTCATTAAATTGGATTTCTGGATTAGAAGAAGATGAATCCTTTTCGTGTTATTTTTTTCTTTTTGCTTTTCCGTAATAAGCTGTAGATATATCCTTTAGACTTTAATAATTTTCACTGCATCTTTTGCATATTATATTAGAACAATTGTACAGTAAACACGCCATTGATTTCCAACTTTGTTAGGTTTGTTTGGCGAAAGTTTCTATCGAAAAGGGGTTATCTAAAAAATTTAGGCTTTAGCGATATCATTTTAAAATATTCACTATACGGAAAATTCTTTAGGCGAATGTTTATATTCCAATAACTTCTGTTTGTTCAAATAGAGTGCCCGGTTTAAAGGGACCATTGAAATAATTATATTGAATGAACTTGCACAATATTATTCATATATAATACTGTATAGCTTGTACAGTAAAAACTCGCTTTCATAAAGAAAATTGTCGGATAAGTTACGTTAGTATAGATCAAGTGTCCGTTTAACGAGGACTGTCCAAATTAATTATATTGTCATAACATTATTTGCATTAAAACATTTATAAAGTATAAATTTTCTCAAACGGACACCCATTTTCTGTTAATTTGTATTTGTTCGGATAGAGTTTCCACATAAGCAAGTTGTCCAACTAACTTAGATTTAAGCGACTTGCTTCACACCATTCACATATCATATTGGAACGTTTAAGCGGTTAAAAACTTCCTTTACCTTCATTTAGGTAGATTGTTTTTCTTGTAGATATTGTCCAAATATTTTAGATTCAAAGATTTTTTAGATTTTTAATACCAAAGTAATGAAAGCACGCTCATTATCAGTTTATGTCTTCGTTTAGGTAGAGAGTATATTTAAAATATATTGATCAAAGCGTTCTCGGTTGTTTTTCAACGGGGAATAATCGTCTTTTCGTTTAGGAAAAATGCCAAAAAAAAAGATCAAAGTGTTCCAAACAGTGTTGTGACCATTTAAAAGAGTTTGTCTAAAAAACTTAAATTTTAACTCTTATATGGGCACAATAATTGTAAGCTAATTTAAGCTCGATTAGGAGTATTGTCCAAAAACGATCGAGTTGTTCCAAACAATTATAATAACAAAATTGTAGAAAAATTCTGCACCTAAGGCAGGTGTTCGTTAGAAAAATTTGAACTCTATTTTGCTATTGATATCCATAACTTTTTTTATCTTTAAAATTATTTGACTATACCTATAGTTAAAAGTTATTTAGTCAAAGCACTATAAATGCGTATTTTTCTGGTTCATTCATATAACTTTTGTTTTGCTTGGGCACTATGAAATGATTTGTAAAACATACTTTTGTGAAGTTTTTAGTAATAATTTTGGGTACGTTTTATATAATAGTATCTACTTTTTGCATATATGTATGGATATACATATATAGTTTTGCTTACATTTTTGCCCAAAACGCACCGTTACATGGAATCGAAATGCCCCCAGGTCTACAAAGACTTCCCAGTGACTCAAACATTTTAAATGAGAATATCGCACAAATCTAATTTCGTATGCTCTTAGGAAATCTCAATTTATAAACAAAAGTATAAAATTCCATGTTAATGTTACCTGCAGGTTCATTAAAAAAATATATAATTAAAATATCCACAGTTTAAGGTAATAAGTTTCTTTTGTGGATGGTGTAATATTGTGCCACATGCAGATATTTCACATTTTCGGCACTTCATTATTTTATGAATTTCTTAACATTTCCATTACTTTAGTATTTCAGTATTATTATTTATATACATTTTACATTTTGGCAGCTGAGGTCAATAAACTAATTTCTTGTCAGCTAATTAAATGACCAAAACCGAACCGAAATTCAACATATGCCAGGTTTAATTATTTCCATGAATGAATCTGCAAAGATTCAAAGCAAAGATTCGTTTAATTATGGTCTTTATTTATTTCACATCTCAACTTAAGAAATGTTCTCTTTAATTTTTTTCATATTTGAATATATTTTTTGTTTTATAGTTCCTTTGTGACATACACCGAAATACTAGTTTTTTCTTCACTGACTCGAGCAACAAACTTCTAAGAAATGTTTATTACTTAAAGGCAGTTGGTTGCCAATTTTAGCTTCACATTTTTATTTTAATACACTTTAACACACTTTAATATTTTTTAATATAGGTATATGTATATACATAAATATATGTATTTATGTGCAGATATGTACATGTACTCGTAGAGTGTGGCATGAACTCAAATGTGCCGAAATGAACGGCACATATGAAGAGCAGAGCTATTTCTGAAATTCTTTTAATGAAGTGCAATAATAATAAATCTTTTTTTTCGCTCAACTTCCGCATCGTTTGACAGGCCGACTTACAATTGACATTTGCACAGGCCCAACATTTTTGAATTGAAACTAATTGCCTTGTGTTAGCCGCATTTCTTTATTTCATCATTGACACCAAATTGGAAATTGTTACAGCTTCTCTTCTCTGAAATGCAGCACGACAAGATTGAAGCTTTTCTATTCCGACACAATCCGACACAATCCGACACAATATATTGCACTCATTTTCCTCTTCCATTTCATCTCAGTTCATCTCAGTTATTTACATCACTAATAGATATTCCTGCCGTGCTGTCAACTATAAATTTCTTTCATTTCAGTTGCCTTTCTTCAACGCCTTTTATTATATTTTCTTCTTTAAAATAAAACTCAATGCACAAACTATTCTTTTCTTACTTTATTAATTCAAAAGTATCTCAAAAGTATGATAAATTGAAATCTAACATAGCAGCACTTTACGAATTAACTATTACAGTGAAAACTCTGTCAAACAAGTACTTTTTTGAACAACTACCTCTCATCTTGCTAGTACCGTCTATGTACTATTTCTCACAAAGTACTTACAAACATTTGAGTGGAGGATTAAATGTAAAAGCATATTTCAACAAAAGAATTGCTATAGAACGCTCTTTTAAACGAACATCCAACTTCACGGTACATGGATGTTAGTCCTCAGTTTCCATCTTTCCCCAATATATATTTTAAGCATTTTCACAACATGAAAATTTAAGTCTAACAGCATCTCTTAATAAAAAATATTATACAACTTCCTTAACAATATTGCTAGTTCTTCCACAAAACACATACAAAGTTATAAGATGTAGAACTTTAAATCCAACGAAAAATCTACTACAGTGGAAGCTCTGCTCTGCTTAGTGAACATCTTTTTAAATAGCTGTGTCTACATAATATTAGGAATTCTTTTGATGAAGGCAAAAGTGAATTACGTATAGAAACATACTAAAAACAACGTTCGAAATAAAAGTTAAAATTCTGAAAAAACAAATCTGAAAAAATCAGCGTAAACGCTGAGTTAAAAGCTAAGTTAGTCGGTACATACCGTAAGAATTTAAGCGAACTTAAGCCAAAGCGAAATGCACAACCAACCATGTGAACGAAATAAACAAAGTTCGCCGCTTTTGTTTACTTCGTTCCTCTAATACACAGGTGTGGTTGGTTGAGCATTTCGCTTTAACTTAAGTTCTTACGATACGTACCGACTAAATGAGTCTTTAAGTTCCTTTAAAAGAATTCTTTTAACCGAAAAGCGCTGTAGGTCGTGTCCACCAAAGGAGAAGATGGATGGTTCTCCTTCCATTAATTCTTTTTTGTCACATTTGAAATTGACATGTTAGTGTATTTTTTAGTATTGCCCAAAGTTTAAAAACGCGGTGTAAGAAACTTCCTTATAAACAAACGTTGAAAAAATGAAAATGATGAAAATTCATATCGAAATGATATATGCATTACGCGCATCTGCTCCTTCAAAAGAAAGTGATATGATTTTATGAATTGTAAATAACATAAATAGTAAATAACTGATATATATAGCATTCACATTGAAGGTTTATCAATATAAAAATGGAATTACCCACAGGAATTCATATTAACTATATGAAGCTTTCATATTCTTCGACAAATATATTAGAACAAAACCCCTTTTATATATCTAATTATTCATCGGCATGAATTAATTGTTGTGATGTTGTTTTTTTTATTATTATTATGATTATTTTGAAAATATTATTAGAAACACTTTTTAGTGAAAACAATTTCATTAGTGGGGTATTGTCTTGCTGAGATAACGGGAATCCACTACAGAGATGAGACGCATAAATTGAAGAATAATTAAAATAAGTTTATTGAGTTGAAAAGAATTATAACAAAAAGTAAATTAAGTTTTACAAAGAAAATCCGATCTTTCTCTTCTTGAAACTTATTGAAGAATCTAATAAACTATATCTGAATATTCTATATCTGATGCTGACCAACTAAGCAAAGGCAGTCGATTAAACTATACCGAGAATCTACTGCAAAAATAGCGGTGCTAAATTTTATTTATTTATTATTTAAAACAGTTGATATAAATTTTGGAAGAATTGAAAGATAAGCATTTTTTATTATCTATCCCATATATCTAATAATATATCTAACACTTATATTTGTGGAATTTCTATCCTTATATGAATTTTGTAGGAATTTTGTATGAATTTTGTGTGAAAAATGACATATATTAGTGTATATTTTTCGAGACAAATAGCTTCATATAGCATAACACATCTCTAAAAGTACAGTAATTATCCTTTCTGAGAACGACAGTGCAATCACAGCCGAATAATATTGAAATTTGACGCATGAGTATACACGGAAGAAAAAAATTATTAAGGAAAATAACTTTTAAAATAATTGTAGACATGAGTAGTATTTAAAAGACAAATCTCACAGCATGCGTACACTTTTAGAGTACTATTTTTCAGTGACTTCCTGCTTTAACTGAGCTAAGTCTTACGAAGACTCTTGAGCTACAATTAGACGCAGTCTGTCTAAGATCTAATTTGTTCGATATGTTCGATCATTTATATAAGTATCTAAGTATTTATATCTATCAAATGCTAACAAAATATGCAAATTAAAAATGCAATTACAAACATTTGACCAAAAGTTGATTTCGTATCTTAAATGCTTTAGGCCTCAAGCCGTACTCAGACGTTCAGACGTTCATTTACATAAGAACACGACAGCATTTCGCAAAAGCCTATATAAAATTTTTTTTTTTTTCTATTTTTGTGCATTGAATATTTTAAGTAACTATTTAGTTAAATATTTTAACATACTGATAGATATACATGTATTGAATATATATACTTATAGCAGTTATTACAATATACAAACATTTCAGTTGTGTCAATTAATTGTTATCAATGCATCAATCAACAGATTTGGACAAGTAAATTCGTTTGATTTGTTAGAAATTAAACGGTTTAAGTTGAAAATACATTCAGATGTATAAAAATAATTAAAGAATTTAAATAATATATAAATGATAAATTTCTTGAGGTAATATTAGGCTTAGGCTTAAGTATAAACTACTATTTAATTTGTAATTTAAAATAAATCGTAAATATTGATTGTGATTTTTACCCAAATCTATCAACATTCGATTATGTTTAACCTAATTTCTTCTCATATTAACATTAAAAACAGCAAATTGAAACTAAGTTACATTAATAGTCACCAAGTCGAATAGTCGGATTATTTGAATAATGTTAATTCTAAAAAGATCCCTAGCATTAGAAAAATAAATTAAACCTGCTCTGGTTAAACTAGTAGTATAAGAACTAACAACCTTTTAACTTAATAGAAATTATTCTATTTAATCGATTTTGAACAGTAGTAAAAAACAACAACAAAATTTTTTATTATTTATAAATTAATTAAATTTTTGACTGTCCATAAAGCTGTTTCGAGTATTGAAAAATATCCATTATCAGTGGTCTTTTGGAATCCAAGTACCTACGGTTGAACTTAATTGTTAAAAAAATAATTAAAATTTTGTTGTTGCAATTTACTATTGTTCGAAATTAATTGATATAAAAAAACTATTCATACATATTTTCGAGTATTTTTATAAATCCAGTGCGAAAGTTATTCTAAAGCTGTTAAAATAATTTTTATTTTGTCGTCTTAATATATATATATAACACATTTCTCGGCAGCAAGAGAATAGACAGAACTAGATATCAGGAAAATTTATTTTAAATCAGAAAACCTATAGGTTTTTTTCTAATGATTAAATAATATATCGATCTCTAGCCATTATATAGGTATGTTGGTGCTCTGTTATGCGTCTTTAAATTGAATAAGAATCATGCCAGTATATCTAGATTTACAAAGTCTACAACTGCTTTTACCTAATTAGAAAACATACTATTGAAAATGTATATATGCAACACAACTTAGAAATAGAGTGTTAAATGACAAAAACATACTCTCGTCAATAAATTCCTATGTGAGATAATACAAAATTTTACTAAATGAAATTCTGATATAGTAATAATAAATAGTTTGATGAAATACGTTCAAATACGAAGAAAGCAGACCGAAGAAATTTAATTAAATTTAAGAGAAAAAAAATGCTTGATGATTTCTGCTATTCTCTTATCAAATGGTTTCCATACGCATACCTAATTCAATCTCAAATGCCAATTCCTAACCTATTTTATTATTTTTCACTTCACTCAACTTCAATCTATTAATTAATCGTAATCCAAGTAATGCATAAACTAGAATTGAAGCTCCTGCATCAGAACAGTTACTCCAATTTACACAAAAGATCTATTGATTTTTATTGCCTATGCAATTATGGAAATGATACTTGTTAACATAATCTAAGCTTAGAATTCCAAAGAAATGTATCTGCAAATGAATTGTGCGGAAGATTTAAATGTTTAACAAAACACCGAATTGATTTATCTTTTAGCTGCCACTCAGAATAAATTTTAATGTTTCTATAATTTAATGCTAAAAATTTATAAATGCACAGTTTTCAATAATTGTGTAGAATATCATTCTTTTTTCAAGAAAAGTTAGTTAAATGCCTCAAAATATTAAAAATATTTGGTAGTTTTATTTTTTAATAAAATCAGAAGAAAACCTATATTTTTAGTTTATTTAAACTATAAATTTCTATAATCCATTATTCTACTCCATAAAATTTTTCTATTTAAAATAGATACTTTATCTATTAAAAAAAACAAAGATTTTAACTACGCTATTCTTTTATTAAATTTTAATTACGCTATTTTATTCCAAGCACAATCCAAATACTTTAATTTTAATTTGTACAGGGTGCCCCAACATAACTGCAACAAATTTTGACCTCACAACGCATTCGAACTGTTACGTTTGTAAAAATCTGATAGCTTATCAAATATCGTTGTCTCTAAGTAAAAAACTCCTGTTTAAGCTTTTCGTAAACAATCAGCTAATAAATTTTGAATCAGGTTTATTGAATAGAAAGAGAGGGAAAGAGCAAAATAAAATTAATATATGGTATATGACTGGGCAGTTGAGGGTCGCTCTCCGTTAGTACTTCGTTCAAGGCGTCAGTTAATGCAAATGTCTTTGGAAAATAACAGCACTTATTTTGTGAATGCTTATAAAAAGTGAGCTCTGAAAACCTCATTAAGCCGTACTAAGCAGTACGGTGGGAGAGACAGCACCTTTCTATAAGTTTCAATACTATTTCATTAAATAAGCACCACTCACCGATGGCTGAGAGATAATGTTTCACCTTTCGTTTTCAATACACAGAGTACTCCCAGTTCGCTAAATGCAAAACCCCACAAATTCTCGGTATGAAGTACTTTGCAGCCTGTGATTATTGCTAGAATAGTCTAGTCTAGACTATCTGAACAAATAACAGCGTTGCTAGATTTAATGCGATTTCAAGCTTTTACGTTATTTAAGCTCTTTATTAAACAATTGATTCAAATCGGTTAACAATAAAGAACAGAAGTACTGTATTTGAGCGAGGCACTATTATTTTGTCGCTCCCTTTTATTTTTTCGCTCCCTCCCATTTCTTCTACTCTTAGAATAGGTTTCATTTTACTATGCGGTTTGAAAATCGCACGTAGGTTTTCTGTTTAGGTAGAATGGATAAAGGCTCAGTTAGTCGATACGTAACGGAAGAACATAAGTGAGCTTATTCTTATAAGCCTGACTTAAGCTCTTACAGTATGTACTGAGTAACATACGTGGAGCAATCAACTTGTTCGTTAACCGGATAATCAACGCAGACCCATTGTTGGTGATGAAGACGAGTTATATCGCTGCTATTCTAAATGAAACAATGGATTCTTGAATGAAATTTTAATAATTAATAGACCTTATCTATCTATAGAATAACTTAAATATCTTACACAATTACCTTAGTTAATGATGATGATGATGGATTATTTTATAATCCATAATTTGGATAATTTTTGTGAAATTTGGAAGTTTTATAAGCTTCAATAATAATTTTTTGTTTCCGTTAAAAAATAAAATTAAAAACCTTCAAACAGTGTAATATGAGGGTATCTAGAGTGATATATTTGGATCAAACAGTGCAATATATCAAAGAAATAAATTAAAACTATCATATATCAAAAGCATATGTAGTAGATCTATGCCTTTCTTCACTTAATTCATTTTTGTTTTAAATTGCGTAATGTAACTTCCGCAAGATCAAGTGCCGCAAAATGAATTCAAGAAGCCAAAATTAAACGCTTCTAGCATTTTGCATCAACGGCAGTTGCTATGCCCAAATAATGTAGCAACTATGATGCGTTGCTCTTTTATTGAGTCAGGCCAACCATTGACATAGTCTGAAAACAAAGATTATAAAAAATAAATAGGTACGCAAGGCAAGGAAAGCCCAACGGCAGAATTTTCAATTGGCAATTGACCATCGACAACGATAAACGGCAACTAGCAACTACCAACTAGCAACTACAAACTAGCAACTAGCAATGCTCAATTCGCAATTTTCGACGCTTATGTACGCAATTTTTTAGTCACTGATGAGCTGAAGTTGCGACTAGGCAAACCCACAGTTTTCGTGTTGCTGGGCTAGTTAGTTAGTTACTGCATGACTCTTCGTCCGT